>NC_059335.1:1285000-1606250 GCF_018350155.1 Leopardus geoffroyi | reverse complement strand
AGCTGGGAATCTGTCCTTTGTCCACCATCGTTTGGTGTCAGGACAGGCCAGACTTCATTTCTTTTCTTTTCTTTTCTTTTTTTAACATTTATTTATTTTTGAGAGAGAGAGAAACAGAGTGAGAGCAGGGCAGGGAGAGGGGGAGACAGAATCCGAAGCAGGGTCCAGGCTCTGAGCTGTCAGCACAGAGCCCGACACTGGCTCAAACCCATGAAGTGCAAAATCATGAACTGAACTGAAGTTGAACACTTAGCCAACTGAGCCAACCAGGCGCCCCACCAGACCTCATTTCTACCTTTTCTTTCCCATTTTCACTTCTACTCTGAATTCTGATCCCCTTTCTGCCACAATCCAACACCTGTTAGCCTTCACCTCTAATTCTGTCTCATCACTGCCTTCACAGGCTCTCCAACATCTGACTGTTCGTAGGATATTGTGAGGTCTGTGTGTATCCTTAAATAGTGTTGAATTACAGTGTCTCTGTTGTGGTTAGGTAGGTATTTCTAGTCTGTCTACCGTTTCCTACACGGTGCTCACCAGTCACCAGCAGACATAGCCCTTTGCCCAGGAGTGACCTGAATCCCTGCCTCCCCTCCCTACACACCACCTGCTGTGTTTTAAGTGTTTGTGCTCTCACCCCCCAACCACTGATTCCTGTGTTGCAAACCTCGTGCCCAGCGTGGTGGTGCTAGGAGATGGCGCCCTGGTTGTGAGGGCAGAGCTCTCGTGGGTGGAGTTAGTGCCCTTGTAGAAGAGACCCCACCGACCCCTCAGCCCCTTGAGCTATGTGAGGACACAGTGAGAAGTTGGCAGCCCGGAAGAGGACCCTCACCCCACCATGCTGGCACCCTGATCCAGCCTCCAGGACTGCGAGAAATAAATCGCTATTGTTTATAATAAGCCACCCAGTCTGTGGTGTTTTGTCACAGTAGCCCACATGGACTGAGACAGCGCCCCCCCCCCCCCCCCCCCGTTGTGTCCTTCCCCAGAGTCAGGGCTGTCCCATCGTGGGCGCTGGCCAGGCTGAGCTCTGCACAGCGGGCCTTCGTCTCACCGTCTCGAGGCCCCTTGGCCCATGAGCAGTCCCATGGCTTCATTCGTGGGTGTGTCCGACACGAATTCCCGATGAGGCTGTCTTGTCCCAAAGTTGGCCTGCGATTGACCAGCATTTCTCTGCTTACAGGTTGTTGGCATGGAGCACAGGACGAGGAGGCATCACAGGTCAGGACTCCAAAGCCAGACTCTTCCGTCCAGGAGGCCCAGTGTGAGAAAGACATGTTGCCCTCGGCTGAGCAGGGTGGAATGTACTCTGATCAGGAACTATATATTTGTGGGGCAAACCAAAAGGAATGGATTGAAGACCAGTTTTCTAGAAGGGAGGAGGGGAGGCCTTCCTCTGCAACGAACGACAGTGTTCACGTGGCAGAGAGTAGCTGCACGTGTTGCAAAGACGGAAAGGACTTTCCGGCCGGCACGGGCCTGCCCCAGCCCCTGACCCCTCGCAGTGCATTGAAACCACACAGGGACCCCGAGTGCGGGGAGGCCTTTGAAAGCGGACAGAGTGATTACAAGTGCATTCAGTGCGGGAAGGCCTTCAGGCAAAAACAGGTACTTGGTGAGCACCAGAAAATCCACACTGGAGTAAGACCTTACGAGTGCAGCAAATGTGGGATGGCCTTCATTAGAAAGTTCCACCTTGTTCAGCACCAGAAAATCCACACTGGAGAAAGGCCTTTTAAGTGCAGTGAATGTGGGAAATTCTTTCGGTACAACTCCACACTCGTTAGTCACCAGAGAGTTCACACTGGATTAAGCCCTTATGAATGTAGCAAATGTGGGGAATTCTTTAAGTACAATGCCAACTTCATGAAACATCAGAAACTTCACAATGGAGAAAGGCCTTATGAATGTAGAGAATGTGGAAAATTCTTTAGGTACAACTATAGACTCATACGACACGAGAGGGTTCATACTGGAGAAAGGCCTTATGAATGCAGCGAGTGTGGGAAATTTTTCAGGTACAGCTCCACGTTCATTAGGCATCAGAGAGTTCACACTGCAGAAAAGCCTTATGAGTGCAATGAATGTGGCAAGTTCTTTAGGTACAATTCCACACTCGTTAAACATCAGAGGGTTCACACTGGAGAAAGGCCTTATGAGTGCAGGGAATGTGGGAAATTCTTTAGGTACACCTCTACGCTCATTAGACATCAAAGAGTTCACACTGGAGAAAGGCCTTATGAGTGCAGCTTGTGTGGGGAATTCTTTAGGTACAAGTCCAAACTCATGAAACATTGGCAAAATCACACTGGAGAAAGGCCTTATGAGTGCAGCGAATGTGGGAAATCCTTTAGGTACCACTGCAGACTCATTAGACATAAGAGAGTTCACACTGGAGAAAGGCCTTATGAGTGCAGCGTGTGTGGGAAGTTCTTTCGGTACAACTCCAACCTTATTAAACACTGGAGAAATCACACTGGAGAGAGGCCTTATGAGTGCAGTGAATGCGGGAAAGCCTTTAGCCACAAGCATATACTTGTTGAGCATCAGAAAATCCACACTGGAGAAAGGCCGTATGAGTGTGGCAAATGTCAGAAGGCCTTCATTAGAAAGTCCCACCTCGTTCATCACCAGAAAATCCACAATGAAGACAGATCTATGAGCACCATAAATGTGGAGAAGGCTTTAGATACAACTCCAACCCATTAGTGGAGAATTACACTCAAAGCAACTTGTAAATGCAGCGAATATGGTGAATCTTTTAGGTACCACTTTAAGCTCATAACCCTGGAGAAGCACCTTAGAAGTACAGTAAAACCTTGGTTTGAGAGTATAATTCCTTCCAGAAACATGCTTGCAATCCGGAGCACCCGTATATCAAAGCGAATTTCTTTCTTTTTTTTTATTTTTTTTTATTTTTTTTTTAACGTTTTTATTTTATTTTTGAGATAGAGACAGAGCATGAACGGGGGAGGGTCAGAGAGAGAGGGAGACACAGAATCGGAAGCTGGCTCCAGGCTCAGCCATCAGCCCAGAGCCTGATGCGGGGCTCGAACTCACGGACCGCGAGATCGTGACCTTGGAGTGTGGTCTTTAGGTGCAACTCCAGCCCCATTCCACTTCAGAGAATTCACAATGGAAGAACACCTTATCTGTGCAACAAATACGGGTGTTTGTTCATCTAAAAGTCCAACCTCTTTTGGCCCCAAAAAGTTAGAAAACATTGCAAAGGGGGAAAGACTTCAGCCAAATACCGGCTCTCATTTATCCCTGGGAACCACTGTAATATAGTTCTTTATTTTACATGTGTGTTGTGCACACCTAGCACAGCTTCCCCTCTCTCTGTGCACTTAGTAGTGTTAAAAATTTCACACATTTGTGCAACCTATTTCCAGAATTCCTTTCATCTGGCAAAATTGAAACTAGACCCACGAGACAAGCTTCCACCCGCCACCCACCACATCTGGCAGCTCTGTTTTTATACTGTGTCTCTATGGATTTGACTGCTCTGGAGACCTCATGTAAGTGGAATCATACGGTATTTGTCTTTTCGTGACTGGCTTATTTTGCTTAGCATCGTTTCCTCATTTGTCAGCATTTCCTTCTGTTTGGAGAAAGAGTCCGAGTTAATAAGATATTGGGAAGGGTGTCAATGAAGTCAGTACAGCTTTGCCAGATTTGATATTTCGAGAGGAAGAGGAGATCCAGATTTTATGTGGTGTCTTTATTTCTTAACAGCTTTATGGAGGTATTGGCATACGTTAAACTGCATTTATTGAAGGTGTAGGATAGATTTTCATATGTGTATGCACAATGGGAACATTGCCAGAGCCATGATAATGAATAATCCATAGCCCCTATATATAGTTTCCTTCGGCCCCTTGTACTCTCTCCCAGTCCTACGCAACTTGCTATCGCCAGGTGGGCACTGTCATTTGCATTTTCTAGAACTTTATATAAATAGAATCCTACGCTTACTCTTGTATAGCTGTGTTTACTAAGCGCATATACGTATTTTTAGTATTGTCCATGTTGTGTGTGCAGAAGCATGGCACTGGATAACCAGCAAGGCTCTGTGTCGTGTATTAGAGCTGCACTGTTCATAAACAACAAAGGTGCTAATGATCACTGAGCGTAAGAGTTGTTTAGAATGGAAAATGAAGTTTAGATAAAATAAATTTAAATTCCGTTTCATATGAATTCATTATCAATAAAACATCTTGAACCATCTGAAACACCTTTCTTGGAAAATTCTTGTTTGCCTTCTTTTTTTCTAGTAGTGTCTTTAAGCTGTATCTTTGTATCATAAAAGTTTCTAAAGCACTTAAAAATTTTTTTGTGTAAAGTACACATAAAATTTACTATCTTGCCATTTTTAAGTGTTCAGTTCTGTGGTGTATTGGGCTCTCCAGAGAAGCATCAGGGTGTGTGTGTAGAGAGAGGTGTTGGGGGGGCTGGGAGTGGATATGTGTTTTAAAGAATTAGCTAAAGCATTTGTGATGGCCCGGCAAGTGGAAAATCTACGGAGCAGGCCAACAGGCTGGGGACCACGGAAGAGTTGCAGTTCAGGTCCAAAGGCAGTCTGCTGGTAGGATTTCTTGCTTGAGGTCATCTTTTCATCATGTAATCTTCAAACCAGGTGGCTCAATGAGAAATTTGAAGTTTACAAAGGGTAACAAGCATTATAGAATAGGAAACAAAGAAAACAGTTTGGGAGTGATACGTGGGAAGGAAATGATTCAAGACTCCACTCTGTATCTTTCAAACCTCACCATGTACAAAAGAATGCAAAAATTAACGTAATTATATATAAATTTATGTTTACATTGAAAACTTTGTTTCGTAAAGCTCACGACTATGGAACAACTGAAAAAGTGTGACAGGTACATAATGACGATGCCAGAAGGAAAGAAAGACCGAAAGGAATGGAAGTAATGCTTGAAACAATAGCGACTGATAATTTCCCCCAATTTTACCCAAATTTAGACATCCAGGTACAGATCCAGGAAGCTAAGAGAACACCAAGCAGGAAAGATGCTAAAAGAAAAAACTACACCCAGAAATAGTATTTTCCAACAACAGATAATAGAGATAGAAAACAAAAAACAAAACTCTGAAACAAGTCAGAGAAAGGAAACACTTTATTTCTAGAGGAGCAAAGATAACGACATCCAGTTTCTCAGAAACCATGTAAGAGTGGAGTGCAGTATTTAAAGTGTTGAGAGAGAAAAAAACCGCAAATCTAGAATTTTGTACCCTGTGAAGTTATCCTTCAAAAGTGGAGAAATAAAGAATTTCTCAAGCGAAAATGGAGAGTTTATTGCTAGTAGACCTGCCTTGAAAGAAATGTTAAAAGTTCTTTAGAGAGAAGGAAAATGGTATATAGCTCAGAATCTCAGATCTACAAAGAAAGGAAGAGCATCAGAAAAGGAAGGAGTGAAGGTAAAATAAGAATTGTCTTGGGACACCTGGGTGGCTCAATTGGTTGGGCGTCACTTCAACTCGGGTCATGATCTCAGTCTGTGAGTTCGAGCCCCACATCGGGCTCTGTGCTGACAGCCCATAGCCTGGAGCCTGCTTCAGATTCTGTGTCTCTCTCTCTCTCTCTCTCTCTCTCTCTCTCTGCCCCTCCCCTGCTCATGCTCTGTTTCTGTCTCAAAAATAGATAAAAACATTTTAAAAAATTAAAAAAAGAATTGTCTTATTAATTATCTAACATTACAATTTGTCAAAAAATAGCAACAATGTATTAGAGTATATATGTGTGTGAATATATTAAAATGAGTAACAGGAACGATGCAAGGAAGGAGACAGAGGAATTAGTATTATTTTGTTATATTGAGGCACACACACTCCCTGTGAAATGGTAGTGTTATCTGAAAGTGGATTTAGATTAGCTGTAGATGTATACTGTAAGCTCTAGGGCAACCACCTAAGTAAACAAGTACAACTGTTAAGAGAGGAGAGAAAATGGAATGCATAAAATGCTCAATTAAAACTACAAAAGGGAGGGGTACCTGGGTGCCTTAGTTGGTTAAGCACCTCACTCTTGATTTCAGCTCAAGTCATGATCTCACGTGTGGTGAGTTCAAGCTCTGAGTCGGGCTCTGTGCTGAGCCTGCTTGGATTCTCTGTCTCCCTCCCTCTGCCCCTCCTCTGCTTGCTCTTTATTTCTCTCCCTCTCTCAAAACAGATAAACTTTTTTTTTTTTAACTACAAAAGGGAGAAAATGGGTGGAAGGCAAAAATAGGAACAAAGTACAAGGGCAACAAACAGAAAACAATAACCAATGTGACAGATTATTAATCCAACTATATCAAGACTTACTTTGAATGTCAAAATGCACCAATCAAGAGAAAGATTGTCAGAGTGGATCAAAACCCAAGACTCAACAATATGTTGTTTACAAGAAACCCACTTTAAATATAAAGACATATCTGTACAGATTAAAAGTATATGGATGAATGAGGCGCCTGGGTGTCTCAGTCGGTTAAGCATTCGACTTCAGCCCAGGCCATGATCTCACAGTTAGTGAGTTCGAGCCCCGCTCTCACTCTCACCACTAGTAAACTCACACCCAACAAGAAGAGTAAAGGTGGATCCTGCAAGTCCAGTCCTCTTTACTATCCCATCAGGCAGAAGAAAGATTTCTTCCTCTACTCCCACCCTCAACAGCCCAGCCAATGAGAGGCAGTCATAGCTCAGATAATGAGAGGCCATTACATTTATAACTCCCAGTTTACTCCGATGGACTTTTAGTTTATAACGTCTCCGCCCAGCTCCCTTCCTCTGTAAAAGAGAGGTTTCCTTCTTTGTTCTCCAGACTTGCCTATGGCTTTGCCAAATCTTGCTTGTACCAGGTTACAATTCTCAGCTGGTCTCAAACCCATCTTTTGCTGGCAAAATAATTGGCACTTTTAAGGTTAACAAAAGAAATGGAACATATCTAAGAAATGAAGTATTAAGTATTATCTCAATAAAAGTGTTACTTGCTAGGTTGGAACACAGTCTGAACACTGATTATCCAGGCCAGAGAAATATCCCTTCTCCAACTCCCCATCATGCCCTGTCTAGGGTTTTTTTCTTTCTCGTCCCTCACCTTGCATATTGAAGGTCATAAAACAGTTGACATGTATTTGGCAATCAATATGAGTGGCTGCTGATTATTATGAAGTTAAAAAGAAAATCACAGACCCAAAATGGTGCACGTAGGCTGAGTCCCCAAACTGGGGCTTAATACCTAATCTAATTGCAATTTCAACCTCCTCCAGAAATGTAGACTTAACCAGTCAGGAATTTTCTGATCAGTGCTGATGTAGTAATCCGCTACATGGGCCCTCATCCATGCTGCAAGGAAGATGAAAGTCATCTGCATGCTGTCCCCCTAAGGAAAAGCAACCTTGCCTGAAAATCCTTTTGCTAATAACTTTCTGCCCCCAACCTCCTCCCTATAAAATCTTCCATTTTGTACAACTCCTCGGAGATCCCCTCTACTTGCTAGATGGGACGCAGCCTGTTGATGAGGTATTTAGTAAAGCCAATTAGATTTGCAAAATTACTCGTTGAATTTTATTTTTTAACAATAGTCTGGTGTGTCCCTTTGGTGGTGTAGCCTTTGGGAATTTCCTGTGCTTCTCAGAGTCTGTAGTAACAGACCTCTATTTGGGACACTTGGCCTAGACTGCACTCAGAGGAAATCTGGGTATACGCTGTAAGAGTCAGCGACCCCATGCTGCATCACAGGAATCCAGGAACTCCATTTCCCCGGGCAGGCTCACGTTGTCCCGCGGCGTCCATCCCGAAATCAGGAAGGACCTCATTCCCCACGACTGGGCGGGGAGCCGCCAGGGAACCACACGCTACCCAGAAGCCTCCGCGGCAGGCCATCGTGAGAGCCGAGCCAATGAAAACGCAGCATGGATTCCGGTAGCGGCGCCTGTGGGCGGGACTTCCGGTGGCGTTCCCCTGGTGTTGCGCGTCTTCGAGTTCTTGGGCCGTTTGACTGGTGCAGGGTCTTGGGGACGCTGGGTTCCTTCGAAGCGGATGCAAGGTTCCAGAGGAGGTGATGTTCCCACCGCTGAGGCGGCTACGAGGCGCCCTCGTCCCCTGCCGTCGCCTGCCGCGTTCCGCCCCGCTCTTCCCACTGGTCGGAGGAGGAGGCCGCGCGCGTGAAGCCAGTGCAGGTGGGTGCTGCGACCCCGGGGCCCACGGCCGCCCGCCCCCGCCCGGAGGGCCGAGGCCAGAATGGAGGAGCGCCCGGTTAGCTCCCCGCAGTCAGGCCCCCAGGGCGCGAGCAGAGGGCGTTCTTGTTCTGGTCCCGGTCCCGCCCGCCCGTAGGGGCTGCTGAGTCGGGACCCGGGGCCGAGGGGTGAGGGGGAGGGTCGCTGGCAGGGACCGTGAGCTGCTGAAATCCGTGAAGGGGCGGGGATGGGAGGGGCTGCGATTTGCTGACTTAAAGAAATACGTATTTGTTAAGGTGACCAAAATGTATTTCTGCTATATATCTGGTCTTAGTGCATAGTTCCTGGCTCATAGCTTCCAAAACTGTTGGAATTTCCTAAGTTTTGACAGTGGTAAAGTTGTGTTTTGTCCTACGAATGGGGTGAGTTTTGGAAGCACCTAAGCTGGTTGCCTGGAGAACCAACCTGGTGATTAGAGGGTTGTAACTTTAAGTCCCTCCCCTCCCCCCAACCTGACCCCACCCCACCCGACCCGACCCGACCCTACCCGACCCCACCCGACCCTATCCGACCCTACCCGACCCTACCCTACCCTACTCCTTGGTAGAAGGGAGATGGGCTGGAGGTGGAACCAATAGCCAGTGGCCAGTGATTGAATGAGCCATGGTTATATGATGCAGCCTCCAAAGTACCCTTAAAGGACAGGGTTCAGAGAGCTTCCGGGTTGGTAAGCACCTGGAGATTTGAGGAGAGTGGTGCACCTGGAGACTGCAAGGATACTCTGTGCCCTGTTTTCGTACCTTGCCGTGTGCGTCTCTTCCATTTGGGCTGTTTCTGAGTTAATACCCTTTTGTAATAAATCGGTGATCTAGGAAGAAAAATGTTTCTCTGAGTTTTGTGAACCATTCTAGCAAATCAGTTAAACCTGAGGAGAAGGGGTCTTGGGAACCTCTGATTTATAACCAGTCAGTGGGAAGCACCAGTAACAGCCTGGGCTTGCAGCTGGCATCTGAAACGGCAGGGGGTTGAGGGTGGGGGTACCGTCCTGTAGGACTGAACCCTTAACCTGTGAATCTGATGCTAATTCCTGATACATTGTGTCAGAATTGAATTCTTGGACATCCTTCTGGCTTGTAAGAATTGATGTTGTGTGAGGAACCCCAGGGACCTCCCCCCAACTCCACACACACACACACACACACACACACACACACACACACTTGTTGGCATTGGTTCCAGGGACCTAATTTAGGGGCATATCCATATTTGAAGTTTAAAATTATTGAAAAGGGAATGGGAAACTAGCGAGGAGGACAACCCGGCAATAGACTCCAGGAGATTATATGGTGGGGGCTGGACCAGAGGAGCGGCAGTAGAGGAGAGATGTGGTAAGAATTTGGATAGATCAGGGACACCTGGGTGGCTCAGTTGGTTAAGCATTCGACGCTTGGTTTCGGCTCAGGTTATGATCTCATGGTTCTGAGTTTAAGAACCACACGGACAGTGTGGAGCCTATTTGGATTGATTCTCTCTCCCCCTCTGTACTCTGTCTCTCTCAAAATAAATTAATTAATTAAATAAAAGAATTTGGGGGGCGCCTGGGTGGCGCAGTCGGTTAAGCCTCCGACTTCAGCCAGGTCACGATCTCGCGGTCCGGGAGTTCGAGCCCCGCGTCGGGCTCTGGGCTGATGGCTCAGAGCCTGGAGCCTGTTTCCGATTCTGTGTCTCCCTCTCTCTCTGCCCCTCCCCCGTTCATGCTCTGTCTCTCTCTGTCCCAAAAATAAATAAACGTTGGGAAAAAAAAAAAATTAAAAAAAAAAAAAAAGAATTTGGGTAGATCATAAAGTTAGAGTCAACAGGATTTCCTGCTCCATCCAGCATGTCTGTGAATAAAAGGGAGTGAAAGACCATCCAGTTTTTATTTTTGCCTGGACATTTGAAAGAAAGGAGGTGGGGAAGTCCGTGCAGGGAGCAGGTTTCACAGAGATTTTGAGTTACATCTTAGACATGTGATTCTGAGAGCTCTCAAGATGGAGATGAGACTTCTCATGATAGGTGGGCTTGAAGGTTTAGAGGTGAGGGAAGAGGGCTGGAGATAAATGTTAGATGGTGGGGACCTCGGACTGGATCAGGTCAGAGCCTGGGGATCAGATTGAAGAAGGAGGGTTTTGAGGCTCTTTCAGATGGGTCCTGCGGTGGGGTAGGGAAGGCCTGGGACCCATGTGTATCGCTGATTCTCTTTCAGAGATGAGGTGAATTCTGGCCTGTGTGTGGAGAGAGGGCAGTCCAGATGAGGTGAAGTGTTGGCAGGATGACTGAGGTGTGAATTGGTGTGGCTCCTCCCCTGCAGGCTAAGCAGCCACTCGAGACCACTCCCTGTGGAACAAAGCCAAGGTCAGCTGAGCCCCAGACCAGGGCACTGCTGCCTCCCCTCCCCTCTGCTGTGCAGTCCAGGGCTCCCCACATACTGTCTTCCGAGATGATGGCACGAGAATTAGTAGTTTTCAGCGCTCCCCTTAACTTTAGAACGTATGAAACAGCTACTGATTTGAATACTAACAAAGCAGCATCCTTCCAAATACATAGGCATAGGCAGGCAACTAGAAATGAGCGCAGTGAATTACTTAAATTTATCCACACACTTATGATGTAAGTTTCATGCATCACATCCTCTTAAAAACTTACAAAGTGGGAAAAATACACTCCCAAACTTTTAAAGTCCTACCACTTCCTTTGTACTGAAAACAGACAAAACCCTGGATGCTGTGGACTGTAAGCTGATACATAGTGTGCTACTGATGTGTGATATCAGTATCACCCTGTGAGGGGGGAATAGTCTTATTCCCATTGTATGGGATAAGGACACAGACCTCCCTGAGGGTCAGTCTTTCTCCAGAGTCACATGGCTAGTAAGAGGCAGCAGTGAGCCCTGAGGAGCTCGGTTTGGACCAGCAGACTGACATTGCTTTGCCGGAGGGCAGAGCAGGCCTGGTGGTTCAGCTCAACTTGTAGGACCTTAACCGTGGTTACCCATTTCTCATGGCTTCCCTCCTTCTGCACCTGCACCAATGGAGGGAGGCGTGTGGACCCCAGTAAAGCTGTGCTTCTGGTTTCGTACGGGGCATCTTTGTGTTATGGTGGCAGTGCCATTGGGGATCAGGTAGGGGAAGGAGGGGCTAAATCTGTGTCTCAGGTGGGTGCCAGGCTGGTGGGGGTGGGGATCACAAACACGGGAGGAACTGGAGGGCTGTTGGGGGGGGGTGTGCATGTGAGGTGGAGGGTCGTAAAGCCTTCTGAGGAGGCAGTGGACATAAGACGGTTGTTGAGGTGCCCACAGTGAAGGTCAGACACCAGGGCGGGCGGGCCTGTTACCCCTCTGTGGCCTCGGCAAGGTTTTCTGGTGACCCTCACCTGGATTGTTTATTTGGGCTGGTAGATTAGTTGGGTGGGGGAAATGGGATCGGCCAGATTCATTGCAAGTCTGGGGCTTTGAACGAGAGGTGGTGAGAGGTCAGGATCGCTTCTGAGATTGTGAGACCCTCACACAGGTCTCTGTGGCTAAGCTAAAGCAAGAAACAGTTGGGCGAGGATACTTTGGTGTTATGATAGAAGACTCTGGCAGATTAGGAGGCCGGCTGCATTTGCACTGCCTGGGTTCCGTGTGCGGACTGGGCATGTTGGAGGGTCAAAGAAATGCCTACCGTGTGGTCCTGGGGGCTACGGCGGCATTGTCTTCCCTGTCCGAGGTCAGGTACCCCAGGCCTTCCTGTCCTCTTGCTCACGTACATGGGGCCTGCCTATGCCAGCAACTTCAGGCACTGATCGTGTCATCACCACTTGTAGGGACCATTGGGTTTAAGACTTTCCTCTGAAGGTCTCATAAATTTAGAAGGTGGGATGTTGATGTGGTGTGGGTCACTCTGGGTGGATGTCCGGTACTCTCTTTCTCTGTCTTTTCCCCTGGACACGCCTCTTCCAGGCCCCGGTGGTTGCTCGCACTAAGCAATAGTAGAGCCCCAGGCATCTGACCGAGGAACGTTACTTCCGCAACATCAAGAGATGCTCAAAAAAAGGTGGCCCTCACAGGGAGCATCTGTTCTGTGTCCATCACTGTATGATGCCTGGGGCAGTGGCCGCCTTATTTATACCTTTTCTTTCCCACTAACATTTCAGTTCTGACTTTCGGCTCTCATCCTTTCCCTTCCACTGCTTCCTTGGAGGACTAACGTTTCAGATGGTGTGAAGTCTGCACATATCCTTAAATGGTCCTTGAACACGAGCTACTGTAATGCAATCTTTATTTCTTTTAATTTATATCCAAGTTAGTTAGCATATAGTGCAACAGTGATTTCAGGAGTAGATTCCTTAATGCCCCTGACCCATTTAGCCCATCCCCCCTCCAGTAACCCTCTGTTCTTCATATTTAAGAGTCTCTTCTCTTTTGTCCCCTCCCTCTTTTTATATTATTTTTGCTTATGTTCATCTGTTTTGTCTCTTATGCTATTGGTCTTTCTCTAATTTCGCTTAGCATAATACCCTCCAGTTCTTCCCATGTAGTTGCAAATGGCAAGATTTCATTCCTTTTTTTTTTTTTTTCAACGTTTATTTATTTTTGGGACAGAGAGAGACAGAGCATGAACGGGGGAGGGGCAGAGAGAGAGGGAGACACAGAATCGGAAACAGGTTCCAGGCTCTGAGCCATCAGCCCAGAGCCCGACGCGGGGCTCGAACTCACGGACTGCGAGATCGTGACCTGGCTGAAGTCGGACGCTTAACCGACTGCGCCACCCAGGCGCCCCATGATTTCATTCCTTTTGATTGCCAAGTAATACTCCATTGTATATATATATATACCACATCTACATTATCCATTCATCCATTGATGAACAGGGCTCTTTCCATACTTTGGCTATTGTTGATAGTGCTGCTGTCAACATTGGGGTTCATGTGTCTCTTCGAAACAGCACACCTATATCCTGTGGATAAGTGCCTAGTAGTGCAATTGCTGGGCCGTAGGGTAGTTCTATTTTTAATTTTTTGAGGAACCTCCATACTGTTTTCCAGAGTGGCTGCACCCGTTTGCATTCCCACCAGCAGTGCAAAAGGGACCTTCTCTCTCTGCATCCTCGCCAACATCTGTCGTTGCCTGAGTTGTTAATGTTAGCCCTTCTGACAGGTGTGAGGTGGTATCTCATGGTGGTTTTGCTTTGTATTTCCCTGATGATGAGTGATGTTGAGCATTTTTTCATGTGTCGGTTGGCCATCTGGATGTCTTCCTTGGAGAAGTGTCTAGTCATGTCTTTTGCCCATTTCTTCCCTGGATTATTTGTTTTTTGGGTGTTGAGTTTGATAAGTTCTTTATAAATTTTGGATACTAACCCTTTATCTGATAGGTGTTTTGCAAATATCTTCTCCCCTTCCGTAGGCTGTGTTTTAGTTTTGCTGATTGTTTCCTTCACTGTGCAGAAGCTTTTTATTTTGATGAGGTCCCAAGAGTTCATTTTTGCTTTGGTTTCCCTTGCCTCTGGAGACATATTGAGTAAGAAATTGCCATGGCCGAGGTCAAAGAGGTTGTTGCCTGTTTTCTCCTCGAGGATTTTGATGGCTTCCTCTCTGCATTTAGGTCTTTCACCTATTTGGAGTTTATTTTTGTGTATGGTATAGGAGAGTGGTCCAGGTTCATTTCTCTTCATATCGCTCTCCCGTTTTCCCAGCACCATTTGCTGATGAGCCTGTCTTCTTTATTCCATTGGATATTCTTTCCTGCTTTGTCAATCTTGATGATTACAGCTTTGTAATTCATCTTGAAGCCTGGAATTGTGATGCCTTCAGCTTTGGTTTTCTTTTTCAACATTTCTTTGGCTATTCGGGGTCTTTTCTGGTTCCATACAAATTTTAGGATTGTTTGTTCTAGCTCTGTGAAGAATGCTGGTGTGATTTTGATAGGGATTGCATTGAAAAATAGATTGCTTTGGGTAGTATTGGCATTTAAAAAATATTTGTTCTTCCAGTCCATGAGTATGGAATCTTTTTCCATTTCTTTGTGTCTTCTTCCATTTCTTATAAGCTTTCTATAATTTCCAGTGTGCAAGCACACATTTCTGGGTCTGGACTCAGTCTTCTACCCAGCGCACACCAGTCACCAGCAGCCGTGGCCTTGTTGAAAGTCATTTGCAGAGGACACTTGGGGAGCCCACCTCTCCTCCCTGCCCTCACCCCTTTCTCATTTCCTTGCCCAGAGTCCCATCGTGGGCGCTGGCCAGGCTGAGCTCTGCGCAGAAGGCCTTCCTCTCACCGTCTTGAGTCCCCCAGACTTGTCAGCAGTCCCCTGGCCTTATCCGTGGGTGTGTCTGACAGGCATTCCGGACAAGGCTGCCTATGCTTGACCAGCATTTCTCTGCCTACAGGTTGCTGGCATGGAGCCCGGGACGAGGAGGCCCCTTCAGAGCAAGGTGTCTATAGGAGCGTCACGGGTCAGGACTCCAAAGCCAGGTCCGTCAGTCCACGAGGCCCAGCCCTGTGAGATGTGTGTCCTGCTCTGGAGAGACACTTTGCACTCGGCTGAGCAGGGTGGAACCTACCCTGAGCATGGCCTGTACACTCGTGGGGCAGACCTACACCTGCATCAGACGAAGCAGAATAGAGATAAGCTTGGCATAAAGGACGAGCCGAGCCCTTCATTTGTTAGGGGCCACACAGTTCATCTGACCTTGGCCTGGAGGGAGGGTGGGAAGGACTTCGCAGTCTTTCTCCTGCCCCCGGCCACGCAGTGGGTAGCCACACGGGGACACTGATGCAGGGAGGCCTTTGAAAGTGGACAGAATGGGTGTCTGTGCACTAAGCATGGGAAGCCTCAGCCACAGCACATACTGTGGAGCAGCCACAAGTCCACCCTGGATGAGACCAAGGAGACCAGCGAGTGAAGGTAGGACGCTTTGTAGGCGCAACTCCAACTTTCACACAGATTTCTTCGACACCTTGCTTTCAATTCCTTTTGCACCTACCCCAAAAAAGTAGAATCGTTGATTCATGTGATATTATGGTCATGTTTTGAGCAATTGTTTTCCATAATACTGGTACCATTTTATGTTCCTGTGCACCTGCCCACCGTGTGTGAAGTTTCTAGTTTCTCTTCATCCTTTGCAACATATAGATTTTTTTTAATATATATATAATAGCTATTCTAGGGATATATTTTGTAGTTTTAGTTTTCATTTCTCTAATGATTAATTTGTGGTCGTTGAGCATATTTGTTTTGGAGAAATATCTATTCAAGTCCTTTGCTCATGTTTTAATTGGATAATGTATTTTCTTTGTTATTGAATTAGGAGTTCTTTATACAAGTCCTTTGTATATTCTGGATATTAATCCCCTATCAGATTTGCAAATATTTTCTCCCCTTCCCCCATTCCGCATGTTGCATTTTCACTCATACGTGCATTTCCCATATGTTGATTGTTTTCTTTGGTGCACAGGCATTTTAAATTTTGATATAGTCCACTTTATCAATTTTTATCTTTCATTGTATGTGTGCTATATGTCTAGGAAATCATTGTCAAGTCCAGTGTGAGAAAGCTTTCTTCCCTTCTAAGTTACATGGTTTGAGAACCGTGTGTAAGTCTTTAATCCGTGTTGAGTTCATTTTTGTATAACGCTATAATGTAGCCCCAGTTTTCACATGTGGTATGTCCAGTTTTCCCTGCGCCTTTTCAAATGACTGGACTTTCCCTATTGAAGTCCTTTACGGCCGTGTCCAAATCATTTGACCATCTGTGAGAATTTATTTCTATGCTCTGAATTCTATTTCATAGGTGTATGTGTATCACTGTCTCACACCAGAATCACAGTGTTTTGATATATACTTTTATAAAATACTGTCTTAATTCCACTTTGAGGCCTGGCATGAAGCCAGTCAGCTCCCCTTTTGGAGTATCTGATTAATTCCACACCCCCAAATACTCCCCCTATCAGGCTCTCACCCATACCAGTCCTGATGGCCTTAACACCTCAGAACCAGGTACCGGACAGCTAAGGATGCCCCTGTGCCCTGGAGTCTAAGAAATTATTCAGCCCACACGGATCCTGGGAAACCTACCTTGCTATGCATACACTGCCCTTCCAGCTCCAGCTTGCTGTCACGCTGCCCCTCACTACAAGCCTCTGTTGGGTTCTGTCTGACCTTCTCTTGTTCCCAGCTGTAAGTTACAAAGAGCTTTGCCTTTTATCTATGTGAGTGGTATTTGTTCTCACCTGCCATCATCATCCTCAACAACACAAAAATTTTTTTAAAGACCTTTCAGTCTTACACAACACCTACACACCCAGAAGAGTACTCTGTGTGTGGTGAATGTTGTAAAGTTTTCAGCCAGTAGCCTGTCTTCTTTGTGCAGCAGGAAGTTCACAATGTCAGCATCGTGAGAGGTTAGTCAGCCAGAATTGCACCTCCCGGGCTAAATATGTGGGTTGGTTTCATGAACTCTTCCACCTTCAGAGCTGCTTGGGGTGGCACTGCCACCGTCTATCCGAGAAGCCATCCCTCTTCTACCAGGTGTCAGGGAGCCCAGCAGATTGCTGTGCTCTCTTCATCTGGAGTAGTCACCAGGGTTGGGGAGGCCTCATTCCTTACACCTTACCTCCTATCAGTTTGGGGGGGGGGACATCACCCAACTTCAGACAAGGGGACTTGAGCTGGCTTCACCTCCCAGCTCACAGAGGTTTCCCAGCGTTTCCCTTCTTTGGGGGCATTGTCTCTGTCTCATGAGACTTGTAATGGATTTTTCTAGCCACTAGGTTACCCCACACAGGAACTCCCTGGTCACCCCACTGGCTTTTGTGATAATAAGTGTTTTTTTTTTTTTTTTTTTTTTTTAAACGTTTATTTACTCTTGAGAAAGAGCAAGACACAGAATCCGAAGCAGGCTCCAGGCTCTGAGCTACACCACAAGATCATGACCTGAGCCAAAGTCAGACACTTAACCAACTGAGCCAACCAGGTGCCCCTAAAAGTATTCTTTAAACTATATTTACTGTATTCGCTGTGGGTGAGAACAGAATTGGACTCGGATGGAATGAAAGAATGAACGGGTTTTGGGGGGCCTCTCCTTTGTGTGTTTCAGAGGAAATAGGAGGATAAAGAAGAACTCTCAGTCCAGATTTGGTTCAGTTTGCATTGCTACATGATGCATCCCGGGAAAGTTTATAGGACTTCTGTACTCGGGGTGCAAAGAATATCTGTAGTAATCCAGTCTGCTAGTCTACTCGAGGGTGGGGTAGGGCAGTCGCCCTGGCAATCCTTGCATTCAGCAGCAGCATGAGTTGGGTCATTTGTACTCAGAGGCTGTCCCATATTCCAGGCATTGCTGAGGAATATAGCTCCTCAGTCTCCCCTGACGTACAGGCACTTACGGGGTATTTGTTATGATGTACAGAACCTCAAGTGCAAAGCTATGTCTTCACAGCTTCATTGAAGCTGGTATTTCTCAGTGATTTTTAAATACGATAAAAAGAAGTCCCAGTTTAGTCATAACCTCTGATTTCCTTTGTAAGCCTGTGCTCACCTTAATTCCCTCACTTCTCAGACTTCAGTGAGATCTAACCTCGTGCAGATGGCCAAGAGCTATTTTGGCCACGGGTGAATAGCTACATCATCATTGATTTCAGTAGTTTCATTTCTTCTGGGATAGTCTCAAGTGCCCATGCATTGTCACTGCAGTCGCACGTGGAATTATATTTACTTCCCAGTAAGGAAAAAAGATCACAAAATCCAATCCTGCCGCTTCTCTGTCTCCCTGTTCAGAAGCCCGCTGTCCCAATGTGGTAAGTCGCTCCCACTTTTGAGATAGGGTGTTAAATTCTTAAAAAGAATGGAATGCATGGAGTTAAGAGTCGGACATCACTAGCCCTTTTTTCTAACAGTGAAACTCCTACAATTGATTCCAAAGTTTCAGTCTAACATGAAAAGCAGTAAGATGGTATTTTAGATCCCAGCTCTGGGTGGACGTACTTTATGTCTGAGTGACAATTGCGTTTGCACTTTGGGGAACATCTGAAATAATTTCTGTGATCAGCAGACATTCCATGAAAATCTGGGTGTGACCCCCTCCAAGAAGCCGGAGCCCCCCTCAGAACGTTCAGACACCCCTTCCCAGCACCCCTCCTGGTGCTGCGGGACAGCTGCCGGAGGTCAGGATGGAGACCCGTGCGGAGGTTGGCGTCTCCATCAGGACTACGTTACCCAGAAGGCAGTGCGCCACACTGGGCCAGTGAGGGCTCAAGGAGCGAGGCACTTCCGCCCAGCGGACGGCATGTAGGCGGGCCTTCCGGCGTCGGCCTCCAGCGACATCTTGTAAATTTGGTTCTGTCCAGCGCTCGGAAGCTCAGGTTGCTGGGACTGCCCAAGGTGACGGAGCGGGGACGCGCAGGGCCGGCTGCTCGGAGACTCAGCGTGGCTGTCGTGCGGGCTGAGCACTGCGGTGCCACGGTCGCCGTGGCGGTTCCCATCCAGGTAAATGCTGCGTTTCTCTGGGCCCTCACCCCCTCAGCTCTTATTGATTGAAATTTCATATTTTTGTTCTTACGACGGTCCTGTTTACCTTGGTCTTCCGAATTCTGGAATGTCGCCTGCCCGAGGAGAGTGGCACAGAATACGTGTGCAGCTGAATAGCCGGCTGTAAGATTAGTGCTAACCTCCTGCACACGGCCAGGAGCTTATTGCTTGTACTCGTTGCTGTTAACCTCTTACCTTTGGGTTTCTTCCCGAGTAGCACGAGCGTCGCGGTGCAGCTGCGCTCGCCAAAGCCTGATCCGTTCCAGGGAGAGGGAAGCCGTCAAGGGCTGTTCTAAACATTAGCCCGCTGGGGCAAATGGAGTGGCTGCTCGTGGGCCGGGCTGGGGCTGAGGGTGGTAGCTCTGGTCGCGGCCACCGTCTTCCTGCGAATTGGAGGACAAGGTGAGCGAGGGTGTGAGCGCGCCCCCTGCCGGCCGACCGCTCCGTTCTCGCGTTCCCACTGGCCGGGGAAGAGCTGGGGTCTAGACAGCACCCCGGCACCCAGCTCCGCGGTTCTTCCGCGGCCACCATGGCCCTCTCCAAGGTTAAGCTGTTGTCTGATGTCTCAAGCAAGCACCCTTTATTGTTCGAGAGCTTCAGCATCTCTGTGGGAAGTCCTCAGCATCGTAGTTTAGATGAAAGATTGATGGGTTACTGCAGTCACAGCACCGTACAGTAACAGACTGTACTGTTACTGTACAGTTTCTGCCCGTGGTTTTCTACATTTATAAACACTGGTACTGTAGCCACATGTTTTGGGCTATACAAGCATACAGTTGTCTAACATTCTGTATTAAAGATAGCCCACTTTCCACAAGTAGTCGTAGGTTTAAATTTATGATTCCAGGGGCACCTGGGTGGCTCAGTTGGTTGTGCATCTGACTTCGGTGCAGGTCATGATCTCGCGGTTTGTGAGTTTGAGCCCCACATCGGGCTCTGTGCTGATAGCTGGGAGCCTGCTTCAGATTCTGTGTCTCCCTCTCTCTAAAAGAATGTAAAAAAAAATTTTTTTAATTTATGATGCCAGACTGGTTTTCAAAACATTGCCAATGTACATACATATAATAGTTTACAATATTTAGCTAATTTCTATAGTGTTACTAGCAGTGGGCAACGTCAGGCTTGTGATGTCAGCCTTACTGAGTTGGGTTTTTGGGTTTTTTTTTTAACATTTATTTATTTTTGAGACAGAGACAGAGCACGATGGGGGAGGGGCAGAGAGAGAAGGAGACACAGAATCTGAGGCAGGCTCTGAGCTGTCAGCCACAGTCTGACCAGGCACCCCACGCCTTACTGAGTTTTGCTTTATTTTTGTTCGTTACTGTTAACTTTACATTTGCATTTTTATTATTTTTTTTTTTATTTTTTTTTTATTTTTAACGTTTATTTATTTTTGAGACAGAGAGAGACAGAGCATGAACGGGGGAGGGGCAGAGAGAGAGGGAGACACAGAATCGGAAACAGGCTCCAGGCTCCGAGCCATCAGCCCAGAGCCTGACGCGGGGCTCGAACTCACGGACCGCGAGATCGTGACCTGGCTGAAGTCGGACGCTTAACCGACTGCGCCACCCAGGCGCCCCTACATTTGCATTTTTAAAAAGTGCTTACTGGAATTCTCACTTACATACACAAGATTTTTTAATTCACTAAGTATTAAAATTTTAAATAATTTAACGATTACGGAGGGTTCACGAATTTGTGTAATTTTTGCTCAACTGTGTAACTGGTCATTTCAGTTTTTATGACAAAATGTAACAGGAGCCCCCAGGAGCCCTTTGGTTTGAGAAATCTGTTCTTCTGTTAACTTGTAAGAGACATAATTTTTTGTCTTCCAAGTTAAGCCTATCCAGCTGAAATACGTCATTTTTTAAAAAAGATTATTAGGCTCCATACCCAACTTGGGGCTTGAACTCAAAGAGTCACACCCAACTGAGCCAGCCAGGTGTCTCTGTGTGCATTGTTTAAAGTAGAGGTGTAAATTTTTATGTTGCCACACAACAATTTATAAGCTGCTACTATTTTAATGCTCTGTAGCACCGCTAAAGCATGCAGATCCATGCACATATGCATGACCCGCTTCATGATCTCTGTAGTTTTTCCAATCTAAATCCTATGACAATTGTTTTCTTACTAGAACAGCTTTTTAATGTGCTAATCTCTTTTGGAACAATTACTCTTGTATGTTAAAGTGATGTTTAATGTTTATTCTTATTTACGACAATCTTGTCACTTTAAAAAAAATTTTTTTGAGAGAGAATGAGAGCTCAGGAGGGCAGACAGGGACACAAAGGATCCGAAGGAGGCTGTCGGCACAGAGCCTGACAGTAGGGCTCTAGCTCACGAACTGCGAGATCATGATCTACCAGCTGAGTCACCCAGGCGCCCCAGCCTTGTCACTTTTTGGAAATAGCTTCTCACGTTCTAAAACACTTGGGATTTTTATGTTTGCAGCTATGACTTGGTCTGCTCCCAGGAAAACTCAAGGATTTTAGCAAAACTGTGTAGTCCTTTTGTATTTGCAGTAACACCAAGCATGTGTTTATAACATGCGTACTATCAAGGTTTTGGCTTTGCTCTGAATCTTTTAGTACTATTGGGTTTGCAGTTGTAATGAAATCTAGGGGTGTTGTCTTTTCTCCACATTTTCTTTCTTTTTCTTAGATGCACATTGTCCAGATTTATTCTTCCCTCATCATTGATCTCACCCTTTATGGGGCATCTGGGTGGCTCCGTCAGTTATGCGTCCGACTTGGGCTCAGATCATGATCTCGCGATTCATGAGTTCAACCCCCGTGTCAGGCTCTGTGCTGACAACTCAGAACATGGAGCCTGCTTCGGATTCTGTGTCTCTTTCCCTGTCTGCTCCTCCCCTACCCATGCTCTGTCTCCTTCAAAAGTAAACATTAGGGGAAAAAATTTAGTGTTACTCTTTAAGCATATAGTCATTTCTTTTGTTTGTAGTTTTTGAGATTCTGTCTCATGATATAGTTTTCTTAAATTGTGATTTATATTTGTTAAAATTAATATAAAATTATTGTTCTTAAACTAACATGTTCACTTTCTGATCTTATTTTGTGCCCCATTACTAGTTTTACATTAACATTCCATAAACCTTTTAGAGGCTACATGCCCACAAGGTTTGTGGTCTTTTGATTGGTTATCCTCCTGTACCATCTTCTGGTAGTATAGGAGGGAAAATGATAGGATGTTTCAAGTAAGATACTTTGCTAAAGTAGGCAGGAATTCGTCATTGTAAGGATAAAAGGTAACGTTTCAGCGTCAGCAGTTTTATAGAATGGGGATGGAACAAAAACTAGGCCTTAGCTTCTTTCCTTTCTCTTAAGTTGAAACGGTCAGAAATGCAGTTACCCCAGCCTACTGGAGGCCGAGCACCCTTACTGGGTTCCCAGCACCAATTCCTTTATCAGAGCTTCATTTTGGACACACAATCACGTAAGCGGTGGTTTGATATGTTACCTTACCCAGTGGAGAGAATATATCTGCACCATTTGTTTCTGAACATTTATGGAAAAACTGGAAAAGGAAGTGTAAAGAGTCACATTCGTGACCAGCTATTAGGGCTAAACCAAACTACAAGATACAGGAAGAGAAGAGTGTATTTTGGGCCCAGGAAGAAGCAGAATACGAAGGAATAAAATGGAAGGGTCGGAAACACACTGAGACACGGACATAATTTATCCCTTATTCTTCCTGCTCGCTGGCCTGAGGGCAGCTACTCCAACACAACACGACCCCATCGGCCCTTTCACTCCTTTCTTCCCTCTCCTGGAAAGTCAAGATGCACGTGCTTTGGGCACAACCGAACACTCTCTGCCTTTTTTTATAAAGGCTGGATTTTCCCCCTTTGGCTTTCCTCCGTACCTAAAAATACTGTGTTTCACTTTTCTGTCTACACCCGCGATGGGACTTAAACTAACGTGGCCCTGCTCTTCCTGCAGGTTCTGCTTTCAGCAGAAGCACTTATGGACCCTGCACTGGTGAGTGTCAGGTGTCCTGGAACTCCTGCTGCCACCCTTCCTGCCCTTGGTGTCTAGAGCCTCTAGCTAAGCCCTCAGTCCAGGTCAGAGGTTCTATGCAGAGGGATCCCCCCTTGTGGCAAGTCATGGGGTGAGTGTGACAGGGTGTCTTAGGTTTAGGAATCGGTGCCATGGCTTTGGAGGACAGACAGAGATGAGAGTGGTTGGGGGAATGTTCTAGGTCTGCTAGGACTGTTACATCTGGTGAGAACAGAGGACAAGGAGGCTAGAGTCAGGCCTGGGGTGTAGCGTAGCCTGAGCGGGGGTTCTGTTCTGAGAGTGAGGGTGATGGCCACACAGTTCTGGAGTAGAGGAGAAAAGCAGCTGGCTCAGGTCTTCAGAAGCTGCCCCTGGCTAGAGTGCACTCCACAGCAGGGGAGAGGGAGACAAGGAGACGATGAACAAAGCTCATGTAGTCAAAGCTCTAGATCGGCCAGTACTGGTTGTAGCTGGGCCAAATAGCTGGCAGATGCAGAGGTAGGAGGTAGGAGAAGGATTTGGCTTCACCTAGGGCTGACCAGGGGCACCTGGGTGGCTCGCGTTGGTTAAGCATCCGACTCTGGCTCTGTCGTGATCTCACGGGTTGTGGGTTTAAGCCTTGTGTCGCGCCCTGTGCTAACAGCTCAGAGCCTGGAGTCTGCTTTGGGTTCTGTGTCTCCCTCTCTCTCTGCCCCTCCCGCACTTGCATGCACCGTCCCCCTCTCTCTCTCTCAAAAATAAACATTAAAAAAAGTTGTAAGTAAAGTAGGGCTGATCAGATTTTCTTTTTAAAAATATATTTATTTATTTTAAGAGAGAGAGAACACAAGCTGGCCCTACACACCCAGTGGGGAGTCCATCGTGAGGCTTGAACCCACAAACTGCAATGCAAGATCATGACCTGAGCAGATTTTCTCATGTGGAGGGGTCACAGATGACTCCATGGTTTTTTGTAGGAGTAGCTTTTGTAAGAATATGAGGAATTCTCTTTTGGCCATGTTGATTCTCAAATGTTTCAGAGACTTCCACGTATACGTTGACCACTGGAGAGCTGGTCCCCCACTTCTCAGGACATCCACACCAAGGCTGAACTCTGGATCTGATATGGTGGGGGCATGTTGCAGTCATAGTGGCATTGCCCTTGGGGAACAAGGGAGGAGAGCTGTGGACAGTGCATAGACAAGACAGCGTAACAGTTGTTACCAGGAATGTAGAAGGAGGTATGGGGAGGGGAACAACAGGTGGCCAGATTTTCATGGGGGTGGATATGAGATCAGAGCAATAATGGGGGTGAGTTGACAGAGTAGACTGGTACTTGTTCACCTGTGTACGCACCCCTCCAACCAGGCTCTTGTGGTGGTTCTCTCAGAGGGTCATCACATGAACTTACAGGACCTCCCAGGACCTAAATGACTGCCGAAGAGACACAACATAACTATAGAAGCAGAATGTTACCAAGGGTATTTAGATCTGCATGTGATCTAAACCAGCACCAAGGTCAAGTGGGGAAGGCCCTTCCCTTGGAGGTTAGGATCTATGATGCTGCTTCCATCTGGGAGGCAGGATGCTGGGGACTCAGACGTCTTGCAGGAAAGGGATGGGAGTCCTGCATCTCAGTGTGGGGGAGGGGGAGTGGGGGGTCAGGAGCAGGGAGTGAGTGAATCTGGAGGTCGGGGTTTGGGGCAGTTACCGGGTCCCGCCGGGAGAGGCTGCTTATGGACGCAACTGTCCCCATCATCACAGGGCTCCATGACCTTTGAGGACGTGGCCGTGTACTTTTCCCAGGAGGAGTGGAGGCTTCTTGACGAGGCTCAGCGACGCCTGTACCGGGACGTGATGCTGGAGGTCTTTGCCCTTGTTGTGTCATTGGGTAAGGCCCTCCCCCCAACCCCCACATCCTGGGCTGGCCCCTGGCTTTCCTCTTCATTCTGGGCACAGAGGCTGGGGCGTGGAGATAACCTCACAAGCAGCCCCAACACCAGCTGTTCAGAGGGGCCCTCGGTCAAGGTTTCTGGGACATTTTTGTTTCCTGAGGTGGTTTGGGGGCTGGTTGCCTTGGGCCTGCTGACCACTTAGCTGTCCCAAGTTTGCCTTAAGGACTTGCATCTTCTAGGTCCCCTGTTATCCAGCTGGAGCTGGGAGAACACGGGGTACATGACCAAGTGGGTACGCCTCCCAGTGGGGGACACTTGCACGTGGACGTTGGCGACAGGGAGAGGATGTGAAATGGCTGGGGATCCTGACAGGAACATGTCCCGGGCTCACAACACTGCTCTGATGCCAAGGTCAGAGGCTCTCCTGTCTTCCCTGCCCTTCCGTGACACTCTGCCCCCTTCCCTCACCTGTCTTCTACCCTTCATTGGGATCTCCCCCAGATCACTGCTCTTTCTGCTGTGCTCACCACCCCCGGCCTGTCTGTGCCCATATCCTCAAAATAATACTTGAACGCCAGTCGCCAAGGCCCTGGTGAAAACACACTCCCCGCCAGAAGTGAGTTGTGGACCCAGCCTCTCCTCCCTGCACCACACACCGTCCTCGTCCTCGTGTCTTCACCTGCTGAGTCCCCTCTGCCGTGTGAAGCACAGAACTGCCTCCTCCGGCTGCCGGAGCTGCTCAGCGTTTCTTCTCTGCTTTCAGGCTGCTGGCACACAGCAGGGGCTGAGGAGGCACCTTCAGAGCAGAGTGTCCCCAGAGGAGTGTCACAGGTCAGCATCCCGAAGGCAGATCTGTCCCCCAACGAGGTGCACAGCCCAGACTCCGAAGGGGATTTGCATCCGGCCAAGAGCCTGGGAGCAAGCCCTGGGCAGAAAGTGTGTGGGACAGGGGGGAAGCCTCAGGAGCGGCGGGAGCAGCACAGTAGAGAAAGACGCCCACGAAGGAGCACGAAGGGCCATGCCACCCACCCCCTACCACAGAAGCCCGTCCCTGCTGGCCCAGGCCTTCTCCCCCAGCTCGCTCACAGTCGGGGGACACCCACTGAGGACACCAGCTGTCCAGAGCCCTTTCACCACAGACAGAGGCGCTACAAGTGCGGTGACTGTGGGAAAGCCTTCTGCCGGAAATACAGACTCACCCAGCATCAGAGAGTCCACACGGGAGAAAGGCCGTACGAGTGCAGCGAGTGTGGGAAAACCTTCAGCTACAAACACATACTCGTCCAGCACCGGAGAGTCCACACGGGAGAGAGGCCTTATGAGTGCGGCGCGTGTGGGAAAGCCTTCAGTAACAAACCCACACTCGTTCGGCACCAGCGAACTCACACTGGAGAGAGGCCTTATGAATGCGGTGAGTGCGGGAAATTCTTCAGCCAAAGCTCCAGCCTTAGTGAACATCAGAGGATTCACACTGGGGCACGGCCTTATAAATGTGGTGAGTGTGGAAAATTCTTCACCTCCAACTCCAACCTGATTAAACACCGGAGAGTCCACACCGGAACAAGGCCTTATGAGTGCAGCCAATGTGGGAAATTCTTTAACCAAAGCCCCAGCCTCATTAAACACCAGAGAATTCACACTGGCGAAAAGCCTTACGCATGTAGCGAATGTGGGAAACTCTTTAGCCAAAGCTCCACCCTCATTAAGCACCAGAGAGTTCACACCGGGGCAAGGCCTTACAAGTGCAACGAATGTGGGAAACTTTTTAGCCAGAGCTTTGGCCTCACTCAACACCACAGAGTCCACACAGGAGAAAAGCCCTACGCGTGCCGTGCCTGTGGGGAATCCTTTAGCCACAGCACCCAACTTACTCAGCACCGGAAAGTTCACACCGCGGAGAGCCCTCCCCAGTGCAGGAGCTGTGGAGAAGTCTTCCGCCACCGGTCGGCTCTCATCGACCACCAGAAACTCCACAGCCCCGCTCGACCTCATGAGTGCACTGAATGTGGGAAAGCCTTCAGCCGCAGGTCTAACCTCCTGCGACACCAGAAAGTTCACAGGGGAGGAGGGCCTTAGAATGGGCGGGGGCTGCACCATGTCAAGAGCCCGTGGGGCATAGGGGGCTAGGCTGTACTTTCTAACCTGTCCAGAACCCTCGTGTTGGTCAGTGCAGGTTTCTCCCACGTGTGTCCCAAACACTGTATGTACCTCAGTGTGGATGGTTTCATGGCACAGGGTAGCTCTCCCTCTAGAGGCCTCCTACGATAGAATGAAGGGCAGTCCCAATTTTTGGGGACTAATCTTGTGTCCCAGATGTACGGGTTTGTGGTTGAGTCTGGAGGTTTCCCTGAGAGGAACCGTGTGGGTTTCTTTTTTTTTTTTTTTAATGTTTATTTTTGAGAGAGGGCATGAGCGGGGGAGGGGCAGAGAGAGGGAGACACGGGATCTGAGCTGTCAGCACAGAGCCCCATGTGGGCCTCAAACCCATGGACCATGGGATCCTGACCTGAAGCCAGACGCTTACCCAACTGAGCCCCCCGGCGCCCCAAGGCTCAGCTTCTCTTTCTCACACAGGATGTCACAGTGCCCCAGCGCTGTTGAGAAGTAGTGCTCTAGGGCCCAATGCAGAGCCCTGTGGCCTCGCATCTGCTGGGCTGGTATCATGGATTCCGGGCACCAGGTAGGAGCCATCTGTGCGGTACAGACACACTGAGCCAAATGGTGGGGGACTTGCAAAGTGGAGGGGCTGCGCTGCCTACGCCAATGCCCTGGGGGCTGTGGCCAATTTCAGGTAAGGGCCTTGTGGACGACATTCTGAGGCCCTATAGAGCTGACAGTGCTCCTGTGGCCGGGGTTCTATTGCGCTACAGTTAAGGTGTTGGGGGCAGGGGGAGGGTTGAAAACCAAACTCCTGGAAATGCAGACACGAAGGCAGCAGGCACAGGGTCTTTCTGACCCACGGAGCGTAGCTTGTAAACTCCGGTGCGGTTGCTGGCCAGCAGGATGCGGAGCTGTGTCCTGTGGGGTGGCCAGATTTCAATTTTCCAAGGTTTTCCCGATGTCCAGATTTTTCCGCAAAAGCATTTCCACTCAGCCTGCGATAGACTTCAAGTGTACTTGAAAACCGAAAACTGCTGCTGGTAGACTTTACTGGATGTGCGCTCATGGAACCATCGTACTCCACCACAGGTCCTTTGTCTTGTAACCTCTGCCTGGATTCCCACACAGACCGTCACTTTCTTTCGTACCTTCGCTAGTGTTCTCTAGAATTTTACATGTTGGAATCTTACTGTGGCTCCTTTTTACGGGTACATAATAGTACATAATTACTTCGACAATCACCAGTGAATACTTGGAATTTTTTTTTTCTTTAAACAAGTGGAAGACACCATTATTCACTCATCTACTCATCTAACAAAAAGGACGACGAGGGTTCGGGGGTTGTTGCCAGCCTGGCCGTCACAAGGCACAGTTGTGCCAGATGTACATCTCCATCCCCCTGGCAGTGCGAGGCCTGAGTCCCAGCGAACTGAAACAGGCCAAGCTCTCCCCAGGGGAATATGGTTGCTCTGAGTTCTGCCGGCATCCTCACCAGTAGGAGCCTGGTCAGATTTGTTCCGTCTTTTCCACGAGTGTTTTTCAAAGGTGTGTGAGTGCAATCTCCCCCTGCTCGAATCGTGCATTTCCCCTCAGAACTGTGTGCCACCCGTATATGTGTGTATTTGCCAAGTCTACTTGCTGTGGGTGCTGATGAAAAGTAAAGCATTGGGACCTCACGCTAGTGCAATAAAAATATTAAATGAAAACGTTTAAAATGTTCTTACACGCATTTCCTCCCTCGTTTGTGCTGTTGACCGTGTGTTGGCCACGTACACCCTGCACTTGAGGGTGTGGTTCTCTGTTGAAAGGAGCATTAGTCCGGCCATCGTAACCTTTCCCCGCCGCTAGCTGCAGACATGAAAGTTGCCAACCAGATGTGCTGCCTTTGAGAAGAGAGGCAGTAAAGGTCTGTTTTCCCAGCAATACTCACTGTACAGGAATAGGAAAGGACACGTTTTAAATATTACTACTACCCTGCAGTAAAAGAGTAAATCAGTTTAAACTTCAAAATCAGTTTAGTTCTCCCCCTTCCACAGCACTGCCTGATAAACACTGCCTTTGTCTACTTGGGGCCTGGGGCCCCCTATCAGATTGTGCTAAATAATGTGACTTCCAGGTGGTGGAACAGCTGGAGACTAATGTCAGCCCCACAAGGGCTCCTTGCCCCAGGATACCGATAAACAACAAAAACCCAGAGAATTAAGCACTTTGCCACATACTTCCTATTCTAAGCAAGATTTTGTCCTTAAAACTTAATTATGTAAGTTTATTTAAATATATAATTACATATGATGTAAAACCCCTAAATCAATATTCCATCCTTGTTTTCTTCTTGGGTCTTTTCTATCCACCCCACCTCCACCCACAGCCAACATACATAGATGGATCCTGAGGGACATCCTATCAATGTCACTGAATTCTTAAAATTGGAATGTTTTTCAAAATGCATTTCATGGGGCCCACGTAGGTGGCTCAGGCTCTTGACTTCAGCTCAGGTCACATGGTCTGAGGGTTTGTGAGTTCAAGCCCCACAATCAACCCTGGGCTGACAGCACAGAGCCTTCTGGGGATTTTTTCTCTCTGCCCCCCCTCAACATAAATAAGCAAACCTAAAGAAAACAAAAACATGCATTTCATTATTCCATCACCAAAACAAGTATAAATTGTATTACTTCTCTATCTAGAAGCTGCTGAAAACAGTTACTGCAGCTTTTTGGTGGTATAAGACCATCATTACCTGGTCTTAATGATTCCAAAGGTCAGAACAGTCTGTTCACATAAGGGCAAATCTACACATCCCTCCCTCCCTATGGGGGCACAGGCCTGAACACAGTTTTGGGGTTGAATGCTCATCCTCTACCTTTCCCCCAAGACCTGCCTCCTTTCCTGCTCCTTGACCGAAGATCACTTCTGCACTTACCTTCATAGGCAGCAAGGCATCCGTGGAGCATCTTTGTCTCGGGTCATCAAATAGAACTTCCTTATATGGCAGTAATCTCCCCCTCCTCTTCCTACAACTTGTAGAAGGACGCCTCTCTCTGCTTCACCGGCATAAAGAGAGAAAAAGCTCATCTCATCCAAAAAAAAAAAAATTCCACATTTGCCAAAACGTGTGTCAAAGGGAACACTTAGGTGTGGTCAAGGAATGAGGACACACCTTCCAGGGGCCGTTAGAACAGCTGCCACCACCTCACAGTGTTTTTAGGCCTAAGAAGGTCCTTAAAACGTTCACCTATATGTAAGATATAATAAGTATATATAATATAAAAAATAAAACATATATATGTAATATATATAAAGCTTGGTCATTCTAATTTGAAGTTACTGCCAAATTATCTACGATGTCCCCCATTCTAAAACTCACTCATTGCAACTCTGCCGATAGTGTTAGGGGTGCTAACCCTTGTGGGTTCTACCACCTCAGAAACTTCCCCCATACACCGAGGTAGTCAGAGGGAACCACTTTATTATTCTAGAACTACAGCAGACAATAGAGACGGCCTATTGGCTCTATGGTAGACAATATGATAGACTACGCACGCGTTCTCAAGATCAGCAGCAAAACCTGGGTCTTCGCAGCGAGACCCCTTCTCCTTGCCCCTCGATCCACCCTTGCTTCACAGCGTTTACCCTGTGATCGCACCTGGTAATCTGGGTCCCCTCTGGGGTTGGCCCTTCACCACTTCTATCCGAAGGAATGGAACCCTTCCTCGGTCTGCAACTGGGCAAGTTACAACTTACAGCCAGACGCCACATTAAGCCGCTCAGAGACGAGGGGTTCCGCCGCTTCTCCGAGGCTTAGTTTTCATGGAAATGGCACCAGGCTTTGAACAGCTTTCTTGGCGTTGTTTTTCATTCCTTAGCGGCCGCTCGGCTTGCCACTCCCACCACCTTCTTGTCTCCGGACTCCCAGAGCGAAAACCAGGCCAAAATCGTTGGTTTCCCAGCAGATGGGTTCCTCGAGTGGTAGCGGGAAGCTGGGCGCGCGGGAGGAGGCACCATGTCTGCGCTTGCCCGGGGATGACCACCACCCTGTGGCACGACCATCCACCAACAGGAGTGCGGGGTGCACAAAGCGGCAGAACGGCGGGTCCCAGGGAGCCCCTGGCGAGCACCCTGAGGCACCTGCCTGGAGGACTGATCACCAATCACCTGGAGGATTACGCAGTCCAGGGCCGGAAGTTCGCCTGAGGTGTCAAGGAGGATTGGGGCGCGCCTGGGTGGCTCAGTCGCTTAAGCGTCCAAACTTCAGCTTCAGCTCCGGTTACGATCTCAGGATTTGTGAGCTGCCAAGAGGCACCCACAGGGGGCTCGGGGTGCTGGAGACGGCCCCTAGGTCTCAGAAAAGAGCCCGCATGCGTGCCCGCGCCCATCGCCGGACCGCTGTCGGACCCGCCCCTGCCTCGGAGGCTATCGCACGGCTCACGACGCGGGAAGCGGTGCTCGGCCCCACGGAGAGACCAGGGGGCTCCACGCCGAGGGGAGGGCGCTGGGACGCCTGGCAAGGGCTACTCCGCTCGAGAAATGAGTGGCGGCAGGGCCGTCGGGGGAGAGCCTTGATCGCAGAAGTTCGTTCCCCCAATCCTGGCCCGCCGGGGTTGCAGAGATGCCCGACACGCGGGCAGTGGCTTGGAGACGAAGGGAAGCACAAGGCTCCTTGAGCAGCCACTGGTCGGCCTGGGAGTCTGCGCTGCTCCGGGACGCACCGCTGCGATGCATCACAGGTTCAAACCCCCACCGTCGCTGTCGGGCGCGCCTCCCTCCCCCATCCGACTCCTCACTCCACCCGGGCTCCTCGGGCGCACTTGGGTGGACGGACGCTCAGGGGCCAAGGCGAACCCGCTCTTGGGGGCTGACCTCGAGTGGTCCGGGGGCGCACAGCGCGGAGGGACGGCCTCTCCACTGCGGGGAGAACCGCTTACGAGGCCGCGGAGAAGGAAGGAGGGTCCGCTGGGCCAGCGGCCCCGGCCCAAACGGAGCCGTGGAGCAGGGCGAGGCCAGGCGGGTTCCGCATCCCTGCCTGCGCACCGCGCACCCGCCTGCAGGGAAGGAGCTAGTGGAGTGGGAGGAGCGGCTCCCCGCACCGGAACATCCGTCTTGGGTCTGGTTGCAGCCGAGCCCAGCGCGGGAGAGCGGGCTCACCACGAAGTTCGGCTCAAGGAGCTCCAAGGGGAGCCTGCACGGACAACACCTCCGGGCCTGCTTTGGACCCCCGGCCTCGGCCGCTGCCTGGTCCCTGCGGCGGGGGTCACACGGGCCAGAGGACGCCCTTAGGCGCCGGAGGATTGAAGCAGCCTCGAGGTCGGGGCTCGCGCGTGCGCGGTTACTGCCGCAGAGACCCAGGGTTCCAAGCGAAGGAAATTGCGTTACCGTCCACAAAGCAACCTTCTGAGCTAATCCGCACGCCCACTTCAAAGCACGGGGGTTGGAAACCTTGCCAGCCCTTTCCTGGCAGCAAAAATAAATAAAATAATTAAAATTAAAAAAAGGCTAGCCTTCGAGTGAAAAAATTACGGGTCCGGATAAGGACTCTATCTACGGATCATGGGAGCCTCCTGGGTTCGACTACCGGCCCCCCAACACGATCCCATCGCTGCCACCCCGGAGCTCCTGGGGCCACCTGGCCGACTCAACGGTCGTGTCTGCGCGGCGCTCGGAACGCGCGGGGGCCGCCGCGGGCCGGCTACGTCCTCCCGTCTGTCCGCACGCGCAGCTGCCCGTCCGGGACAGAAGACTGGGGCTTGTTAGAAACTTCCGTGGAGTCATCTCCGACCGCCGGGCCCCGTGGGGAACCGCGGCCAGGCCCTGAGCACCTTATCCCCGCCCCCCTGCACGTTCCGTGACGCTCCTCACCTCCGGAGCAGGATTCCGAAAAATCGAGCGCAAGAAACCACGGAAACACAAGTGCAGCCGGGGTCCGCCCTCCCCGGCCCCCCGGGCGCGGCCGGTGCATCCACGTCTATCGTTTGGGACTTGGGAGAACTTCGGCGGAGGCGCCTCCGACCACCGGACCCCACGAGGAGCCGCGGCCGGCCCGAGCACCTTACCCCGGCCTCCCCGCACGTCCCGGGCCGGCCTGCCCCTCCGGAGCGGGCCGGCTTCTAGGCGCGGGGGCACCCTCTCCCTTTCCCCCGCGGCGCCACACTGGGTTCCCGCAGGCAGAGACGCACCAGCGGGTGCCGGTCGACCGTTCCCCCTTCCCTGGGAGGGCCTACGAGCCACTCCCTAGTAGAACGGCGCATTCAATCTCCAGCGAACTGATGCGCGGCGACGCGCCGGCGACCCCGGGATGATCCCGCCAGCGCCCCCGGCCTCCTGGAACCCTTCCTCGGGTACCGCCGCCAAATCCCACCCCTTGTCGATTTCGCCGGAGCTCCGGAGGGAGGAACGTCTAAGAGGAGCCACCAGATGGCGCCCGACAACCGGCGCGAACGTCCCCAGACTCATCTGGATCGCGGCCGTCGAGGGCGCGCTGCCTGCCGCCTCGACGTCCAGGCTTCGCCCTCCCCACCTCGGACTCGCAGACTGTGCGATGTGAGATTTTGCCTCCTGCCAAGTAGGGGGCATTCCCGCCTACCTCCTTCCCGAGCACCGCGTCTTGGCCTAGTCCCAGCTCCTCTCTTTCTGCTTCCGCATCCTGCATGTGACCGGCTTCGTGCGCCCTGGATGGCGTGGAAGTGCACCTCCTTTCCAGGGGGTCTGCGAGTAGTAAGAGGTTAAGGCATTAGCCTTTCTTGTCACTCCGTTACCTCCGTAAATTAAAATCCCGCGGGCACATTTTTACACACTGGTAAGGCTGGCAAGAAGCTTACTTAGCTTTTCAGAAGACTTACCATTAGAAGTTCGCCAAGGGAAATGCTGTTGCATCCACACGACTCTTGACACAGAATGCTACGGGCACCGGTGACAGTCACAACAAAGTTTACTGCAATGAGAGTCAAGGCCGACATATCGGGACCAACACTCTTGATAAGAGTGCGGCCTCGAACAGCTGGCGTACAGAGTTTTTATGGCCGATCACATCGTTTTATCATCACCTGGGAACAGAACAGAGAAACAGTTCCCAGATGAGTTAGAAACAGTTGCCAGATGAGTTAGAAACAGTTGCCGGATGATATGATTATTTTAGACAGTCTGCCCCCAAGTTGCAACCAGTGGATCTCCTTGACCTTGCCTCTGATGCTCTTTTCTTTGAGCTTTTGTTTCCTTCGTTGGTGAAGCCTGATTTACAAGAGTATGAAGCATAATTTACAAGAGTAAAGCAAGGCTGTTATCTCTTGACCTTCAGTGTCAGAACAAAGCTGTTATTTTACAAGCTAGGTGTTAGCCCTACACTACACTTTAATCCTTACGTTTCTCCCTTTTCTTGTCAGTGAATCAATCCCTTGATTCATCATTAGGAACTAAGGGGACGTAGTTGGACCTAATCATCATAATTTTTATTTCACCAACTCGCCTCTTGACATACTGTACTAACCAATTGATAATGCATGGGCCGATAGTTAACCCGAGAAGTAACAATAGCAGTGGCCCAGCTATGGTGGTGAGCAGTGATGTGAGCCAGGGGGACCAAGAGAATAAATTCTGATACCAATTATTACCGGCCTTTTCCTTCACATTCGACCTTTCTATTTGCAGGGCAACTGTATAACCCTGGTATGTTAGCCAATTTTTGTTCTTGATCCCTGTGTCCACATCCATAGGTAACCATACAGGGGTTTTCGGGGACCGGAGGAGCGAAGCCCGTTGGCTGTTTATAATTAGTAATTAAAAGTCCCCCATGAGTCCCTCACCAAGTCGCATAAATCAAACAAAAAACAAGGCACAGTGGAAGAGGTATTAGATGCTATCACCTTCCCCGTGACAGTGTCCCTGAGTTCCCATTGGTATGGCCAAAAAGATAGGGGATGCAATTCCGTACAGTCCCCCACGCTTATCATTATACAAACCCAGACAATTATTATTATTATGCCCGCATCAGTCTTACCTTTAAAGGATCCTCTGAGTGCCTTCGGACCTTCCATTGCTGTTCATTATCTGGTTCCGTATCAGTCTGGGGTGTTCCTGCCTTCACACAGTTTTTTTTTTTTTTAACCTGAGAGTGATGAATCCAGATTCGGACACCATCTACCTTCACGGCCGTGGGTGTAGTCAGGATCACGGCATGTGGTCCTTTCCAGAGCGGCTCCAGGGTTTTAAGCTCGTGCCTCTTGACCCAGACTAAATCTCCTGGTTGAAAGGGGTGGGGAAGAACAGGAGGATGAGCGAAGGATTCTTTTAAGGCCCTGGTTATTTCCTTTTGTACATGTTGCAGGGCCACGAGTGAAGCCAGCAAGCGGTCCTGTTCCAACTGTTCCATTACGTCGCCTCCTAGCCTCGGCAGGATAGGTGGAGGTCTGCCAAATAAAATTTCATAAGGGGGAAATCCCTTGACAAATGGAGTACAACGCGCTCGCAAAAGGGCAAAAGGCAGGACGTCAACCCAATTTTCGCCCGTCTCAAGGGACAATTTGGTTAAGGTCTCTTTTAGGGTCCGATTCATCCTTTCTACCTGACCCGAGTTCTGAGGTCTATACGTACAATGTAATTTCCAATCTATTCCCAATGTCCGGGCTAGACCCTGGGACACCTGCGCCGTGAAGGTCGGGCCATTGTCCGATCCTATGCTCAGAGGCAGCCCGAATCTAGGAATTATTTCATTTAATAATTTCTTAACTGTCGCCTGAGCCGTTTCTGATTTAGTGGGGAACGCCTCGACCCACCCAGAGAAGGTGTCTACAAAAACAAGCAGGTATTTGTATCCGTATTTCCCTGGTTTAATTTCAGTAAAATCTACTTCCCAAAACCGGCCTGGCTCAGTTCCTCTGTCTCTTTTAGCTTCTGAAACCTTCCTACTTGCACCCTGATTTACTTGGGCGCAACTTGCACACCTTTCAACCACCTCTTCAATCTCTTTTCCCAGCCCTTGCGCCCGGAACTTCTTCCGCACTAATTCCGCCATCTTCGTTTTTCCCAGATGAGTCCCTTGGTGGAGCTGACACACCATGCGCCGCCCGAGTGCCGCGGGTAAGAGGATCTTACCTTCAGGATCCTGAGACCACTTTTGTCCCGGCATCACACTTCCCCCTTTTCTTGAAACCCACTCCAAATCTTTAGGAGTGTAACTGGGCTCCCTCGGTCAAGATCGGTAGCTCCAAGGCACTTTTACTTTTAGTTGGGTCAGCTTCTTGGGCTGCTGCATCAGCCAGGCGGTTTCCGACTGCTTCCAGGGAGTCGCCTTTCTGATGTCCCGGGCAGTGAATGATTGCCCGCCTCGCAGGTTCCCAGATGGCTGCTAGAAGATCTAAAATTTCAGCTTTAGTTTTGATGGCCTTGCCTTCCGCCGTGAGGAGACCGCGCTCTTGATAAATGGATCCGTATACACGCGCGGTTGCAAAAGCATAGCGGCTGTCTGTATAAATATGAACTGCTTGTTTCTTCCGAGTTGGAGGGCTTTTGTTAGAGTGATGAGCTCTGCGTGCTGGGCTGAAGTTCCCGGGGGAAGGGTCTGTTGCCATAAAACCTCGCGGTCCGTCGTCACTGCAGCGCCGGCGTGCCTTTGCCCTTGAAACACAAAACCACTGCCGCCTGAAAACATGCTGATATCAGGGTCCTGTAAGGGAATGTCCGTAAGAGTGGAGCGGAGGGACGAGATCGTCGCCAAGGTTTCTGGGCAGGAGTGCAGAGGGGGACCTTGTCCTTCGGGCAGCAGAGTGGCTGGGTTTAAGGCTGCGGGGGCACAAAAACGTATTCGGGTCTGGTCGAGTAGCAACGCTTGATATTGGGTAATCCAAGCATTTGACAGCCGTCGCTCTGGGGGAGCCCGCAGTAAAGCCTCCACTTCGTGGGGCCTGGTGACAGACAGTGCCTGCCTCAAGGTTAGTTTGTCTGCGTCTTCAACTAAGAGCACGGTGGTGGCAATTTGTCGAATGCGTGGGGGCCACCCGGAAGCAACTGGGTCCAGCCACATGGATAAATAGGCCACCGGTCGGCACCAAGGTCCCAGGCGCCGAGTCAGAACTCCCTCGGCTACCCCCCCCCCCCCCCCCTTTCGGCTACAAACAAATGGAATGGCTTGGTGGGATCTGGCAGGGCCGAGGCTGGTGGGGTCATGAGAGCCTCTCGTAAGGCTTGGAAGGCTTTAGTTTGAGTCTCCCCCCACGTGAAGGACTCCGGAGACCCCTTGAGAGTGGCGTACAAAGGGGCTGCCAGTTCAGCAAAACCAGGTATCCATACTCTGCAGTAGCCTGCTGCCCCCAGAACTCGCAAACTTGTTTGCGAGTTTTAGGCTGAGGAATATCGAGTATAGCCCGAATTCTTTTTTCACCAAGATAGCACTTCCCTTTTTAAGGTTGTAACTTAAATAGGTCACTGCAGTATGACAGATCTGCGCTTTTCTGGCTGACACTCGGTACCCCAGTTTTTGCAGAAGACTCAAGGGTTCTCTGGTGGCACTCAGGCATTCTAAATGAGAGGGGGCCGCCAACAAGATATCCTCGACACATTGCAATAGGGTTACCTGCGGGTTGGAGATTCAAAATGGCTCTAAATCCTGGTGCAAGGCATCATTAAAAAGAGGAGAATTTTTAAATCTTTGGGGGAGTTGCCTCCAGGTGAGCTGTCCCTTTTCAGGATCAGTCCATTCAAATGCAAATAGTGGCTGGCTTTGTGGGGCCAGCGGGATGGCAAAGAAGGCATCTTTTAAGTCCAGAACTGTATAATACGCCTGAGAAGGGGGAAGCAAACTAAGCAGAGTATAAGGGTTGGGTACAGTGGGATGAATGTCCATTTATAAGTCTGGGGCTGCCTGTGAGACGAAGGCCAGATTTAATGCCCTTCTATTTTTAGGTACCTCAGGGTCTACAGGGGTAAAGGTGCGGTACACCTCTATGAGCCTTTCTAAGAAGGCTGAGGGGCTTTCCTCGGTCCCCTGAATTACTTCTGTTACCTTAGACATGTTTGTGGGCCGGCGGGCGGCCGCTCGGAGACCTTCCGGTAGAGTCTGGTGAAATAGGGTCAATGATCGCCTACCGTGAGGAGCGTTTGGGTCCCAATTTTCAGGATGCGAGGAAGGAAAAACTTCCTTGAATCCAGCGGGATCCTCGGTGGGTTGCCCGTTTGGCCCCATCACTAATTTCCGGGCCTCGCGACGGATCTTATCCGGCTCCTCAGTGGTGAAGAGAACCTGCGAGAGCTGCTGGCAGTCATCCCAGGTTGGCTGATGGGTCACAAATAGAGTTCCAAGAAGAGAAATTAATGCTTGGGGTTTCTCTGAGAACGAGGGGTTTTGAAGCTTCCAGTTATAAAGGTCACTAGTGGAGGAAGGGTACATAAGTCATAAAGGGTCAGACATCACCCTGCAGGGGTGGCCCTGGAAGAAGGGATAGGGCAGCGGGAGGGGGATGGAAGGGAGTCCCTGACCGGGTGTGAGACGGGCTCAGGGGAGTGTCCCGACTCGGGCTTGTCTCCAGATCTGAAGCATCTTGACCTGTATTCTTTGGGGAGAACTATAGGGCAGTGGGTGGTAAGTTCCTTTTTTTTTTTTTTACCCCCCTCCTGTGCAGGTGATAGAGGGGGTGGCCGCTTAGTCTCGTCAAGATTCTTATTCTGAGCTCCAGATGGACGACCTTTGAGTGGCAAAGCCTGTACTTTAGGGAGGCGAGGGGGAAGGGGAAGAAGTTTTAACCAATCTGGAGGGTTTTTGATGAGGGTTCGCCTTGCCCCAATGTAGGGGATTTGGTCTTCGTGCCTAGAAAAGACAGTATCACGAACCTTATATACCAAAGTAAGGTCAAAGGTCCCCTGTGGAGGTCATTCGACCTGAAAGCTGGTCCATTCCACCTCGCAGAGTTCGAAGGACTGGCTTCTTAACGTGGAGGCCGAAAACTGAGGCAGCTCTCCTATAGTCCTGGAAATGGGTTAGTATGAGACTCAGCGGGGTGGGGGTAGTCTGAATCTGACCGATGACAAAGATAGGCAAAACTGACAAGGACGCACAGCCAGTCAACAGGAAGAAGACAATTAAGACACGAAGACAACACAAGTTCGAGATCTCAAGGCCAGTAGGCCGTCGCAGCCACCTGAAAATAGGATCCTTCTTGACAAAAACCAATCTAATGGGGTCCACCGGCGTCCCGGTAGGATGCCTGACTCTGGTTCTATAGCTGCGTCCGGCAGACCCTCCTGAGTCATTCAAATGGCGCGCCCCAAGAATTCCTTACCTCTCCCAATCCCGAGCTTCCTCCCAGGGGTTGGCGGAGCAATCCGAGGAAAGGGCCCTGTTTCAGATCTTTAACTTTCCCAATCAATGCACCAAATGTTGCATCCACCCGACTCCTGAAAGAGAATGCTACGGGCACCAGTGACAGTCACAACAAAGGTTACTGCAATGAGAGGCAAGGCCGACCGATCGGGACCAACACTCTTGATGAGAGTGCAGCCTCGAACAGCCGGGGTACAGAGTTTTTATGGCCGATCACATCGTTTTATCATCACCTGGGAACAGAACAGAAAAACAGTTCCCAGATGAGTTAGAAATAGTTCCCAGATAAGTTAGAAACAGTTGCCGGATGAGGTGATTATTTTAGACTTTCTGCCGCCAAGTTGCAACCAGTGGATCTCCTTGACTTTGCCGCTGATGCTCTTTTCTTTGAGCTTTTGTTTCCTTGGTTGGTGAAGCCTGATTTACAAGAGTATGAAGCATAATTTACAAGAGTAAAGGAAGGCTGTTATCTCTTGACCCTCAGTGTCAGAACAAAGCTGTTATTTTTCAAGCTAGGTGTTAGCCCTACACTACAGTTTAACCCTTACAATGCTCTAAGGGAAGACTAGGGAAGTCTCTTCCCTTTTTTTGTACCAAGGAGAATTGGTTTCTTTTTTTTTTTCTAAATTTTAATATTTATTTATTTACTTTTGAGAGAGGGAGGGAGAGGTGCACAAGCAGGGGAGGCACAGAGAGAGGGGGAAACAGCATCGGAAGCAGGCTCCAGACTCTGAGCTGTCAGCACAGAACCTGATGAGAGGCTCGAACCCGTGCACTATGATACCATGACCTGAGCGAAGTCCCACACTCAACCTACTGAGCCACCCAGGCGCCCAGGGTTTCTTCTTAATTTGCTTTTACTCCTACACACCTTCCTCTGTATTTCTTGTAAAGTAGGTATTTGTGAGACGGGTATTTCAGGTCTACGCCAGGTGGACAGTTGTGCAATGTGACACTCCCGGAGATACGTGGAGTGTGACACGTGTGAGATTAGGACACCCCTCAGCAGAACCCGGAAGCCCCTACATACATCCCAGGGACCCTGTACGACCAGCGAGGAGTGCTGGTGCCCTTCAACAAGCCCACACACACGCATTATACCGTGCCCTGGCAGAAAACAGGTGCAGTAGACAAGGGACACACAGCCGGCTTGTGGAGTTTGCACCAGGGGCTTGTGCCCCAGAGGGCGGTGCCAACGCGCCCTCGCAGATATGAGGACACGAATGCACAAATACTCTGGGGAGACTTGTGAGACAGCCACGGCACAGGGACACCCAAAAGCCTGGTATGCAGATACACACGCACAATCACACAATCCCCATGGGCTGAGGGTGACGAGGTGATTTCCACCTGGCTTGGAGAGAGTCCCTCGTCCCCCCCCCCCCCCCCACCCATCCTGGCCCCATCCCCGCAGGTTTGATGATGCTTTGCTGCTGGTCAGAACGGGGAGCTGGATGAACACCTTGGCACAACGTGGAGACTCACCCAGGTTTGAATCCTGAATGTGAACACGGAAGGATACATGATGGGAGCAAATCAGCCCGAGTGCAGGTGGCAGAAAACCTAACTTGGAAATGCCGCCAAGAAGGCCCAGGAGTCAGTGCGAAGCTGGCAGGGGGCAGGGGTAGAGCGAGGGGCGGGGGGTGGTTACAGACTCTGCTGGAGGGGTCGGCGTGCCTGAGTTGGCTTCAGGGACAGTGGACCTAGAGTGGTTTGGGGAGGGGGCCATTTTGGTGGATGCTTAGCTATTGTTTGGGTGATTTGCATTTCCCCCAGAGTCTTGGGGAGGACCCTGCAGTTCCAGCCTTGCCAGGCAAGTCAGGATTCTTTCCTCCTCCTGGTGTTTCTGAGGTGCTTTACTCCTGAGTACACGGGGGGCTTCTAAGTCAACCTCAGCAGTTTTCCAGCTGTCAAATCACAGCTACAACCACCACAATGAAACACATAGCTGAGCAAGGTTCCCGATAAACTCAAAACACAAACATGGAGAAGAAATCTCATCGCTTCATTTCATCAACTTTTTGTGAAGTGTTGCGAAGCTCCTGGGACTCTCACAGGCAAACCACTGTGCGTGGCCACAGCTAAGCGTGGGCTTCCCAGGTACCACCATACACTTATTCTCAAGATGCTATCATTGGGGTGCTTCGAAAGTCCTCCTGGGGAGCCTGGGGCGGGGGGGGGGGGGGCTCAGTTAAGCATCCGACTCTTGATTTCAGCTCAACTCATGATCTGGTGGTTTGTGAGTTCAGGCCCGAGTCTAGCTCTGTGCTGACAGCTCAGAGCCTGGAGCCTGCTTTAGATTCTGTCTCCCTCTCTCTCTGCCCCTCCCCCACTCATGCTCTCCCTCAAAAATAAAGTAAAACATTAGAAAATATTTTTTAAAAAGGCAAAATCTTAAAAAAAAAAAAAAGACCCCCGTCCTTTCTCCCCATCAAGCACTGTGTTCTGGAGAGCGGGAGGATGTGGACAGAGCTCTGGGTCCTACATTGCCTGGGGAAGGGCTCATCGTTAAGTGTGGTAAACATACATGAAAACACAGGGGCACGATGAAACAATTCTGCTGCTCTGAACATATCCAGAGTTCATGAGAGAGAGAAGGGTCAGATCTTGGGGTCATGGTACAGGTAAGCAAAGGTAGTGTTCCCTGGTGTCTGAGAGCTTTGATCCTGGAGGGAGAGAGGGGAATTTGGACACTTTTAAGCACTGCTGATAATCGGGGGTGGGTGGGTGCCATGAACTCTTAGTTGTGCTTCAAAAAAAAAATAAAGACTGCTACAAATTCAAGTACCCCAGGTGCCTTCAGCCCTCAGTCAGCCTTTCCAATATCTTCCTAATTCTCAGTGATGGGGGTCTGAGAAACCACAGGGGCTCTTCCCAACTGTCCCTCTCAATCAGCTTGGAGAAACCCCTCTCCAGGTTGGAAATGAAGCTCTGCCAATGACATGAGCTAGATTTGCAGTGTTTGGACCCACTGTTACAAAGCAGTCCTTGCGTCAGAATACTAGAGCGGCTCAAGCAGTAGGCGTCTCTAGTAAACTCCAATTGGTCCCTGGGTCTGAACCTATTCCCGTTTGTCTAGGCCCTTTGAGATACTCACTCTTTTTCTCCTTACTCTGCCCCTATTCATTTATTGGGTTGAGATTTCTTAGAGAAGAATCATGCCAGACTTTCTCCCAAAAAGGGGTGAATCTTTCTAGAATTTTACAGCAATAATCACAAGAGCCAACCAGGGGAATTAAGAGACCATGTGACATCTTTTATTCGTTGTCTCTGACAGCACTATAGCAGACTACGGAGAGCTAATCGTTTTGTTCCTATTGTATCAGCTACCATCCTCTTTATGGGCAAGATCCTCAACTGATATTGGCAAAATCCACTACGCTTGAGCCCACGCGACTTCGTGATCTCAGCAGGCGGAAGATCTCTTCCTCCCCTGGCAACAACCCAGCCAATGAGAGATGGCAACAGCTCAGCCAGTGAGAAGCCACTATACTTACAACTTGCAGTTTACTCCAATGGTCTTTCAGTGTATAAAAGCTCTTCCCAACTTCCCCTTTCCTCAAAAAAAAAAAACATTTCTCATCTCTGTTCTCTAGACTTGCCCATGGTTTTGCTGAAACTTGCTCGTCCTGGATTGCAATTCTGAGTTATTCCTAAATAAACCCATTTTCTGCTGGTAAAATAACTAGAAGTTTTATTTTTAAGGTTAACATAGGAGTAAGACAGGTGGCATCACTTAAGATTCTATAGGTACTAAAATAATGAGAATAGTTTGAAAGTTTTGACTACTTGAATAAACTGAATTCCTTGAATGACACAAATCACTAATGCTCACTCTAGGGGCAAAAAGGTAACGTCTATAGATCTATATCCACTATGAAAATTAAATTTGTAGTTGTAAATCTTCCCATAAACTCCAGGCCCAGTTAATTCTCTGGTGAATTCTACAAAAGAAAGAAACAATACCAATTCTTCAAAAACTGTTCCAGAAAATTAAAAATCAGGGAATACTTAACCAACTTAATGTGTAAAGGCAGCATTATGGTGATACCAACTAAACCCAGGCATTAGGGAAAATTAGAGACTAACATCCCTCATGAGCATAGATGCAAAAATCCTTAGGAAGAGAAACACAACAAATAAATGCAACAATACATAAAAAGAATACATTGTGACCAAATGGGGCTCACTGTAGAAATGTAAAGTGGGTTCAGCTTTTGAAAATTAGTCAATGTAATTAATCATTAAAAGACTAAAAATGTAAAGAAAAAAAAAAACTTTGATTGTGGTAACCAACATACAAGAGACTCTGAAATCCCTACCTCCTTGTATTGTCAAGGGGCCCCCTTCTACTTATACCAGGATTAGTCTGTGTTACCTAGAGAATAAGTCATTTCCTGAAAAAGAAAACAATTACTTCTAGAAAAAGACTAATGAACGACAAAAATAATTATGCAGAGTTAAATAAAGCCATATACACAAGAGCACATATTAAAGTGTTACCCGTAGACGTCTATTTTTCCATATAAAATCCTAGGAAATAAAATCTGCATTGACAGAAAGCAAGATGGGTGGTTGCCTAGGAATGGGTAAGGGGGAGAGGGATTGGAGGGCAAATCAGAAAACTTTGCTTTCACAGGTGCAAACATGTTATCAAAACTAACCGAATTGTATACTATAAATAAGTACAGTTTATTGCAGAAAATGTAGGTTGCTGACAGTGACAGTAGCCATAAGAGACACAAATACGGGAATCCTGAGAATCTCCATAAGCCCTCATACCGAAGCCACAGGGATGGAATCATGTGGATATACCTTTACAAGAGTCACATTCCCTACAGTTTGCTCCCAATTCCCTATTAATCAGTGTCCCCGTACCAATCAGGATTCCTACCTAGTCTTTTTAGGGGACAGGGACATCTTCCTACTAACAGTAGATTTCAGGGCCATTCGCAGGTCTCAAGGGGCCAAGTTCTCCTCAAGAAAATATGGGAACGTGGAACATCCCTCTGGAACAAGGGAATCAATTCAAAGCGCTCCCAGAACGCCAGAGACTGTCACAACAACTGCCCACTACGCGCGGTGACCTTGATCACACAAATAATCTTGGAATACAGGCCAAAATATTAGACCCACCAAGATCAGTATTCTTTCCTAGACAGCCTTGAGCAGTGATGCAAGTTAGACTAAAACTACAACGACAGCTGTTCTTTGCCTTTCTGCTGCCACCACCACCGAGACGCATTTGGAGTTCTCACAAAACCTGTTCCTCCCTTCATGCCGGCAGAGCCCCATCCTGTTCTCAGTACAACCCACAGAGTGAACAGAGTCCCCAAGACTAAAGGTAGTTGGAAAACTAAGGTATTGCTTGCAAAAACAGAACAGGGTGAGGCAGGCAATTCCCAAAGTAGGTGACTTGGAGACTGGATAAATCCATCGTTAAGTGCAAAATGGGACTAACGAAGTCCATGAAAAATGGAAACCCTCCCTGCAAACAGCCAGCAGAACAAAGCATGCAAGCTTATGGCCAAAACTGAGTCATGTCCTTGCTTAAACCAGCTGATGGAGGCAAAGGCAGGAAGGAGTGAGGATTTTTAATGGGCTCTACTACTGATGATTCCCTCTAGGAAAGGGAGGAGCAGCAGAGACCTGCCTATTAGAGCACGTCGGGGTGACTTGTGCAATGTGGGGCTCTGCCCTTCCATACATGGCTGGTTTTTCTTCAGAGACACTGGTGGCCACAGAATTCTGGCAAAGGTCCTGGGCATGTTATAAAGTACAACACTGCACCAGAAAGCTTCTGACTCAACCTCCCCAGGGTGGATGTTTAAACGTATGAGGTTCAACTTCCAGCTGATGGCTACTCACGGAAGGCTAATCTCAGGGCTTCTCTTTAGTGTCAGTCGCTATGTTGCACGAGGAAACGGTATACTCCCTACTATACTGAGGCCTTTCTCCAGTGTGAACTTTCCAATGTCGGATGAGGGAAGCCCTTTGCCTGAAGGCCTTCCCGCACTCACTGCACTTATATGGCCTTTCTCCAGTGTGAATTCTATGATGCTGAACAAGTACATGTTTGTGGCTAAAGGCTTTTCCACAGTCGCTGCACACATAGGGCTTTTCACCATTGTGAACTCTCTGGTGCGCAATAAGGTCAGAGCTCTGGCTAAAGAACTTCCCGCAGGCAATGCACTCATAGGGCCTTGCCCCAGTATGGACGCTCCAGTGTTTAATGAGTCTGTATTTGTGACCAAAGTATTTCCCACATTCGCTGCACTCGTAAGGCCTTTCTCCAGTGTGTATGCTCTCATGCTGAACAAGTGTGGATTTGTGGCTGTAGGCTTTCCCACACTCGCTGCACTTGTAAGGCCTTGCTCCAGTGTGGACTCTCTGGTGTACAATAAGGTTGGAGCTATGATTGAAAACTTTCCCACATATGCCACACTCATATGGCATTTCTCCAGTGTGGATCCTCTGGTGCTGAGCAAGTATGGGCTTGCGGCTGAAGGTTTTCCCACATTCGCTGCACTCATAAGGCCTTTCTCCAGTGTGGACTCTCTGATGCTGGACAAGTGAGTCTTTGCGGCTGAAGACCTTCCCACATTCGCTGCACTCGTAATGCCTTTGTCCACTGTGAAAGGCCTCCACACATTTGGCGTTCCCGTTTGGCTTCCAATTGCTATGAGGGGCACGGTGCTGGAAAATGCTTGAGCTAGTTGGGAAGTCCTTATAACCCTTCCCGGTCATAAAAGGCATCTCCAATGGTTCGACAGGGCAGCTGTTCACAAGCAAGGTACCGCCCTCGTTCCCTCTGAAGGGTTCCCCTCCACTGTGTTGCTTCTGGTGCTGAAGGTTTGCACTGAACCAGAACTGTTTCCCACACGCCCCACATGTGTATGATTTCTGCCCAGGGTGTGTTCCCTGGGGCTCAGCCAAGTGCAAAATGTCTTTCAAGAGTGGGCCACAAGTCTCACAGGGGTGGGCCTTCTGGGTAGAAGGGCCTGCCTTGGGAGTCCTGACCTGTGACACACCCATAGAAATGTTCTGCTCAAAAGCTGTCTCCTCGTCCTCTGTTCCATGCCAAGAACCTGAAAGCAGACAAATGCTGGTGAAGTACAAACGGACACTGATGGGAAGGGCAGCCTCATTACAAATGTGTGTCTAACAGAAATAAGATCAAGGTCATAGGACTGCTGTCAGAACAAGAGGCCCAAGCTCCAGATGAATAAAGAGCTGCTAACCAGCAGTTAGTATCTAAAGATCATAGGACGGAAGAGGCCTTGGCTGGGACAGAACACAAATGTAGGGTACAAGCCAGGAAGAGCATTTCAGGGTTTCAGTGAGGCTTTGGCTGCTGGGGACAGTGAGAGCTGTGTAGAAGGTATGTCTACTGAATAGCTACCACTGAACACCTGATATTTAAGGACTATTTGGCGTATGCGCACATCTCATAACCACTAAGTATAGGCCAACGCTGGGGAGCAGTGCAGAGGAACAGGTGAGATATGGAGACAGAGGTGGCGAACAGACAGAGGTCAAAGTTCAGAGCATAAGACAAGTGTGTACGTGGGAAACCAAAGACAGAAAGAAACAAATGTGGGAAGAGAGGGTAGGGAATGACCAGAACCCAGCCCTGACACCACATCCTTCCCCGCTCCCACTCCCCAGGGCCACACCCACCCTGAGCCTCTCTGGTCCTGGCTGGAGTAACGTCTGCCCAGTCAGATACCCAGGGCTTGCCGCCCAGCTCCAGTGAGGCAACCCCGAGGGGCATGGAAGATTCATATCCTAAGAAGAAGATGAGACGGGTAAATGGCCAGCACTGGTCTGGGTAACCCACCACTCAGAGAAGAAAACTAAATATTATAAAAATAACCTCAAAGTAGGGCCTTACTAAGAATAGCTCAATGGGCTCGGCTAGTAGTGACCACACTGGTCCCTGCAGTTCCTGGCCCAGGCAGGCTACTGGAAACATCAGCGAGAGGAAGCAGGTAGAAACTGGAACACAGGGGTGCTTGGATCTGGAGAGGGGTACTCAGGCAGAGAGAGGACAATCTCTGATACAGGAAGAGCTAGACGCCCTTGGGGAACAGGGGAGCGGCAGAGCCCAGTCCAGAACACTGGGGTGGTGTGGGGGGCCTTACCCAGTGAGGCCGTAAGTGCCAAGTTCTCCAGCATCACATCGCGGTACAGGAGCCTCTGAGCCTCATCAAGGAGCCCCCACTCCTCCCGGGAGAAGTACACGGCCACGTCCTCAAAGTTCACCTGCCCCTGCCACAACGGCGAGAGCCAAGTCCATGAGCAGCCTCTCTCCCGAGGACACGCATCGAGGTCCCCACAGATCTCCCCCCAAGTTCCTTCCTACCTAATTCCTCAACTCAGAGGAAGTAACGGGGACTGGGTGCCAAAGGTGCCTGCTCTCTCCTAAAGTCCCTTTGATTACTGTGTCCACCCAGGGCAGCAACAGGCAGGTGGTCAGAGAGGCACCATTGAAGCTCTGGGCCTGGTCTGTGGAGCTGCAGTCCCCTCCCCCACCTCCCGCCAGCTAGTTCTCCGGTGGCTGCTACCATCATGCTACCGGACAACCAAAGCTGGACTCACCTTTGTCCTCTAAGTCCCCAGTACCAGGGCCCAGGAGCCAGCGGTTCACACTCCTTTCCACATGCACACTATTCATAGGGTCTCTCACAACTCTGGCCCCCCACCCAGACACTGGCCTCCACCATTACTTTCCTGGCTCGCTAACCACACTGTTGTGCATATTCCTCCTCTCAAGCCCACCTACACACCCACTTTTATTCCTTAGATGTCTCCATCCTAACGCCCTCCACCGAAGTCCAGTCCTGTCTTCAGCAGCTCACCTGACACCTCCACTCAGTGTTCTCTGGCACACGTTACGACTCGTCACCGGGCCACAAGTAAAATCCCGAAATCTGATCTGAGTTACGTCTATCACTGACATGTCCATCTTGGCTGATGGAACATCTACCCTTCCAGGTGACAAGACCTAAAGCCTCAGGGTTCTCTCTCTCACTTCAAAAAATCTGATCCAATACTTCTCCCATCTACACAGCTCCCCTGTGGCCCGTCCATTACTACCACTCACCTAGAATGCTGAAGCGCCCTCCTCCCTGGTCTCCTCGTGGCTGCCACAGCTCCCTGTACCCTCACCACACACAGTCTGTTCTCCACCTGGCATCCAGAGGGGGCCTGCTAAAACCTGGATCAGATCACCTCCCTCCTCTGCTCCTACCCCACGGCTACACAACCCTCAGAACGGAGGCCCAGCCTGTCAGCGGGCCATCTCAGACCGGACTCCTGCCCACCTGCTCCTGATTCCTACCGCACGTGGTGGAGACCTGCAGTTTCTTGAAACCTTTCATCTCAGTCTCTCCTCCCTGTTGGTTTCCGGTACCTGGAACAATGTTCTAACAGTCACCCAATATAGGAACCCTCCCATATAACCCCCGGCCTGGACCTATAACTCTGGGCTGAGGATTTCTCCAGGGTCCTCAGACTCATGCGCTGGGGCAGTGTAAGCAAAGTGTCGTAGAACACCACAATCCTGGAGACCATGTGGATGGGGTGGGATCGAGAGCACAGACACCCTTCCCTCACCTGCACAGGGTCCATAATTACTTCTGAGTTCGTGGGAACCTGTGGGAAGAGGAGGCTGTGAGAGACAAGAAACCACGAAGGAGCCCCAAAAGCTCACGGCTCCCCCCTACTCCTGCCCCAACACAAAAGACCTGGGGCTGACTGTCCACCCTCTGTGCCTCAGTCTTTAGGGCCACCTAACAGCTGTGTAAACTCGGACTAGGTCTGTCTGTCTGTGCCTCACTGTCCTCATCATCTCCTGACCTCCACCCCAAGTTTGTTCCATAATCAGTCTATGAAATACTTTGAAAAGCTTCAGATCGCGTCCCTCCCGTTAGAACCTTCCATGGCTCCCGGGGCGCTCAGAATGAAGGCACAGCCCCTCTGAATGTCGCTGCAAGTGTAACTCCTCACACTCCCTGACCCTTTCACAAACCAACGGCCCCAGGTATCCCGCAGCCTCCGGCTGTTGCTCCTCTGAGCCTTCGCACATGCTGGGCCCTCCCTGCATCGTCCTTCCACACCCCACACACCGGCTGTCAGAAACGGGACCCAACCGCCCCTGCTGTCTGGACACAGGGGCCTAACCTGCAGGGACCTGAAGCAGCCCTCATTCGAGCTCGGGTTCAGAAAGGGAAGTCGGGGGAGGGCCCGAGAGCGCAGCACCCACCTGCGCCTCGTCCGTCAGTGGGGCCGCCTCCACCCGAACCTGCGGACCCGAGAAGGCGCAGGGAGAGGAGAGGGTCTTTAACGATCGGCGGGTGCGAGGACGCGACCCTCAGGCCCGCCTCAGCTCAGCGGAGACAACGCCTCCTCCAGTGTTTTCCCTCTGGTGTCACCTCTCTGCGAGATGGACCAACCTGGTGGGTTAATCCAAAAGCAAACAAAATGTCCGCTCTGGAAGGGAACGGAAGTCCCACCCTGACGTCTCCCGCACCAACGGAAACGCCACTTTCCCACGCATTCATTGGCCCGGCACCACGGAGGCTCCTGGGTAACGTAGTTTCAGTTTCGGCAGCAGCTACACTGGAAAGGAGCATCCGCGCCACCTCCAAAGCAGAAGCCTCCATAGAGCTGGTGGCGCCTAGAAATTGCGTCATCTTGAGGCCTGGTCAGAGCTTCGCTTTCCCTTAAAGGAACCGTTACCATATTTCCCATCAGTGTAGTCTGCCACACGTTTGGAGATACTCTCTTTAGGCATAGAATGCTCACCCAAAACTCAGATGGACACCTTGTATGCTAATGTCACTCATATTTTTAGAGCTGGAAGCTAACACTTGTAGCCTGCAGTTCTAGAGTTAGTTTTGTGAGACCCAGCATTTTGGGTCAGAAACAAGAGAAGGAAAGACTCCAGACAGGGCCAGGATGGGCAACAGGCAGAGGGTTATTGGGCGCCGCTGAAGCACGCGGGCAATATTTGTGTCTCTGGTTGCCTCAGAAATCATTCCTCCTGCCTGTATAATCAGTGATTGTGTCGAACACAGGTCTAATACTTTTTTTTTTTTTTTTTTTTACAAGATATTTCTTACTCTGTATACAGAGATGTATTCAATTCCATTTTGGTATCTTACAAATGTCTGAGAGAAAGGCGATTTAGCAAATGTCATTGGCAGTTAGGAGGGCAAGAAGAACAGCTTCTGTGCGTAGGAATTAGCCACAGAACTAAATTTGTATAGGGACACCTGGGTGGCTCAGTCGGTTAAGCGTCCGTCAGACTTCAACTCAGGTCATGATCTCACGGTTTGTGAGTTCGAGCCCTGCTTGGGGCTCTGTGCTGACAGTTCAGAGCCTGGAGCCTGCTTCGGATTCTGTGTCTCCCCCTCTCTGTGCCCCTCCCTTGCTCACATTCTGTGTCTCTCTGTGTCTCAATAATAAATAAATGTTAAATTTGGATACACAGTAAAAAATGTCGTTTAAGTGAGTGTGACATAAGAATATTTGAGGCCCAGGGGCGCCTGGGTGGCGCAGTCGGTTAAGCATCCGACTTCAGCCAGGTCACGATCTCGCGGTCCGTGAGTTCGAGCCCCGCGTCAGGCTCTGGGCTGATGGCTCAGAGCCTGGAGCCTGTTTCTGATTCTGTGTCTCCCTCTCTCTCTGCCCCTCCCCCGTTCATGCTCTGTCTCTCTCTGTCCCAAAAATAAATAAACGTTGGAAAAAAAAAATTAAAAAAAAAAAAATATTTGAGGCCCAAAGTGATTCATGTAATGGAAAGCAAACCCACAGGCAATAAATTTCTAAACAAAATATTCAAGTCCAAAAAAGCTTGATCTCAGATGAAAGGTCTGCAATGAGAGAAGGAACGAGGATCGAGAGAGATGTGCATCTTTTGATTAAAACAAATGTTCAGGGGCGCCTGGGTGGCTCAGTTGGTTAAGCGGTCGACTTGGGCTCAGGTCATGACCTCGCGGTCCATGAGTTCCAGCGCCACGTCGGGCTCTGTGCTGATGGCTCGGAGCCTGGAGCCTGTTTCGGATTCTGTGTCCCCCAAGTCCTTTTGGGTCTGCAATTGACTACAAGTGAGAGAGAGAGCGAGAGCTCCCCCTGTGGAAACCTCTTGACTCCTTTTAGTGAGGTTTCCCATTAACTAATTTTCACAACTCCAATGTATTAATGTATCAAATAGATATTTGTGATTTTTAGCTTAAATATGATAAATAGGATCAGAGCATATATTTTTTTAGGCTAGAAGAGGAAAAATTTGGAATATAACTTGTTGACCAAGAAAGAAGTCACTGACAATGAAAAACAACAGAGTCTTATTTGGCAATTAGAATTGCAATTCAGGAGACACAGATTCAGGTAGAAACGTGGATAGTGTTCTGAGGAAGACAAGGAAGTGGGCAGAGTTATAGAGAAAAGTTCAAGAGGAGGCGCCTGGTGGCTCAGTCAGTTAAGCATCCCACTTGAGCTCAGGTCATGGTCTCATGGTTTTTGAACTCGAGACCCATGTTGGGCTCTGCACTGACAGCTCAGAACCTGGAGCCTGCTTGGATTCTGTGTCTCCCTCTCTCTCTGTCTCTCTCAACAATAAATAAATATTTAAAAAACATTAAAAAAAGATAAAAGTTCAAGAGTATAGTTCCCATTTTCCTCCTGCATATCTTATGTCCCAGTGATTGGCTTTGCTGCGCATCAGGTAAACAGATTTGGATTCGGTCCCACCCCAAAGTCCTGCCCAGCCTACCTGAGGTCGACCGGGACATGTAGCCTATGTTCTCTGCTGTACTGCTCTCCTTGAGGGGAGCGGAGACCTCTTTCTCCTTTTCAAAGTAAACAAAACATTGACAGCTTTCAGGAATGGGACTGTAGATTTCACCCAGAAGGAGTAGCAGCTGTTGAGTCCTACTGACTATATCCCAGAGTCCGCTAAAGTTATTCAAACTATCCAATCCAAGCTTTGCTCAGTGTACCTACCCTGCCTGGCTTGTCCTTCCCATGAGAACCCCAGTAAAGACTCTGGGCCATCTTTCACCTCTCCTTCTCTGCCTCCTGATCCACCCTGGTACTTCTCCATGTGGCCCTACATTGCATGGCATGCCTCTTGTTTCTAAGGATTGGCGTGATGGCTTCTTCCTTTCCGAAAATAATTTCTGTGTCTGTATGTCTTACCACAGCTAATTAGAACTAATCCCAGTTACGTTTGGAGACAGTAGATAATCATTTTACCTAAACTAAATGATTAAATTGCCTGTTCTGTCCTCACTGATCCAGTGATCAAATTCCACATCCTTGTGTGGCTGTTTCAGGCTGTTGAGATCATCCATTTGTTTATTCCTGTGACAAAATTAAACTATCTACATAGCCTTTTCTCTTTCTTTACTTTAAAAACTGCTATACATTCAGTTGAGTGTTAATAAGAGATGTACAAATTGTGCTTTTTCTTTTCTTTTCTTTTTTTTTTTTTAGGGAGCAGGGAGAGGGGCAGAGGGGGAGACAATCTTAAGCACACTCCATGTTGAGTGGGAGCTCGATGTGGGGCTCGATCCCATGACCTTGGGATCATCACCTGAGCCAAAATCAAGAGTTGGACAGTCAACCCTCAACAGACTGAGCCACCCAGGTGCCCTTCATGCTTTCTTTTTTAAGTTTATTTATTAATTTTTGAGACAGAGAGAGAGTGTGTGTGTGAGAGAGCCACGGAGGGGCAGAGAAAGAGGGAGAGTCCCAAGCAGGCTCCATGCTGTTAGCACAGAGCCCAATGCGGGGTTTGATCTCACAAACCATGAGATCATGACCTGAGCCAAGACCAAGAGTTGGATGCTTCATGGACTGAGTCACCCAGGAGCCCTGTGTCTTTTCTTTCATAAAGACCACACCTATAAAACTATCACCCAATGTAAAACAGAATATATCATGTTTCTTAGGCATTCCTTGTCCCTTGCTCCCTTTACATGACCCTGAGGCTCCCTAGAGTTCATCTGACATTTTGATTATCATGCTATTGATATCTTTATAGTTTACCACTTATGTATATCTCCCTAAATGATAGTCTAGAGTCACATGCCACATTGTGGCCTGATTTAATAACTAATGCTACTTGAGTCTCTATCATTTCCTGTTCTCAACTCCGATATTGACTCTAAATTCCTTTCCAGAATCACCTAGCACTTAACACCTACTTCCAGAAAGTCACAGGAAGGAGAGAATGCTTCATCATCTTTTGTTCTCACGAGTGATTCCAAGGCAGTGATGGATTTAGTCACTGCTCAGCCTACAGATGATAGGGACAGGAGAAGAATTGGGGAAATGAAGACTGGGTCCAAAGAAATGGAACCAGCGGTGAGGGAGGTGCCGGGAGTCCACATACTAAACTGGTGGTGTTTCTTTTACCAGTGCTGCCTGGTGTCAGTAATAGTTCAGCATCCTTCCTACCCGCAGGGAGTTTGCTTTGTCTGTGGAAATGAAAGGGCAGTGGGAACACGGAATAGAAAGGGATGAAGGGGAGAAATCTGGGAGTGAGAGGAGTGTTGGCTTATGGGTTTGAAGCCTATTGTCCTACTTGAACACCAATGTTGGGCCCTTAAAAAGGGAAAGGGCGGGCACTTGGGTGGCTCAGTAGGTTAGGCATCCGGCTTCAGCTTAGGTCATGGTGTCCTGGTTGGTGAGTGCCAGCCCCACATCAAGCTCATGCTGTCAGCTTGTCAGCACAGAGCCCGCTTCGGATGCTCTGTCCCCGCCCCCCCTCTGCCCCTCCCCTGCTTATTGTCTCTCTCTCAATAAATAAAATTTTAAAAACATTACAAGGGGGGGGGGGTGGGGAGACACACACAGATGTGTGGGGTGAGGCAGGAAGGTGAACACCTGGGATCCCCGACTACCTCCCCACCTACGTTCAGAACTAAGCCATTTCTCCTCACACAACAGGCGTTGCTTCACCATCGCTGTCTTTGATATCGGGCATCCCCTTGGCAAGGGAAGTCTGGTAATGTACCATTGGTTCATTCCGAGGAAACCGCTTTACTGTGAGAGTCGCTTTCAGTCCTTCACGAGGAGGAACGCCTGTGGCACCAGATGCTCGGGGAAACTGAAATCCAGGCCCAGCTACACTCCTCTGTTGGAGAGTCTGGGACAGTTCTTGACCCAGATTTCTCCAGCCAGCTCTCTGAGCCTTGGCCGCTGCCTCCCCGGTGGGGCGGTGGAAACTACATTACCCAGGAGGCGCTGCGCCCCGCGGCATTCACGCTCGGCCAATGAAAACTGGCGTTTCCCCGCGTGGGGCACGCGCTGGGCGGGACTTCTGGCGCGGCCGCAGGGGCGGGCGTTTCGGGGTGTCTAGGGCCGCTGGGTCTGATCTGAGGCTCCCGGAGGCTGCCCTGGGGCTGGGACAACGGGAGCGGGAAGCTGCGAGAGGAGCCCGGTCCGAGGCTCGCCAGCTGCGTCCGGGGGTGACCCCGATTCTGGATCGGGGTCGGGGGTGCGCGGGGCCCGTGCTGGTCCTCCTCTCCGGACGCCGTTCCGCCCAGAGTCCGATGGCGGCGGCCGCGCGGAGGGGCCCGGCTCCGGTAAGCGCTGGTCCCCGGGTCCTCCCCGCACATGCCGAAGTCCGAAGGGGCGGCCCACGCTCACGACCCTGGGTCGGGTCCCCATTTCTGTCAGCCAGTGTGATGCGGTGTGGGAGGGTCACAGGCAGAGGAGGGTCACAGGCAGAGGGACAGGGCCTGGGGTTTGTTCCCAGGGAACAGCTCGAGAGGGGACGGGTCACGAGTGGAAAGGCAGCCTGAGCGGCTGAACCTTCGCTCTGAGCCGTTGGTGGCCACGGAACGCTGTGCACAAAGGAGGGACCCCATGTGTTGCTCAGAGTTTTCAAAGGCGTCTTAGTGAGGAGGGCGGAGCAAGTCCGTTCAGTGGACAGCTAGAGGGTTGTGGCCGGGGCTGGGCCGATGGCAGGGGAGGGGATGCACCGATAGGTCTCAGATGGAGTTTTAAAACTGGACAGAATTTCCTGCTGCATCAGAAGTGGCTGTGAGAGGAAGAAGGGAATGAAGGACCATCAGTGTTTTTGTTTGCTTTTTTCTTTTTTTCCCCTAAATGTTTCCTGAAAATCTCGGTAAGGATGGAGATGGGGAAGTTCGTGCAGGAGCACGCTTCAGGGAGAAGAGTAGGAGTTGGATTTGGGACAGGGTAATCCGAGATTACCGAGGTTACCGTGTGGCGTGCAGGTGTCACGTGGGTAGCTTGCTCACTCCCGTCTCAAGTTCTGGGGAGAGGTCTGTGTGAAACCGAGGGCTGGTAGGCATTGTCCTGAACCAGGGCAAGGCCTGGGACTCCTATTTAGGAAGAAAAATTGCCAAGTTCATATTTCAGATGGGCCTGGAGGCGGGGCTGCTTCCAAAGTGGTGGATCCCGTGGTCCCACGTGGTTCTGGTGGGTGTGTGAGTCAGTGGAGGGTTATAGGGTGTAAGGACCCAGGACTGGAAGGGAGACCGAGATGGTTGCCATTCCAGCCTCAGCAGGACCCCCGTGTCCGCTCCTTGTGGAGGAAAGGAAAGGCCAGTCCGGTGCGTGGAGCAGCCCCTCTTGGTGCTTAAGTTTCCATAGCCTTCAGGGCTGGAGGGCTGAGTCTCTGGAAAGGCGGCATCAGGACTGCCCTTAGGGGAGAGCACAGCAAACAGCCAGGGGCCGCAAGGGCTAGTATCTACTCCATTTCCTCTGCCCGAGCTCCCAGTTTATTAACTTGTGACTTTATGTGAGTAAGTGCTTATTTAAACATTAATTGATAAAAATACATACATATGTGTATATATGCATGTGCATACACGTGTACACATACACACATGTGTGTATACGCATACATACATCGGCAATTAAAAATTTAATGAGCTAAGTTGATGTAAGCCCTTAATAACTGACGGTTTGTTTTTTTTTAATTTTTAAATATGTTTATTTTTGAGAGTGAGCTAGAGTGCAAGTGGAGGAGGGGCAGAGAGAGAGGGAGACACAGAACCCGAAGCAGGCTCCGGGCTCCGAGCTGTCAGCACAGAGCCCGACGTGGGGCTGGAACCCACGAACTGTGAGATTGTGACCTGAGCTGAAGTCAGACATTTAACTGGCTGAGCCACCCAGGCACCCCAATAATTGAGGTTTTAATGTACTGCTAAGCATCTGATTAAAATCAAATGTCTCGAATATCACATTCTATTAGTTAAAAGGCATGTACAAAATACACTTTCAATATTGTCAGTGCATTTTCACTGAAAATGTTGACAAAAGGGGGTTCCTGGGTGGCTCAGTTGGTCAAGCGTCCGACTCTTGGTTTCAGCTCAGATCATGATTTCATGAACCTCAGATCAGGTTCATGAGTTCAAGCCGCAAATCGGGCTCCACACTGACAGCGCGGAGCCTGCTTGGGATTCCCTTTCTCCCTCTCTCTGTCTCTCTGTCTCCCTCCCTTCCTCTCTCTCTGCTCCTCCCCTGTCTGTGTGCTCTCTCTCTCAAAATAAATAAACCTAAAAAATGTTGATAAAAGTGTTAATTATGAGGAGAGTAAGAGTCACTACTCAGTACTTGACACATAGGGATGAGTTTGATATAAACGGTTGCCCCACTGGATGGACCCCACTGTTATTCCCATTTCACAGATGCCAACGCTGAGGCACAGGGTGGTTGAGTATTTGTCCAAAGTCACGCAGCGGGTAAGACGCATCCCTGAGGACCGAGGCCCGGGTGGTGTGAGGCCCTTGAGCGGCCTTTGTGGCCCAACACTGTTGCCTGCCTCTCCCGGCCTTGCTTTTCTGTAGGCTCCTGTTGGCTGCAGATTTGCTTCCAGACCGTGCAGAGGGTCGTGAGGGGTGTCCCTGCTCAGTTCCCATCTACGTGGGCTCCGGGATTCTGTGACTCTTTCCCCACTACTCTCCCCACCCCTCCATCCTAGATCCCTGGACGGTGATCACCTAAGGTCGGGGGCCTGAGTCCAGACCGGGAATTTTACGGATTGGTTCCCATTCCTGGCAACCAGTGGCATTAGGTGTATAAGGCATTACATTCACAGTGAGAAACATTGGAAAATGCTAGAGGTGAGGCTGGGCCAGGAACGCTCACACAACTTTAGGTCTCTGTTGTGTGTGGTGGAAACAGCAGGAAATAGAAATTGGAGCTGGAGTAGTGGCCAGGAGCGGACGTGGGAGGTGGCAGCCACAATAGTCAGGTGAGTGTTGGTGGCGGCTGCAGAGGCGGGAGATATACTGGAATCTGTGTCTGCTTATCAGTAGGTCTGAGCAGACTTTGTGACGTGGAGGGCGGGAGAAAGGAGTACAAGAGTCCGCGGTGGCTCCGAGATGTTTGGTCTTAGCAGCTAGAAGCGGGCACGTAGCACCAGGGCCGACTCGGTGGTAAGAGTCATTTTCGGCGGGAATGCCAGGAGTCGGGATTGGGCTGTGTCGAATGAGATGCTTCAGGGACCCTCGAGTGGATGTGTCGAGGGGGCGCCCAGACACGCAGGTCTGGAGCTGAGGTGAAGCGCTCAGATTGGAGACGCCCGTGGTACGGACGGTGCGTGGATCAGAATGGAGCCGTGGATCAGATTTGGCAGGAGCATCTTCAGGCCCTGGTGGCGATGCCGTATGGTAACAAGGGAAGGGGGGTGTGGGGCCAAGGACCAAGCCTTGCTGGACACCTGGGTAGGGGTGGTAGGCTTCGCAAAGACTCCTGAGGGAGAACAGTGTCCGTGGGGACCGGGTGTAGGAGTGTGGAGGGTCTGGCTGGTGGCCCGTGGCCATGAGATGGATGTGGAGACGGGGCAGTGAGGTGACAGTGAAGATGGCACCTCTGCTTGTTCATCCAGCTCCGGGCTCCCCAGGCTCCTGTTCGGACCTTTGCTGGGACCAGGAGATTAGCTCAAGATCACACGGGGTCTTCGGGGAGAATTGGCCAGCCTCGTGTGAGAGACGGGTGGGCTTCGGCTCACGGAAGTGTCAGAGGAAGCTGAGACGGGTGAGGGGACCCCTTTGCACCACGGCAGTGGAGGAGAGCCGAGGGCGTCTGACATCTGTGTGTGGTTCCTGGTGGCTGAGGATGAAGCGAGGACAAGGGCCAGGCAGGAAGGCCTCGAAAACAGGCCTGGGGGTTGCCTTGGGAAGTCCGGGATAGGATGGGGTCCTGATTACATGTGCCAAGGCACACAGTGGCATTTGGTGAGGCCAGGGAGATGCATGGCGTTGGGGGGGGGGGGCGGAGATACAAAGGGAGGTGTGGCACAGTGACGTGCGTGTTGGGATGGCTCCAGGCCCTTGTACAGGGGCTGAAGGGAGCACAGTGGCCCCAAGTTAGTTGTGTTTGGGAAGCACAGTCTGGGGGACTCCAAGTGAATTGTCTGGCAGAAGGGTGACGCTCTGCATGCCAGGCCCAGAACTCAGGTGGCATTTTCCTGCCCACCTGTTGTTGCTGAGGTCTGAACAGTGCTTATCGGGACAGTGAGGAGCAAGCAGGCATCAATGGCTCCTCTGAGGTGAGGACGTTTGTGGGGATGCCTGGAGTCCTGGGAAAGGAGGGTACACATAAACTCAGCTGCCCCATCTTGACAGGGCTGTGTGACCTTTGAGGACGTGGCTGTCCGCTTCTCCTGGGAAGAGTGGGGTCTCCTTGATGAAGCCCAGAGACTCCTGTACCGCGATGTGATGCTGGAGAACTTTGCACTGATGGCCTCTCTGGGTAAGATCCTCACAACCCAGTGCCGTGTCCTGGGCTGGGCTCTGCTCTTCCCCTTTCCCTCACGGGCTGGTTTGGCCTTTCCAAAGCCAGACCGTGGGCACTTCTTCCCTGTGTTCTTGAGTAGGTGCTCTGACGGCCTGGGCTCTGTGCACTACCCCTTCTGTTCTTGAGCTGCCTGAATGCTCGCTGCTCCAAAGCCATGCAGGAAAGTTTGGGGATCAGGAGTCTTGCAGTCAGCCTAATGGGTCACACCCTGTCGCCCCTCCCTGGCCCAGGGATGCTGTGAAGGTCCATGGCCGCTCTGTGCCCCGGGCTCTGCCCTGTTCTCTGGCTGACGTGTGGGATGTGCCTATAACAGCAATTGAGGCACCGACAGAGCCACTGCTTGACTGGGCTGTTCCTGCGGGAGTGTCTTCTAAGATTCTTCTGTAATATTTAGTTTTCTTTCCTGTGGTCTGTCATGAGGTGGGTCGCTTTGATCTACCTGTCTTATCTCTCCCTTAGGACTCGCGTCTTCCAGGACTCATGAAATTACCCAGTTGGAGTGGTGGAGACAGCCCTCCTTGCCTCCCCGTGGAGTCATGACTGCAGCCATGCCAAGAGGTACTTGGAGGGAGGGGCTGGGCAGATGTGAACTCAGGGACGGGCTCAGGTCATACCAGGAGTCCTTGTACGGGACCCTGGTGGTTGGGTGCCGAGGCCCAGGCCACAGCTGAGTTCCAGCTTTTCCTTCTCAGTTGTGTTTTTACCACGTCTACTCTGATTTCTGACTGAGGACCATCCCCTTCCCTCTGCCCGTCCTCCGGATCTCACCTGATCTTCCCCACTGCTCCCTCTGCAGTGCTCCCCAACAGTGGCCTTGTTTTGTGTTTTATGAGATGGTCTGTTGGGCAGGGCCACAAGAGGAGAGTCAAGAGCAGCTCAGGAAAAAGCAAAGTTTATTATGTGCAGCATGGGGCACCTGGGTGGCGCAGTCGGTTGGGCATCCAACTTCAGCCAGGTCACGATCTCGCGGTCCGTGAGTTCGAGCCCCTCGTCGGGCTCTGGGCTGATGGCTCAGAGCCTGGAGCCTGTTTCCGATTCTGTGTCTCCCTCTCTCTCTGCCCCTCCCCCGTTCATGCTCTGTCTCTCTCTGTCCCAAAAATAAATAAACGTTGAAAAAAAAAAAAAAAAACTATGGTTATTATGTGCAGCAGGTCCAGAGAGACAGTCACGACACGCTGGGGGGGTGTGGGGAGGGGTTCGCGTGGGAGGGAGCACTTGGGGAGTGGGCTCAGCCAAGTAGGGGGAAGCAGAGAGTGAGTGAGGACCCGTGGGTCAGGGGGCGGACGCAAGAATAGGTGTGAGCACATGTCATTTGGAATATTCGAATGTCACTAGGTCACAAGAGAGGTCAAGAAGGGGGACTTGTGACAGGACATCACTTGGGTAGACTGGTCACCTGGGTGGAGTGCTCACAGCCTGTTTGTGGGGATGTTGAGGCAGCAGGAAAATATAGAAGTTTAAAAGGGTACAGTACAATTGAGCCTGTGGTGGCTCAACCCCATTGGCAGGATGAGGTGGGACGGCTCACACTTGCCCCCTGGGGGTGAGGATGTTAGAGGTGCCTGGCGTAGCTTGGTCTAGCCACCCAAGGCAAGCTCTGATGTAGACCGCGGGGAGGGGTCCTAGGCACACGGTGAGGGCTTGAAACCCAGGCCTTGGCCAGACGCTTGGAAGGTTTTGGTTACATTATGAAAGATTTTTTTTTTTTTAATGTTTATCATTTATTTTGAGAGACAGAGCGCGCATAAGCAGAGGGAGGGGCAGAGAGAGAGAGAGGAGAGAGAGAATCCCAGGCAGGCTCCCTGCTGTCAGCAAGGCTCGAGCCCACAAACCGTGAGATCATGACCTGAGCCCAGATCAAGAGTCTGACGCTTAACCGGCTGAGGCGCCCCTGAAAGATTTTTATCTCTTGGCCTAATCTTCAAAGCTCGGCTTATAGCTATCTAGAATTAGTGATTTACAGTCAGCAGGAAGTACCCCGAGGAACACGAACACCTCCTCTCCTGGCTGGTAAACAGTTGTAAGCCAGTCTGTTATCCGTGGCCACGTGGGCTTAGAGACTCGTGGGCTTGCTGCACACAGAACAGTGTTTAGTACAGCCTTTGTCTGTGACCTTCAGAGGCCGCCAGAAGGTGCTAGTGGGCAGTCATGCCGTAATCCCACTTGACAAAGGCTGCTGAACTGGGGCCAGCTCTGGTGTCTCCCGTGCTATGGCCAGGCCTACTCAGATGGGAATAAATGTTGCCTGTTTTGCCTGGGGTCGATAGCAAAGGGGGTGGGTACCCGGTGGATGAAGAGCTGTGGGGATCCCCAGTGTGAGCACCGCACACGGGCCTACAGACCCCTGGGGTCAGCAGCGGAAAGTACAGAAAGTGGTGTACCCCTGAGTTTGGGTTGTGGTGGAATCCAGAGGTGCTGTTACTTGAAGGCTAATGTGCCCGTGAGGAGGCAAGAGCCCTAACGGGGGCATTGGTCAAGCGTGGCTGGTTCCTGGGCACAAGTGGAAGGCCTGTGAGAGGGATGTCATTGTAATGTGCAGCCACTCCCGGGGAGTATAGTTGGGGACAAAGGCAGGTGGTGTAAGCAGACAAGGTGCTCTGGGGGGACCCTTTCTGGGTCCTGAGAGATGGTGGCCGGTGGCCGGGCTAAGTCACTGGTGGACAACTCAGTAAATGTGTGTTGGGTTCCTTGAAAGGCAAAGGCACGCGGGCTATGACTGGTAGTAGGTACTGAATAAAATACACTGCCCAGATCTACCACAGCAAAATAGTCCCTGGGCACCCTTTAGTTCAGTTGTGTTAGGTATTAGAGCCTCGATGGGGGGAACTTAAGCGATCGTTAAGTGGCACCGTTGGTAGAAGCCTTGATGACTGGCCAAACAGGGTTACTGAAAGAGGAAATGAGAAGAATGGCCCCTTCCTTTAGTGGATCTCGAACAGCCCTCTGAAGGCCCCCTTGTTTCAGGTGATACTGTGGTGTATTTACTGCCTTCACCAGCAGGGGCGCCCCCGGCTCTCACTTGGTGATTCTTACCGGCAGGGCCGGGGACTATGGCTTGTCCAGCTTTGTACACGGCCTGCAGTGCTATCTCTGTCTACAGCAGGAAGACTCAAAGCATTAGGGGCCACTGTGACAGGCAGCCGTTTAATGAGGGTTGTTGCAGTACTGGCAGCAAGTGCACTCTTGTTGCCATGAATTGTTTACTGGCATTACCCTGTAGTTTAAAAGGGGCACCTCCTTTAAATCTGAGTTGGGTTGCTTGGAATGATGGTAGCTTGGGCTCCTGCAGTCTGTAAAGTTAGGAAATGTTTACTTTTAGAGTTCCAGTGAACTACCAGAGTTGTATATGGGTGATTGCCCTTGGGGAGTGTGACCGGGCCTGAGGCCCCGCTGAATCCTCACTGGAGAGGCCTTGGCGGCTGCCATTTTCGGAGCTGGAAGCATCGTTGGGTGGTTCCAGAGGAGTGGTTCCCTAAGCCTACAGACCTCTGGGTAATAATGGGTGAGGCTCTTTTAATCTCCTTTAGTTGTTATAATTTGGGGATGGCTTGACTAGTAGTTCATAGGGTGTCTCAGCTGTCAGTAAATGAGGCAAAGCCACATCGCCCAGAAGCAGCATCAGCAAATTGGGAAGGACAGAGCAGGCTGAATAGTGGGGGGGGGGGGGGGGGGGGGGTGGCTGCATCCTAGGAGGCGGAGTGTGAAAAGTCAGACTTTGTGAGGTGAGTCATGGCAGGTGGAGCCCTTATGGCCTGTCGGGAAATCCATTCCATCCTGCTTGGCGTGGACATGCCGATAAAATTAAGCAGCTCTGCTGTGAATTGGGAAGGGTGCCTTCAAGAACAACTCCTAGACTCCGTGACAAAGAGTCTCCTCTGGATTGTTCTTGTCTGAATGTTCAAAGCACTGATAGGTCCACTGAACCTTTCTGATTTTTGCGGAGGAGCATGAGGGCATCCCTGGTAGTGGGATGGTTTTCTGTCAGCCATCTCCAGGCCGTGGAAACCCAAGTCCACGGAGGCAGGGCTTCTGAATCCTGAGGGGTGGGAGAGGTTTCAGATTCCTCACCTGAGGCTTTGATATAACCTCAAAAAGTTCTAGCCTCTGTCACCCCTGCGCTGACATTGGGGATACCCTATGTCCTCCTTGGGTGCCTTCAGCCCCAAATACCATGTGAGATTGGCCTTGGTGAGCCAGAGGATCCTGAAGTAGATGATGCATCTTCAGCTCTTTGAAGTGATGCCAGCAGCTGCCTCATCTCTGGGGCTCTGTGAACAAGAGCTGCGTGCCCGTAGTAAATACTCTCGGTAACCACTGAGCTCCTTCCCCGCTCCGTCTCTTTGCACAGAATCTTTAATAGTTTGGATTTCCAATCTTGTGAAGTTATGAATTTTAGCTTCTAGTTCCCTGTGATCTCCTGTGTTCTTGACCTGCTGGGTCTGAAAGACCTTGGATGCTTCCTTCCTGTGGCCCCATCTCTGTGGGTGACCTCAGCTGGGTTGGAATCCATTGAGGACAGCTGTGGTGGCCAGATGACCTTTGGGGGGGGGGGGGGTTGGTCCTATCCCTTGGGAGCAGAGATCGCAGTTGGCAGGCAGCAGCACTAATCAGAACCCAGAAATGTTTCAAAGTTGTTTTACCTTTCTTGAATCATTGGCTCACCTCCTCTGATTATTGGGAGGTGCTAGAATTGAATGTCCCTGCCGAGATCCTGGGCCTAATATTTTGAGCTACTTACCTCCAGGGACGGGACCCATTGATACCCATGGGTCTGGGAGACAAATAGCAACAGCAGCAACACAACACGGTGGAGAAGGGGGTGCCCGCAGTACTGACCCTCACGGGGGGCCACGGTAGACTCCCATTGAAGGGGTGCAGATCGGTGGTTGGGTCTGAGGAGGAACACGGACTTGAGTGGGAACGTGAGGAACCTCCCCTGCTGGTGCCGCAACACACGGGAGGCATCTCCCGAAGGTCACCCAGCCCTCCTCTGTTGACAAGCAGCTAATGGCCCACGCCTGACATTCAGTGTCTTTGCTGGCTGCGGGGAGCCTGCCCTTCCACCCTCACCCTCAGTCCCCGAGGAGACTTCATAGATGTTTAGCCAACTATACCCGTCTGCCCCTTAATCAGGGAGCACTGGACACTCACCCAGCCCCCAGCCCCACCACCCTGTTGAGTCAGGCCTGGCAATAAGTGAAGTCTCGGGGTATTTTAGGAGAATGAACTCCACAATTTAGTGTGGAAAGCCTTGGCAGTGCCTGAGAGGCGACACAACAGCTCAAACCAGCACATAGGAGCACTGCACTGCCTCCCCGGGGGGTGGAGCCCGTCTGGGACAGCGGGTTAATAAACCAGGCAGTTCCAGACATTTCCTAAATCTTCGCCCTGTGGCCAGACCATCCTGTTTGTGACGCCAACCATTTTGTATTCGCTTGTGGGGCAGGGGCAGGAATAAACACAATTTATACTCCGCTGGGAGGGAGAGCACAGGGAGGAGGCTCAGCCAGGCTGGCACGTAGAGGCGACCTGTGGGCAAGTGCTTGAACTGGGAGGCGGGGGGGGGGGGGGGGGTGCACAAGCAAAGGAGTGAGGGAATTTCATTGGTGTGTTTGAATGGCACCAGGTCCCAGTCAGGGGCGGGCAGGAAGGGGGCCTTGTGGCAGGGCCCTACCTAGTCATACTAGTGCACGTGGTCACATAGCTCACAGCCTGTTGGTGGGGATGTAGAGGCAGTGGGAGAATATGGAGTTTTCAAGGTTACAGTACAGGCGTTCACCGAGTGTGTCATGAGGCATGCACGTATCCTTAATGGTCCTTGAACACCAGCTGTTCAGTTGCATTTGATTTCTTCTGGGCCTGGACACACCCTTCCGCACGGTGTTCCTGTGCCCTCAGCGGCCTTGCTGAAGGCCATTTGCAGAGGAATGTGTTGGAGACCCAGCCTACACCCCACCCTTGTGTCCTTGCTGCTCATGAGGCCCCTCGCCAGTGTGCGAGCCCACCAGGCCCGGCACTGCACAGCAGGCCCTCCCTGGCCCCAAACCCCGGGCCCGATTCTGCCGGCAATACTGTGGACTGATTCCTGGGTGGGTCGGACACATCTGTAAGCGTGCTCCCCCCTCCCCTGCACGGAAGCGCACACACACTTCACCAGCATCTCTTTGCTTTCAGGTTTGCGGCGTAGAGCAGAGGTCGAGGAAGCGCCTTCTGGGCAGAGTGTTTATGTAGAAGGAGTGTTCAGAGCAAAACTTCAACAGCAGAAGCTGCACTGTGGAGAGAGATCTTTAAGGAGAGAAGAGGGCGGGGAGGGTGGGAAGGACTTCCCAGTTAGTGCTGGTTTTCTTAACCATCAGGTGACCCGCAGTGGAGGGAAGCCACATAGGAGCACCGAAGGTGGGGAGGCCTTCCAGCCTGGAAAAAGGCATTACGAATGCAGTGAATGTGGGAAAGCCTTTGGTCAGAAATACTTACTTGTTCAGCACCAGAGACTACATACTGGAGAAAAGCCTTATGAGTGCAGTGAATGCGGGAAGTTATTTAGCCATAAATCAAACCTTTTTATACACCAAATAGTTCACACTGGAGAAAGGCCTTACGGGTGTAGGGAGTGTGGAAAATCCTTTAGCCGCAATGCCGACCTCATTCAACACCAGAGAGTCCACACTGGAGAAAAGCCTTTTACATGCAGTGAATGTGGAAAAGCTTTCAGGCATAATTCCACGCTGGTTCAGCATCACAGGATCCACACTGGAGTGAGGCCTTATGAGTGCAGCCAATGTGGGAAATTCTTTAGCTTTAACTCAAGCCTCATGAAACACCAGAGAGTTCACACTGGAGAAAGACCTTATAAGTGCAGTGAATGTGGGAAATTCTATAGCCACAAGTCAAGCCTTATTAATCACTGGAGGGTTCACACTGGAGAAAGGCCTTACGAGTGCAGCGAATGTGGGAAATTTTTTAGCCAAAGCTCTAGCCTCATGCAACATCGAAAAGTTCACACTGGAGAAAAGCCTTTTAAGTGCAACGAATGTGGGAGATTCTTCAGTGAGAATTCCAGCCTCGTTAAACACCAGAGGGTTCACACTGGAGTGAGACCTTATGAGTGCAGGGAATGTGGGAAGTTTTTTCGCCACAGCTCCAGCCTTGTTAAACACCGGAGGATTCACACTGGAGAAATGCCTTATGAGTGCAGTAATTGTGGGAAATCCTTTAGCCAGCGTTTCAACCTCATTCAACACCAGAAAGTTCACAGCGGAGAAAGGTCCTGAATGCAACTAATGTGGAAAAGCCTTTTACCAAAGGTCTGCTCTGGTTCAGCAGTGGAAGCTTCAGTCCAGATAGGCTGATGAATACAGTCAATGTGAAGAGTCTTTTGGCTTCAGCCACAGACTTAACCTTGTTGGGCATCAGAACGTTCACACTGGAGAGAAGCTTTAGGAGTGCAGTGCACGTGTGGTCTCACGGGCATCCTGACTTCAGACAGAGGAGCTCTGCACGTAGCCTTTGTGAGGGAGCCGCAGTGGACCATCGCTCATCCAGCTATGCTGACATAGTGCCTCCTGAGAAGGTTGGCCTCTGCCTCGGAGCTCCAGGAAGAGGGAGTCCCGTGTTCCTGGATGTATCCATTTGGAGCAGAGTTTCTACCTCTGTCACTGGAATGGGGAGAGGTAATGGTCTTGGTTCAGATGTGACTGGCTCTTGCTGTTCTCACTGAATGTTAGGTGTTCTTGAGGAAATGTTTCCTTGTTTGCAGTATACCCTTAGGACCATTTCCAGAGACTTTAAGTTGTGTTTTTATAATCTTCCCCAATTTTAATAAGCAGGCCCACAAAGTTCCTCACACTGTCATGCAGGAAGTTGATCTATTTAACTTTGTAAGAACTTGCCAAGTGGTGTCCTAGATAGCTGTGACATTTCATATTTCCTCCTAGAGTATATTCGATTTCCAGTTTCTTCACATTATTGCTGACCTTTGTATGTAAGACACAGGCCCTTTATTCATTTCAGCCACTCCAGTAGGTGTGTGGTTTTGCCTTGCATCTCCATAGTGAGTCAGTGTTGAGCATTATTCTCCGTGTTTATCTGCCACCCATGTATCTTCCTTGGGGAGTTGTCTGTGGTTTTTTGCCTACTTTTAAAAAATTGGTTGGTTTCTTACTATTTTGTGATTTGATATATTCTACATAGATAGAAGTTCCTTATTTGGTGTATCTTTACCAGTGTTCTCTCACAGTCTGTGCCTTTGATTTTCATTTCTTAACAGTCTCTTCCCTAGGGCAGAATTTATTAATTTTCATGAAGTTCAATTTCTTTGTTAGTGACTGCACGTTTGGTATTCTCTTCTTTTTCTTTTATGGTACTATATCTTGTCTGTAAATAAAAGTCTTTCTGAGTATACTGGAGTCTTATCAGTCTTTATCCAATCTTGTGAAATCTTTGTAGGTTTAAATGTAGATGAAGAATTCAATGTGTGTAGACGTACCTGTGTACATAACCCCTATCTCTTCTCGGCCTAGAAAGCAGTGGCACTGCAGTAGACATCAGCATATTTAGTGGCCAATTATTGTCTTGTAAATGTAATTTTTCAATAAAAAGAGCCCACACTCGGAAAAGAGGCTATGTTCAGGTTGGGGGCAGGAAAGGTACGTGAGCCTAGGAAATATTCTTCAATTAGCTAAGAAATGCTCACAGAATGATGTTGATGTATTAGCTTTCCATTGCTGTCCTAACACATCACCACAGACCTATGGCTTAAACCACACAAATTTATTATAGCATTGTGGGTTGTAAGTCCTACCCAGGACCTACACAGGACAGGTCTCAATGGGCTAAAATCAAGGTGTTGGCAGGGGATGTGTTCTTTTCTGGAGGCTCTAAAACAGATTGTTTCCTACTCTTTTGAGTTGTTGGACAATTTAAGTTCCTTGTGGTTGTAGGACTCCTGTCCCTGTTTTCTATGTAGCTGTCAGCTTAGGGTCAGCCCTGGAACATTTTAAAACTTTTACAGCATATGTAAAGCTGAAACAATACCAATTGTGCACAAGTCTTCCAAAACAAGGTTCATACATTTCCCAACTAATTAAGTGAACCCAATAATAACATGATACTACATATGGAGAATGATACTAAGACAAATTACAGAGCCAATACCCACATTAACATAGATACAGCAAAACCTTAACAAAAATATTTTGGGGGTTGGGGAGAGGATGATGTGGCAGAGTAGGAGGACTCTAGGCTTGCCTTGTCCCACGAATACAACTAAATATCAAATCATCCTAAATACTCCAGAAATCAACTTAAAGACTGGCAGGCAGAACAAACTCCACAACTGAAGGTAGAGAAGAGGCCACATCAAAGAAGGTAGGAAGTGTGGAGATGTGGTCTGGGAGAGAAATGGATCGTGGCTGACATTTGCAGGGAGAGAGCCATGGTCACAGAGAAGGGCAAGAGACAGACTAGCACATGGGAAAGCATGGGGAAAATGAATCCCCATAGCAATTAGCTTGGAAAGCAAGAGGGGCCAAATTTCATGAGTACTTGCATCCAGTAGGGCTTAAAGCCTGGAGTTCTAAAAGTCAGCAGGATCACATAGAGACACGAGGCCTTGGGGCTGCTTTTGGAGAGAAGGCAGAGCAAACAGCCTGTGGACAGTGATCCGAAGAATGCCCGGGGCACAGAGTGGGGAGGTTATTTGCTCATCTTGTAGTGTGTCCCAAAGAGGCAGAATTCATGGAGAGATCCCTGCAGGAACAAAGGAACTGGTAGATGCCATTTCCCTCCCCCACCCCTCGACATAAACACAGGGACACCTGTGGGAACCAGCATAGCACAGACACTTGCTCACTTGCTGCCTAACTTGTTTACACCAAGCTCAGCACCCTCCATGGTCTGGTAGAACTACCCTTCCTAGTCATGACTGCCTTAATCCTAGTGGAGTGGGCCCCCTCCCTCAGAAGACTGGCCCACATCCCTGCCAATACTGCATCTCCCAACCTGGGAATTTTGCAGGGCCTCCGTTCCAGTGACAGTGGTGACAGGTCTTATTTCACAGGCAGACGAGAGCACATCTAGTTAAAATGTGCTACATTCAGGCCAAGGATAAAACATTACCCACAACAGGCAAATAATCTGCAGACGACTAGCTGGAAGGATAAAGCATCCAAGAGAAAACAGCAGAACACATACAGCACATATGAGGAACACTCAGAAGTACCAGGCCCTGGGGGAAAAGGGGACGCTATGCAGCAGGGCACTACAAGACCTCTTACTTATAAGGCCCTCAAGAGCAGGAGACCTAGTCGACTTTCCTAACAAACAGAAATAGGCACAGAGACCTAAAATGAGAAGAGGTACCAAATGGAACAGGATGAGGCCACAGACAGAGATCTAAACGAAACAGATATAAGTAACATGTCTGATGGAGTATTTAAAGCAATGATCATAAGGATACTCACTGGACTTGAGAAAAGAATGGAAGACATCAGTGAAACCCTTAATACATAGATTAAAAAAATGATCAGAAATGAAGAGTGCAATAAATGAGATTAGAAACATGCTTAATGCAATGAACAGCAGGCTGGAAGAAGCAGAAGAAGGAATTGACCACCTAGAAGAGTAATGGAAAGTAATCAAGATGGACAAAAGAGAAAAAAAAAAAAAAAGAAATATGCAAAATGAGAATAAACTTAGGGAACTCAGTGACTCCATCAAATGTATTAATATTTGCATGGGAGGAGGAGGAGAAAGGAGAAAAGGGGGCAGAAAAATTATTTGAAGAGAATAAGGCCATATATGACAAGCCCCCTGCTATCATACTCAACAGTGAAAGCTGAAAGCTTTTCCTTTAATGTCAGGAAAAAGAACACCCACTCTCACCACTTTTATTCAACATAGCATTGTAAATCCCAGCCAGAGCAATCAGACAGGAAAAAGAAGTAAAAAGCATCTAACTTACAAAGGAAGAAATAAAACTGTCACTATTTGCTGACAACATGATTTTATATATAAAAAAAATCCTGAGGGGCACCTGAGTGGCTCAGTTGCTTAAGTGTCTGACTTTGGCTTGGGTCATGAGCTCACGGTTCATTAATTTGGGCCCTGCAGTGGGCTTTCTGCTATTAGCACAGAACCTCCTTCAGATCCTCTGTCCCCCCTCCCTTTCTGCCCCTCCCCTGCTCACATGTGGGGTCTCTCTCTCTCTCAAAAATGAACATTTTAAATCCTGAAAACTCCATCAAAAAAAAAAAAAAAAACCTGTTAGAATAAACAAATTCAAATTTGTTAAAGTTCAGCAAAGTACAAAATCAATATACAAAAAAGTCGTGTTTTTATACACTAATAACAAAATAGAAGGAAATTTAAAAAGCAATCCCATTTATAATTGCATCAAAAATAATAAAATACCTAGGAATAAACTTAACCAAGGCAGTAAAAGACCTATATACACTGATTACTATATAGGACTTTGATGAAAGATGAAAGAAGACATAAATAAATGGAAAGATATTCTGTGCTCATGGATTGGAAGAAATAATGCTGTTAAACTGTCCATATTACCCAAAGCAATCTACAGATTGAATGCAATCCCTATCAACATTTCAATGGCATTTTCCACAGAATTAGAACAATCCTAAAATGTGTACGGAGCCACAAAACATCCCAAATAGCCAAAGCAATCTTGAGAAAGAAGAACAAAGCTCCCTGATACCAAACTATTACAAAGCTATAAGTAATCAAAACAGTATCAGGGGGCATAAAAACAGACACATAGATCAATGGAAGAGAACAGAGGCCAGAAATAAACCCACATACATATGGTCAATTAATTCACAACAAAGGAGCCAAAGAGATTGAAAAAAATATCTTCAATAGTGTTGGGAAAACTGAACAGCCACATGCAAAAGAGTAAAACTGGATCACTACCTTACATGATACATAAAAAATAACTCAAAATGGATTAAAGACTTGGCTGTAATACCTGAAACCATAAATCTAGAAGAAAACATAGGTGGCAAGCTCCTTGACATCAGTCTTGATGATGATTATTTGGACCAGACTCCAAAAGCAAGAGAACAAAGACAAAAATAAACAGGTGCAACTGCATAAAACAAAAACGCTTCTGCACAGCAAAGGAAAGCATCAACTCAGGTGAAAAGGCAACCTACTAAATGGGAGAAGATATTTGCAAATCGTATTTTTTAGTATGGAAAATACATAAAGGACCCCCTACGAGTCAACAATGAAAAAGAAACCAAACAATCCAGTTAAAAAAAGGGCAGATGTGAATAGACATTTTCCCAAAGAAGACATACACGCTCAACCTCACTCATCATCGGGGCAAGGAAATGCAAATCAAAACCACAATGAGCTATTCCTTCTCACCTGACAGAATGGCTGTTATAAAAAAAGACAAGACATAATAAGTGTTGGTGAGAATATGGAGAAAAGGAAATCCTTATGCACTGCTGGTAGGAATATAAATTGGTACAACCACTATGGAAAACAGTATAGAAGTTCCTCAAAAATTAAAAATGGATTCACCATATAATCCAGCAATTCCACTTCTATTTATCTGAAGAAAATGAAAACACCTATTTGAAAAGATACATGCAACCCTATGTTCATGGAAGCATTTACAATAACGAAGATGTGGAAACAAACTGTGTCCATTGATGGATGAACGGATAAAGATGTGGTATGTATACACAATGGAATACTATTCAGCTATAAAAAAGAAGGAAAGCTTGCCATTTGCAACAACATGGATAGACCCTGAGTGTGTAATGCTAAGTGAAATAAATCATAAGGACAAATCTGTATGTATGATCTCACTTATATGTGGAATTAAAAAAAATGAACTCATAAATACATAAATTGGTGCTTGCTAGAGGTGGGGGTTGGGAGGGTAGGCAAATGGATAAAGAGAGTCAAAAGGTACAATCTTCCAATTATAAAATAAATCATGAGGATGTAAGGTACTGCATGGTGACCACAGTTAACACTGTATTACATATTTGAAAGGTGCTAAGAGTATATCTTAAAAGTTTTCATCACAAGAAAAAAATGTTTTGTAACTGAATGGTGAAGGGTGTTTATTAGACTTCCTGTGTTGAACATTTTTCAGTATATACAAATATAAAATCATTATGTTGCGCACCTGAAATTAACTCGTGTCAGTTATATTCCAATAAAGAATAAGGTTGTAATTACCCATTGGTAATGATTGTCTACTCTGAAAAAGAAAAAATAAAAGCAACAATAGTTAAGCAAAATCAGCAAGCTTACTTATACATATATAATGTTAACTCATTTCAATACAGAAAATTCTGTATAACAGAAACAAAAGCTTTAAAAATGTATTTAAAATAAAATATGCCATTTAAAATAGCAAAATATGAAGAATTAGGAGTAATCAGACAAAAACATGACTATGACCTTCAAATGTTCTTACTAAGTCATAGCGTACTTGCTTAAGGTTTATGATACATGATTTGTATCTGTGCAATTATCTAATTGTTTGCTTTGCTTAAGGTTGGCTGTCACCCAAATAAAACTTTCTCCACATCAGGAACTGTGCTTTCCATGTGTCACACTATCCTATTCACTAGTGTGCAATACTAAGATATTTAAAAAATGAAGTGATTTTGAGAACGTACCAAAAAAAAAAAAAAAAAAAAGCCAACACACCACTTACATCAAACCTTCATGAGGACAAGAAACAAAACAATTACAGTAGAGACCTAATTAACACAGGTGAATGAAATCAGTAATAAAATATATGGCAAATCCCATCCAGGAAAAAGTAAGACGAAAAAAGGTACATATGAGTCACTGGGTTTTGTCAGAAGAAAACTAGGCTGGATTAACATTAGGGAAACAACCCGCACCTGCACAGTTGCTTTTCCTGTGTGCAGACGTGAGGAGCCTGTAAAGACTTGAGTCAGAGGACCTCCTTCCACGGCTCCCATCACCCTCAGAATAGAGATCCAGCTCCTCACGGGCCATTCCACTGCTGATTCCTGTCTGTCTGCTCTCCTGTTGCTGCAGGCATAGCATGGATCTGATGTCGCGAAACATTCCTAGTTTAGTACCACATCCAAACCCCTGTTCTTGCCAGTCCTTGTTCCTGGAAACCGTCCTTCATCTTATTGGGTCCCAGAAACGGGAGGACACACAAGGCCCAGGGTGTCGCCTCCAGGCACCTGGAGGAAGGAGGACCGGTGCAGGTCCAGGAGAGGCGCGGCCAGGTGAGGGTCACGGCTCACCCAAAGACACAGAGATGGGTCCCATTCTCCTCCCCTTCCTTCCTCCCTCCGCCAGCCTTCGTGGAAAGACCGGCCACAGCCTCTACGATATCATCATAAGTGTCACCCCCACTTCCGCAGGAAATGCCATTCTCCTGTGTTGTTATTGGAGGGGTCCTTACTGCCCACACACAAGGCACAGCCTTCTGGGTAATAATTTCCGTCCTGCACATCACCAGCTTAGGATGGGCGGTTCCCATTCTCCAGGAAGTTGGCAAACAGCCCCACAAGGGATACTGGGAAATAATGCTCTATGGCTCCAAATACAGGGACCAGGCCCAGATTTCTGTGGCCACCTTGGGCGAAGCCCCATCCTGGGATAGCTGTGACAAGAGACTTCTACTTATGTGGCCTTAGGCAAGCCTCCTCAGCCGCCTTCCAGGAAAAAAATATAATTAAAAAACCATACAATAAGTCCTGGGGATGAAATACGCAGCATGGTGACTATGGTTAACAATACTATATAAAATAAATGAACAAGTTTTAAATTAGGTGATAAAAAGATAACTTGCTTGCAGCATCATTGTGTACTAACATTAAGTGGTGCTCTAATCCAGTGGCTCCCAAACCAGCAGCATTAGTATCACACAGGCCTATATTAAAAATGCACCTGGGGCGCCTGGGTGGCGCAGTCGGTTAGGCGTCCGACTTCAGCCAGGTCACGATCTCGCGGTCCGTGAGTTCGAGCCCCGCGTCAGGCTCTGGGCTGGTGGCTCGGAGCCTGGAGCCTGTTTCCGATCCTGTGTCTCCCTCTCTCTCTGCCCCTCCCCCGTTCATGCTCTGTCTCTCTCTGTCCCAAAAATAAAATAAACGTTGAAAAAAAAAAATTAAAAAAAAAAAAAAAAATGCACCTACCAGGGCCCCAATGCACCCTCAGTCCATGCCTGAACCTCAGCTCTCAAGAGAGCGCTAAATACTGGAGGGGGGGCCGGTGTGCAAACTGAAATCACTGAGGCTGGAGAAACTATCCCTGTGGAGGAGCACAAAAGAGAAAACACAACAAAGATATATATTCCAAGGCCCCTAATATTTCTATTCTTAAAACCATACACAAAGTAGGGGTACCTGGATGGTTCAGTCGGTTAAGTGTTCCACTTCTGGTCAGGTCATGGTCTCATGGTTCATGAGTTTGAGCCCCAGGTCAGGGTCTACGCTGACAGTGCTAAGCCTACTTTGGGTTCTCTGTCTCCCTCTCTGCCCCTCCCCTGCTCTCTGTCTCTCAAAAACAAACATTTAAAAAAAAAAATTTTTTTTGTAACGTTTATTTATTTTTGAGACAGACAGAGACAGAGCATGAATGGGGGAGGGGCAGAGAGAGAGGGAGACACAGAATCCGAAACAGGCTCCAGGCTCCGAGCGGTCAGCCCAGAGCCCGACGCGAGGCTCGAACCCACGGACCGCGAGATCGTGACCTGAGCTGAAGTCGGACGCTTAACCGACTGAGCCACCCAGGCGCCCCAAAAACAAACATTTTTTTTAAAAGACCATACACAAAGTATACTTGTTGCCAGTCACTCCCAATATAATTATGATTCTAGAACAAAGTGGAAGGACTTCTTCAAGGATGTGCTAAAGAAAAAAACCCATGCCAACCTAGATTTCTATATATGGTAAAACTGTCAAGAAAGAATACAAAATAATAGTATTTCAAGCCAAAAATGAAGAATTTAATGGAAGATTAACACACATAAAATGAAATCCTAAAGGTTATGTTTAAGAACATTGGAAAGTAATCTCTGATGAAACACTTGCAATTACAGAAGGAATGAGGACCCAAGAGGGGAACGCATACTCATCTGGCTCGTTACTTGCCTTAAACAAGAATAACATTTCCTTGTGGAGTTAGACTGATAGAGTTAACATGCATAATCTCAACACACATATGGAGATGGAACATGCTAGCTCATCTTCTAAGTCCCTTATATTGCCTGGGAAGACAGAAAAGTATTTATAATTCTGTCATCTACTGTTGTGTTTGTAAATTTTAGCTTAAACAATAACAAACAATATGCTTTTTAAACTAGAATTTAAAAAAAATCTGGATTGTGAGTAATAGTTGTTTTTTTAAAGGATCAGAAAAAGAACAAGGGAGACAAAGCCATAAAATAAGAGGATATATTAATCCCAAATATATCAAATATTACATGAACCATGAAATAAATTAAATTAGTAGTCTTTTTAAATTTTTTTTTAAAACTTTATTTATTTAAGTGATCTCTACACCCAATGTGGGGCTTGAACTCAGGACCCCGGGATCAATATTTGCATGCTCTTCCAACTGAGCCAGCCGGGTGCCCCATTAGTCAGTACTTTTAGATGGTTCAAACCTCCCTTCACAAGGTACTTAATTTTCACCCATAAATTTCAAGTGCAAGTTTTGAATTTCCATTAAAGCAAAACTAACATTCTGTGGCATCCTCAGCCACCCCATCTCCACCAAGAAAAGAAACCAGGGGGCGAACACTGTCCTGGATTTGGTTGGTGGGGAATCAAGACCTCATGCCGAGGTTCACCAGAATCTATGAACAAGTTTCTTAAGGCCTAAAATTAGCTGAGATGTTCTCGGGACCTGAAGTATATTTTTACCAGCAAATCCCATCAGCACATCTCCCGATGAGAAAAGAATAGGGTGGCACAAAGGGGTAACACTTCAGTGAAAACAATTTTAACAACCGTGAACATTTAAGAACACCCGCAAAGCTGACACCAGGTACTTCACACTATCCTTTAACCTGAACAACCACCTGGTGAAGTGCATCAGTCAACACTCTTGTTTCACAGATACCGAGGCTGAGGCTTATTAGATCCCCATTTACAGAGGAGGAAACTGAGAACCCCCCAAATTCCTGAATGGCCCTGAGCCCTGGCCACTGGTAAGAAGCACTGCATGGAGAGGCAGGCGTCATCCCTGCCCTGCACGGCTTCCTGTGCAAATCTACGTACCTAGGGCCCCTCTCCACCAGAGAAAAAAGGTCATGGTAAATTCACCGCCCATGTGACCATCATGGGGACAAGGAGTCCTGCCAGTTTTCTGTCTGAGAAAGGGAGTCTTCAGCTTCACCTGCTCACTCAACACACTAGGTACTGACTGAAGACCAGAACACGAGGACAGGCCCCACGTCACATTCCATGGACGCAGAGGGCTTCCTCTTGAGGATCGAGGAGGGAAAGTCATTCCTCGGGGCTCATTCATCATCCCAATGATGCACATGTCCTGTGCGCTCTGCCTCCTAACACATCCCAAGTCATCCTCTCCCCACCAATTCCAATGCCACCATCCTGGGTCAGGCAACGCCAACGAACTCCTGGGTTACATGGTGGCCTCGTCTCTCTCCCACATCAATTCTCCCTTCTTCAATTCGCTCTCTACACAGCAGCCAAGGGGGAACTCAGAAGCAAGAACATGCCACTGCCGTGGTGAATCCCTTCCTCAGCCCGCCAACACCGCATCCGCCCCTGTTCTTCCATCTCACTGTCCACCACTCATTTCCTCCGGACACACTGGCCTTCAGCTGCTTCCACTAACAAGGCCAACTCTCCCCTGCCTCAGGGTCTTGGCACATGCTGTTCCCTTTACCACAACATTCTTCCTCATCTTCGAACATGGCTGGGGCTCCTCCATTCCTCATGGGTATGTGTGATCTCACCTTTGTATACTGTCTGCTCCTCTGCCCATGCTTCACAGTTTAACATGGATCTCCCCACTTTTGTAACAAGAGGCGTGTGGGGAGATGACATAACCAAGGTCACCCAGATGGCGATGGACACAGCTCGGAAGTGCTCGAATTCCAGTATCCCGAGGGTCCAAAACCTTCACCACTGGACCACTCTTCCCAAAGGACATCTGCCCTCCTTGCCAAAGTTTTGACCTTGATCTTCATTGCCACATGGGGACCACAGGCACATTGCTGCCACAGCATCAGAGTGGCCAAACTACACCTCTACACCTCTGTGTTATCACGCGTGTCTCCCTTCTAGACAGCAAGGCCCACGTCTCAGTCACCCATGTATCTCCACGACACCAGGCACCGTGCAGGATAATGGGCGTGAAGGATAGGGTTCTCGTGACTCCTGCCCATTCCACAGCAGGCCCCTGTGAACACATAAAGTTCCAGGGGGAGATGTGGACAATGAAGGGAGAGGGCCCTCTGTCCACTGCAAAGCACATCACTTGTGCTTTGGGACAAACAGGCCCAGGCCTCTTTGCAGGCCACGTGACAGCAAAGCACTCTCACGTGTGGGAAGAAGGTCCCTCTCCTAAGAACCAAGTCGTGTTTGGGAGCCTGGCCTCCGGTCTCTGAAGTGCCAGGGCTCAGCCACAGGTAAAGGTAATGCCGTAGCCCCAGCAGGAGCCGTGCACACGAAGGAGGACACGTACGCAGGGAAGCCTCGGGTACAAACTCTCAGATGCCAAGCCAAGTAACGCTCTCCCGGTCAAACGATCCGCCACAGTCGTCACTTTAAAAAGGTCTCTTTCGGAACTCAGTGTGAGTTCTCTGATGTTGACTGAGGCCCGTCTTCCGGTAAAAGGCCTTCCCACATCTCTTACACTTATAGGATTTTACTCCACTGTGGATCTTTTGATGAGTAGCGAGGGTCGAGCGGTAGCCGTAGGTCTTTCCGCACTCGCTGCACTCATAGAGCTTCTCCTGAGAATGACATGTCATGTGTCGAGTTACAGAAAAGCTGTTACAAAAGGCCTTCCCACACTCTTTGCACTCAAAGGGCTTTTCTCCAGTGTGGGTTCTGTTATGCCGAATAAAATCAGAGTGGCGGGCAAAGGCCTTTCCGCATTCGCTGCACATATACGGCTTCTCTCCGCTGTGAATCCGCCGGTGCTCTGTGAGGTGTGACCTGCGGCTGAAGGTCTTCCTGCACTCCATGCACACAAAGGGCTTCTCCCCAGTGTGAACCCGCTGGTGCTCTGTGAGGTGTGACCTGCGGCTGAAGGCCTTCTCACACCTGATGCACTCATAGAGCTTCTTCTCCATGTGAACGCTGTAGTGTCCAGTGAGCTCTGCCTTCCCGAGAAAGGCCTTCCCGCACTTTTTGCATGTATAGTGTTTTACTTTAGTGTGAATCCACTGATGCTGGAGAAGGAAGCGATTCTTCTTAAACCCTTTTCCGCATTCCTTGCACTTGTACGAGTTCTTCCCTCCATGAATCGAGGGGTCTTTCCTTGATCCACGTGATTCATACTCATGGAGAGCATCTCCTGCAGAGACTTGCTCCTGTAAGTCCTTTGTACACAGATTTTCACCTGTTCCCCAATGACCACACTCGGGGTTCATCTCTCCAGGGAGAGTCTCCTTGAACGGGACTATCCCTGTCTTCACGGGCCCTCCCTGTTTTTTGGATGGTTCTTCTTGTTCCCTGGCCTCTCCCAGCATGGAAACACCGGAGTCTTCCTGAGTCGGTAACCTGTGGGATAAGCATCCCTCAAACACGGCTGACTGAGAAGCAGAAGGCTCCGTGGTCCTGGTTTTTGCTTCATCACCTGAAGAGAATCCAATACACAAAAGAGGCCCATTAGCAATGCCAACATAAAGAAACACGATCGCCAAGCCAGCGGGAAAACAGTGCCACTGATAACTGTTCACATCTCTGAAGCTCAGGTTTGTTGTTGTTGTTGTTGTGTGGTTTGTTTTTTGTTTTTTGCTGGTCCCTGGATTCTTGACACCCTTAGAGGGACAACCCTGAGGAGAATTTGGGGCAGGGTCCAGAGTGGAATCCCTTTCTCTCTGTCCAGAGGGGAGAGAAACGAAGACACCACAGGCTGTGTTTGTTCTAAGAAAGGACGTCACACGTTGTTACCAGGAACACAGGGAAGGAAGGGGACATCTAACACAGTCCAAATGAGAGAGAGAGAGAATTTGGGAGGTGTCTTGAGATCTGAGTTGTGAAGAAGCAGGAGCCAGCACATACAGAAAGTAAGAGGGCACTGCGCCCAAAAGGAGGCAGAGTGCACAAGGTGCCAAGTCGAGAGAGAGTCCTGATGCCTAGGGAGCTGCAGGGCACGAGGATGGCAGAGATGCGGACGGTGCCACAAACAGGGTGCCGATTCCAGAGTCTGGAGGGCTGAGAGTAAGGGCAGCCATCGCCACTCCCAGGACAGTGCCCACAGGGCTCAAGGTGAGGAACAGTGCGGGGACTAAACAATGGAAGAAAGCTAGTAGAGAAATCTGAAACATTTCAAGATATTAAAGAGATCTATACACATGGAGAAATTAATAACAAAGTTGTAAATTCTCCTCAAATCTATCTTTAAGTTCATTACAATTCCAGATAACATGATTTGCCATGAAACTCAACAAGGTGATTCTAGAATTTCCTAGGAAGAGTTAAGGGCCAAGAATATCACTGAAACAAAAATAAGGCGATGGGGCTTGCCCTCCCAGTCCTGGGGTTATGATGAAATTACAGGCCTAAGAAAAACTGGCAACAGGAAGTAATAGCCTCATGAACAGACACAGCTTTCACACACCGCAGAGATGACACAGCAGGTCACTGGTAACAGTGACAGACAACAAGGGGGGCTAGAAAACTGGTTTCCCACATGCAGAAAAAAGTTATTCCATTTCTACCGCATATCACACACATCATTAATTCCAGATTAGCAAGCAAAAGAAAACGAGTATGTTTTTGACCTTGGTGTAGGGATATTTCCTAGCGAGACATGAAAAGCAGTAATCATAAAAAAAAAAAAAAAAGAAATTGACCGCAGTAAACAAAATATGAATTTATATTAATCAAAAGATACTTTAAAGAATATTTTTTAAAAGCTAAACTCTAACAGAATACAACTGCAGCCCACAGTATGGGTCAAAGATTAGTATCAGGAATATACAAAAAAAATCTGGCAAATCAAAAAGGGAAGAGCAACCATCTTCACAGAAAAATCAGAAAAAAAATCATGAACTGACATTAATAAAAGATACACATGGCCACTAAACGAATGGGGAGTGTCATTCCACTTTCTTAGTAATGAAGGGCTGCAAAACAAAACTACACTGAGATATTTTTTATACTCATTTGACTGACAAAAACTAAGGAGGCTGGTAATAGCAAATACTGGAGAGGATGTACATCCATGGAATCTCTCAACTATTGCTGGCCAAAGTCAAAATTACTAGAACCACTTCAGGAAACAACTGGGTGCCACCTTAACATGCCAAATCCCTAGTCACCCAAAATTCCACTCCCAGGAACGTTATCATGAGAAACTCACACACATGTGCACAAGGACACACGCATAAACATTTTCATGGCAGCATCGTGTGCAAGAGGGAAGAGCTGGGAAAAAGTAAATGTCTAAAAGAACAAATACTTTGTGGAATATTCATGCAAGAGGTTATTTCCCAGGCAAAGAACACGAGTGAACTACAGCTATATATGACATGTAATATGTAACATATAATATATAAATATATGTTATAGACAATAACGTAATACTGAATAAAAAAGCCAGTCCCAGATGACTACAGAGTACCCTTTCATTTTCTTTTGAGAGAGAGAGAGAGAGAAAGAGAGAGAGCGCACACAAGCACACAAGCAAGGGAGGGGCAGAGAGAGAGGGAGAGAGTCTTAAGCAGGCCGAATGCCCAGTTCAAGTCAGGCTCAATCTCAGAATCGTGAGATCATAACCTGACCACAAAATCAAGGGCTGGATGCTTAACCGACTGAACCATCCAGGTGCCCTAGAATACCCTTCTGATAAAGTTTAACAAAAGGCCTACACAATATATTTTCCAGGTATGTATACACACATACACACACACACAGGTATGATAAAATGATTTTAAAAGTACTGGCTCAAACATTCAGATGACACAGAACTACTGGAAGACACAACATACCAAAACTGAGAAAAGAGTAAAGAGAAAATCTGAATACCCCGACATCCATAAGGAAACAGATCTTGTAATGACATAACTTCCCACAGAACAAGTAATGAATAGTAAGTGTGAATTCCGGAAAATGGTGATCTCTGTGCTGGAGGAATGGGGATCAGAGAGAAGCGCATCGATTTCAGTGCTATGTTCCTGGGAGTCCCCTCTAAAGTGCATCCCATTACAAAGAGTAATGAGAGGACACCAAGCACTGACAAGAATGTGGAGCAACAGGAACTCACAAACGGGGCTGGTGGTGTGTGGGATGATCAATCATGCTGAAAATTGTTTCATAATTTCTCTTAGAGCTGAATATACACCTATCCCATGTCCAATCCAGTCCAGTCCTGGGTATATGCCTAACAGAACCTCTCACAGCAGTGATGTTCATAACATCCCCACCCCAAAAGAAACAGCCCAGATGTCCGTCAACAGGAGAATGGATAGACTGCACTATATAACTACAATGGGATATTATATAGTATGAAAATGTCAATCTCCAAACATTTGCATCCATACGAATGAATCTCACCACATACTGATGATCAACACAAGAGAGGCAGAAAACATACCGTGAGGCTCCATTTATATCCATTCAAGAAGTGAAACTCACCGATGGTGTTCAGGTATCAGCGGTTACCTTTGTAGGAGGTGACATAGACTAGTAGGACTAGTAGGGCTTACAAGGCACCTCCTAAGGTCTGTATCTTCACCTGAATGGTTACTTGGATTTATTCATGTGCAAAAACTCATCAAGTTAAATCCTTAAGATTCATGCACATCAATATGTATAAATTATACTTCAGAGAAAGAAAGGAAGGGGGGAAGGAGGGAGGGAGGGAGGGAGAATGGGATATATGGAAGCTCAGTGTAGACATTTCTCCCTAGAATGCAACATCTCCTCTAAAAAGTTGGTTGTACACATAGTCACACCAATCAGTCAATTCTAGAGCTAAAGGAGCTCCCAAGAAGGCAGGAGAGGGTGTGACCCAGTCCCTGGCGCAGGAGCTGGTCATAGCTGGGGGTGAGACCGCTCCCTGGTGGGGGGAGGTGAGAACAGAGGCTGGAGGCAGCAATCAGATGCAGACGAGTCTGAAAGGGTCGAGAAGCAAGAAGAAGTAAAGTCTTTATTTCTGACATGAGTCTGGCCGTGGACTGAGCCTCGGTGGCTGAGGGTGTGGTGAAGGCTTAGAATCGGGTGGGCGGCTGGGAGAGCTGGTGCAGAGGACAGCTGGGCAGAGGCACAAGCAGACGGGGAGACCACAGGTGCGTTAGCAGCGTGCAGATGAGAGAGGACAAGACAGGCGGACCAGGGTGTCAAGGCTGGAGCTCGGGGAGGGGGTGGTGGGGACAGACTCAGGAGATAAGGGCAGTGGGAAAGGGGCAGGACCTGAGGATGGCTGCATGAGGGGTCTGATGGAAACAGGTGCTGAGGAGTTGTTTTCTGGCCTTTTCAACTCAAACGGCAGGGCTGTTCACTAAAACTGATGCCCCCAGGGAGGGCCCAACAAGAAGCTGCCATGGAATTTCTGAGCAGCTGTGTTCTAATGGCTCTGAGTCTGTGGGTCTCACCCTACCTATATCTCTACAGGGGAGGCCTGGTTCTCACCACAGGTCAGTTCAAACCAGAACTCTGGGGTGAGGCCTGGGCGTCAGGAGTTTTCCAAGCTCCCTGGGTGATTCTGGTGTCCAGGGAGTGACGAAAGTCCTAGTCTGCGTCAATCTGCAAATGGTACCCTCATCATTGGCCATCTGAGAAAGACAGGTGACTTAAGCCGGTTGCGGGTCAGGAGAGATGACTGCAGGGGGAGGAAAAGGGAGAACAGGGGGTCAGCCTCAGTAACTTGCCACAGTCCACAGGAAGCCAACCTGGGATTTGACTCCGGGCCACCTAGGTCCAAAGCCCAGCCTGCTGAGCACTGCACTGGGGACAAAATGGCTCCTGGCCCTTACGTGGGGCCAGCAGCTGGGAGAAAGTGGGCTGTTCAAGTGGGAGGGGGGATGTGAGTGGGAGGTTTTGACTGTGGGGAGCCAGGGATGGTGGGAGGTGCTGACCCGGTGATTCCCAGACTGGCACGTTGCAGGAATGTAAGGAAACTCACACAGTGACCTGGGTGAATGAGGACATTTACACCGACATCAACCAGCATCTCCTCTCGGTGTCATTTCACAAAGGAAAGGGCCTTTACCACAGGGGGAACAGGGTGGCATTTGACCATTAAGGGCCATCTTTTACATTAAGCTTAAGTTTTAACATTTTGGCTTCCTGACAAGCTCCCTGCAATGGTGGTCTTTTCCTTACACGGTGGGGCAGGGGAGCCTGCTGGGGGCTGGGAACACTGCAAAGGTTGACCCAGTGGAAGTCACACCAGTAGGTAAATGAGTAAAACATGCACTGGGCTGGATACTTCATACTGTGTACTTCACACATGTTGCACACCCACGCCTGTGCGCTGAAATAATATTAGGAATATGACAAGATCACTGAATAACACGTAAGTGTATTAAACTAATCACAATAAATTGTTGGCTCCAAAATCTGATGACTGCCTTTGGGCAAGAGGTCCCCAGTGGGGAGAAAACTGGGTTCAAAGTCAGGCAGTTCTGGGGAAACATCTCACCTCCCAGGGATATTGTGAGAATTCAATGAATGGAGCAGGGCAAGTGCCGAGAAAAGGCCAGACACGTGTCAGTGCTCAGGGGACATTGGCCATGACAACTCATTACTAATGGCTTCTCTCGAAAGCAAACCATTTTTCATTTCTTGTAAATTAATGTCTTCAAAGGGGATCTCACATTACTCCAGAAAATGGAAAATCTTCCTTGCCACGGATGAAAGGTTACAATCAAAACACAATAAAGAAATCAAAATAACGATAACAGGTCCCAGCGAGCTCAGCAGCCTGCTCGGGGCTACGAGCTGGAGACTGTTGCCTCTGCTGAAAATGGACACTGGTGACAGTCGTGACAGGCATGAACGACTCAGCATTAATAACTCAGCACGAACTGAGACATCTTCCTGATGAGAATCAAGAGGGAAGTGGCTTTCTCAGGGTGTGCATCTGTGTCGTCTAAAACTATCTGCCACCCCAGCACAGTATGGCCCACACCAGCAAAGGATGGTCTAGGCCCAAGCAGCCTTTTCATTGAGTTTGTGTTGTTTATAAATGGGCGGGCGACACTGAGGGCAAACATCCACTGGGGCCCTGCCTCACTCTCCCCCTTCTTGGAGAATCAGCCCACGACCATGCTAACATGCTGTGGGGTCACCTGACTCAGACAGCCGGGCCAGTCAGCAACCTCTGGCGGGAATCTTTAGCAGGCGCCCCAGGTGGAGCCTGTGCGGGGCACTGGGCTGAGAGGGTGAGGGGAGCGTGGGCTCCAGGGGTTGCTTCCCGCTACACAAACACAAACACCTATGCAGAGAAGGCAGGACACGAACACACAGACAAGAATGGAGATGAGAAATCCAAGGGGCTCACAGAAGAAGAATGAGGTGCCCACTCCCACCAAAAGCTGCTGTGAAAAGACAGTGGTGTGTGCAGACCCACAGAGAGAAGCCAGGACGAGAGCCCCGGGGCCGCGGAACAACCGTGCTTCCTCCCACGTCCTGAACCCGTTCTCGGGGCACCCCAATCCCAGGTTCTGCCAGGCACCTCACTTCCATCTGCCAGGGGAACTAGGTTTCCTGCCTAGTGATTCCTGGTGGAGACAAAAGGAGAGTGGGCAGGAGGAGGTGGGCCCAGCACACGGCGAGCCACTCGGAGCCCTTCTCCACCAGCTGGGCCTCAGGAGAGAGGAAGGAACCCAGGAGGCTGCAGGCCCCCGCGTGGAGGTGAGGAGAAGCCTTACCCAGCGAGAGCAGGAGCCCACAGGTCTCCCTCATCACCCTCCAGTACAGTGTCCTCTGTGGCAGGTCCAGTAATTCCCACTCCTCCTGGGTGAAGGTCACGACCACGTCCTTGAAAGTCACTGGTGCCTGGAAAGTCACACACAGTAGCGTTAAGTGCACCGGGGCCGTTGGGAGGAATCAAAGCCTGTAACTTAGTTACCGGTGAAGGTGCACGGAGACCCAGCCCTGAACTGAGGCCTCTGGAGGGCTGAGCTCTGAGCTGGGTGTAAGTGGGGGGCAGACACGGCTGACAGAGAAATCTTCAATGGCAGATGCCATGGAGAATGACACAGACAACGGCGTTCCCGTGAGGACCTTGGGGGCAGAAGGTAAGTGGTCTGGGACGTCAGAGGACCGGGGAAATACTCATGAAGACAATTCCAGCCCTGAGAACAGAGGTAGCAGCAGCTGGTCCTCCCCGGTCCTCCCCGCATGCCCGCCCCTAGCCGAGGGCTTCACGTGCTACGGCTACGGCTCCCCAGGTCTGGAGCACACTCCCAAGCTTGAATTCAACCTTGAATCACCACTTGCCTGCTGTCTACCTTGCGGAAGCCACTTCATTCCTCCGAGCTTCCGTTTCTTCCACCAGTACAACAACAACTCTCCCACTTTATCAGATTGAGAAGTCGAGAGAAAACATTCATAAAGCCAACACTAGAGTCTCTGGCTCATGACAGCGCTCTGTACATTTTGTTAGTGAGTCACCCTGAGAGTCCCCAGGCTACATAGCAGAGGTGGGACCTGAACCTAGGACCCTCTGGCGAGGGGCCGTGGCAACGCTTACGCCCCTCCATCACTACAGGTGAGGCACTGCCAGGAACTGTTGCTGTTTATCTGCCTCCGCCATCCCTGACCATACATCCGCGGACATGGGCAGAAGAATGGAGCCGTCCTCTTCCACCTCACGGGAGGCACCATCCTGGGAGCGGCAGGGCCTGGACCAGCTCCCCACACCGGCGTGGGGCCCCCAGCCGTTCAGACCCCCACAAGATTGCACAGTGAGGTATCGGTCAGTTTTCCCTTCCAGAGTCCTGACGGGATATATCCCTGAGGCACGAATACCGTGAGAACCAGGGAACCCAAGCGGGTGAGAATAATGCCCTTGTGGCCGTAAGAACACAGGCAGCAGTGTCTGACTGGCTGTGATGTCTGTCCTGGGCAAGGGCCAATGACCACGCGTGCTCCCTCCTCGAGACCCATCTTAGCAGGTGGGGGGCACATGGCAATCACAATCTCGGGCCTCCTCGAACAACTCTATCTTCGCGGCCTCTGTCCACAATGTTCCCTCTGTCTGGGATGGCCCCTCTTGCCTTCCTTGTTTCCAAGCTCACCTGCAGGAGAAATCTCTACCCCCCTCACACAGATTAATTTAGGTGTCATCCTCAGGCCTCCCCAGCCCACTGTGGTTGGGAACTGGCTCTGGCAGCCAATGGACAATGTGTGAGTTTCAACTACTTAAAAGCTGTGTGACCTTGGGTAGGTAACTTAATGTCTGTGAGCCTCAAGTTCCTCTTCTGTAAAGCAGGGATGATAACAGAACCTAACTCTGAGGAGGTAGGAACTGAATGAGCTGAAACATAACTGTCCCTCAAACCAAATCGAGGGCCCAGTGGAAGTCCGCTATTATCGCTGCTTCTTTTTATTTATTTATTTATTTATTTATTTATTTTTAACATTTTTTATTTATTTTTGAGACAGGGAGAGATAGAACATGAACGGGGGAGGGTCAGAGAGAGAGAGGGAGACACAGACTGAAACAGGCTCCAGGCTCTGAGCTGTCAGCACAGAGCCCGACGCGGGGCTCGAACTCACGGACCGTGAGATCATGACCTGAGCCGAAGTCGGACGCTTAACCGACTGAGCCACCCAGGCGCCCCTATCACTGCTTCTTTTGATTATTTTTCCTCTTTGCACCTCAAGCACCCTGGAGAATCTCAATCCAACACTCGACTCTGCACAAAAATGCCAGCGCCCGAGCACGTTGATCAGGGGGTACTTTAGCGAGAACCTGAAAGACAGAGGTGGCATTTGAGCAGAGGCCTGAGGAATGCACAGGGCTGCCCTGCAGAGCTCCGGAGACAGGATCCAGGGCAGATGGCACTGGCAGGGCAAGGCTGGAAAGTGAGGAAGAGCTGGGCAGGTGGAGGGTGGCATGGCTGCAGGGCAGTGGGATGCAGAAAGGAAGGGAAGACACGTGTGTGCACACAGAGCAGTCGCACTGCACCAGGCCACGGTGGGGGTTCAAACACAGATTCTAAGTGGGATGAAAGCCCATCCGGGAGTCTCGCTCATTTTCCAACCAGCTACTGAGGTCCTGTGACAGCTATGGCCCCATCAGAGGCCTGGCGCCACAGCAGCAAACAGGAATCCCAGTTCCCACTGGAGAAAGATCCCAAACTAGAAACTAAATAACTGAGCGAGACGATGCAAATGGCCCTGCAGGTTCTGAGGCCAAGAAACAGGTGAAAAGGCTAGAGGTGCCTGGGCGGCTCAGTCAGTTGAGTGTCTGACTTCGGCTTAGATCACAATCTCACAGTTTGTGAGTTTGAGCCCCGCGTCAGGCTCTGTGCTGACAGCTCAGAGCCTGGAGCCTGCTTTGGATTCTGTGTCTCCCTTGCTCTCTGTCCCTCCCCTGCTCGCACTCTGTCCCTCTCAAGGATAAATAAGCATTAAAAATTTTAAAGATAAATAAATAAATGCACATCATGCTCCCGCACACTGCCAACACTGAATCTTTAACGCACATACTTTTCACATAAGAGTAAATGTCTTCAGGGACGCCTGGGTGGTTCAGTCGGTTAAGCATCTGACTCTTGATTTCGGCTCAGGTCATGATCTCACAGTTGTGAGATGGGAGTGTTGGCTCTGGCCTGGGAGTGGAGTCTGCTTAAGATTCTCTCTCTCTTTCTCTCTCTCTCTCTCTCTCTCCCCCGCTCCCCTGTGTACTCTCTTTCTCTCAAAAAAAATTTTTTTTAAATAAAGTATCTTCAACAGAAAAATAAGCTTACCACTGTAAGTGGCAAGCCAGCATTGCTTGTAATAAACAGACGGCAACTATAAACATGAACCCAGTGACCTTCCTGGGTGCCCAGCCTGCCCAAGGGCCCTTTTCATGCCAGCAGGGAAGCAAAATTCCAAAAATACTGCTCCCACCGTGAGTCTTCCCCTAGGCTCTCTCTTCCCCAGTTCTCAGCTGAGACAGGGGAAACCCTGGGGCAGGATTCCACTGGGGTGAGCCCCGAAGACCATCAGAGGACAAGGGACTCTGCTCCCTGAAAACAGTGTCCAGGGTGATGCTACCTGGGCAGTGTTGAACTGGGGTACACACATCACACACATGCCCTCTGATCCCCTCAAGCCATGAGGAGGAAATGTTGATATTCCCATGGATCCCCAGAGATGGAAGCCAGAGCACTGACCATACTCCTCGAGGTCATGGCCCTGGGAAAGGTATGGCCATATGGCCCCTAAAGTCTCTACCCTGCTGCATGAGCTCTTTCCTGAAGCACAGTTCACTCAGACGGTGCAGGGATGGGGGAATTCTGAGAAGCATCATTTCTCTCTCACTTGCCCTGCCATGAGGACAAGGTCAGGAAAAAGGCCTCCTTGGATCCCAGAGATCACAGAAATGAATGGCCACAACCGGCACTTCCTGGGCATTCCCTAGGCGGGCTGTGCCACATTCAGTGCCTCCCACATCTGCCTCCAGGACCCCGGAGGGAAGACCTGCAATGAACCCCATTTCATGGCCAGGGAAGCAGACTATCCCACGGCGGGGCAGGGGCAGAACCTGGAGATGAACCCAGGCGGTAGGCTTTGGAGCTTGTTCTGCACACCACGACACACGCTCTGGCTGGGAGGATGGCTGAGGGTGACGGGGGAAGGCAGTTCCGGGTACTATGTGGGGGGTTGCAGGGAGCCTCCACTCACCCCGAGCCTACTCTCCCCTCCAGAGCTAGAAGAAGCCTATTAAAACTGGACTCCAAATCCTCCGTGGTCCCCACCATGGCCTCAAAAGAGGCCGATTCCTCAGCCTGTTACTCCAGACCCGATTCCCAACCTAGTGCTGTCTGTTCCCACCGGACAGATTACGCCCTGCTCGGCCTCACCTCCCCGCATCTGCACCTCATGGTGCGTGTGCCCGGGACACCCCTCCACACCTCACTGATTAGGTGACGGAGTGGGGGACCCTTCCACAGGAACCTGGCCTGGCTTCGGGACACCAGGGTGGCCCCCAAACACAATGGCGTAGTTAGGGGAAGCGACGAGACCCAGGACACCACCACCCTGGATGTGGAGGTGCCACGACTGCGTGGTTGGGGGTCCACAGGGCCTGAGGGGGGGGTCACCCACTCACCTGTGCCGGGCCCATCTGCGCCTGTGCAGCCGCCGCGGGACCCTGTTCATGGACAGTGGGCCGCAGTAGTGGGGAGGCCGCGGGGGGTCCCAAGGGCTCCTTTGACCCATCCCACGCACCCTCAGCCCTGCCTCGGTGCAAAGGGGACATGACCCCTCTCCTCACGCCTCCCAGGTCCCGCGGTCTCAAGCCCGCCGAGACTCCTGGAGCTGCGACCCGGTGAACAGACGCAGAAGCACCCAGGACGACGCCCACGAGGACGGCGCCTTGAGTCTCGCGTGACGTGGAATCCCCGCCCCGCGCTGCCATTGGCCCAGCCCTACCGCCTCTTGGCGCTGAGCCTGCCGGGTAATATGGTTCCCGCAGCTCCGCCTGCTGCCTCAAGGGGCGCCCTTCTGGAAATCTGAAAGGACCAGCGGAGCCTGCGTGAAGGCCTCTGGGAAATGATGTCACCAGACGCTGGGGGAGGGGCGCGGTTTCTTCCCTTCTGAACCCGCTCCCGCGCGGTTTCTGCAGCGTGGCTTCTGCGATCAGGAGAAATGCTCGCGCCCGTGGTTTCATGTGTGCCCAAAGGCTGGGCTCCTGAAGGGACACACCAGACCGTGGTATTACTCAGAAAGGGAGTCTGCCGCTCAATTAGCCTTAAGTCACGTGACCAGGGCGCTGTCTCCTTTTCCCTCGGAAAACAGTGTTTTCCCTGCCGGTAAACTCACGGATTGTATCCATATCCGATCCAGCCACAGCACTGTCTCATCACTGGGGTGTTTCTTAATCCACATTCCAAGACATATCCCATTTCTTTCCTACTGTGAAACCTGAGATCTATTTGAAATGAAGAGATATTTGCCAAATTTCATTTTCTGCTGGGACGGTGACTATAGTGGTCATGGCCAGAGGGTGTGTACAGAGTGGCCATCTGGGGACACCTGGGTGGCTCGGTCAGTTGAGCTTCCGACTCCTGATTTGGGCTCAGATCATGATCTCACCGTCATCCGATCGAGCCCCACATTGGACTCCTTGCTGAGCTGGAGCCAGCTTGGGATTCTTTCTCTCCCTCTCCTCTACCCCCACCCGGCCACTCTTCTGCACATGCCTTTGAGAGCTCTCTCTCTCTCTCTCTCTCTCTCTCTCTCTCAAAAAAAAAAAAAAAAAAAAAAAAAAAGAAGAAGAAGAAGAAGAAGCCATCTGAACCCCAAGATAAATGTTTGATCTCAGTCTGTTTGCTGTAATTGCAGTGATAGAATCTGCCAGGGAGATTGACATTACTTCTGAAAACTATTTGTGAAAAGTAAATTCCTCCCTGTCAATTTTCATCTGCTAGCAAGATTATGCACTATGTTACTAATTACCTCATACTATGCATTAACACTTGTTCAATAAAAACTCACTTTGAGAAGGCGCATTGTGGTTTCATTATATGGCATCTATATTACTGAGGAGCTGCACATGATTGTGGTTAATGTCCTCAGATCAGGATGTGGCTTCTCCTCCACCAGTCAGCTTATATGTGTCATGCTTAATCAAGGATGACTCAGGGGTTGTGTCCCAGCTGGAAGGATGGATTTGTCACTAACTAAGATGGGAAGGGGTGGTGGTAGGCAGATGAAAGAGCTTGGAAACATGAGGATCTCACTTTTGAACATATTTTGTTTTATTAGAATCTATTAAACCTCCAAGTGAGGCAGACTGTGAACATTTCAACACAGAACTCTAATTATTTTGTAAAAAAAAAAAAAAAGTCAGCATTTTTGAGTTCACTGATAGACTGACTTCTAGAATGTCCATAGCTCATCGCTTCTCGGCCTTTTGGCTAAGATCAAGTGTAGAATGTCCATAGCTCTACAATCCAGACTCCCCCACAGAAGAAGAAATTAATTTTCAGAAATAACACAAAGTAAAATGTGTCCTACATGGATTTATGCAGTTACAGATAATTCCAATGTTTAAGAAAAAGTAAACACAGAAGCAGTCGAAAGCTGGAGAGTATTTAAAGACTGCTTGACCTCGAGTAACAAAAGGTCTGCACCTATGTTTCAAAGTAGGACCACCTACTTTGAGTGTAACATTTACACTCCACGCAGGATCAGGCTGGCAGATTTCAGATGAAGCCACATCCTTGTGTGGCTCCTTTCCTTGCCTCATTCTCTGCCCTTCCTTTTTTCCTGATAATTTCTCCTCAATAAATCTCATGTCATTGAACCCTGTGCCAGTTTCTGCTTCTGCAAAACCCAACCTCAGGCAGGACGCATTTGGTCAAAACCTAAAATATTAAACATGTGAAACATATCCAGGATGTTAATGTTTCTTTTCCATAATAAGATGAGCAAAGGAGAGCAAGAAGAATTGCTTAGATGTGTCCTGAGGGTTAGAATGTGACGGTGAATCTCTTTGTGGGGTGGGGGGGAAGGGGTGTCCTTCCCTAGTCAATACCTGATGAGCACGGGACATGGTGTTCTCTGCTGTGTGACTTTATGTCTGGGATGGATCTCAAATCCTTAGTAAAACAAACTTTTTGGTAACAGCAAAAGGATTAGGGAAGAAACAAACACCCAATGATTTGTAAAATCTAAATAGATAGAACATAAATTGTGAAAGTTAGTAGTATTTTCTTGAATTATACTGAAAGATGTTTTTTTTATTATGTACACATAATCAAAATGAGTCATTTTATTAAATTTATTTTAAGTTTATGTATTTATTGTGAGAAAGGAAGAGAGCAGGGGAGGGGCAGAGAGAGAGGGAGAGAGAGAATCCCAAGCAGGCTCTGCACTGCCACCACAGAGCCCGAGGTGGAGCTCAAACCCACGAACCTCGAGACCATGACCTGAGCTGAAACCAAGAGTCAGATGCTTAACTGACTGAGCCACCCAGGCGCCCCGAAAATGAGTGATTTAGAGCTTATTTTATCCAATTAAACCTCCTTTGCGGGTGCCTGGGTGGCTCAGTCAGTTAAGTGTCTGAGTTCAGATCAGGTCATAAGCTCATGGTTCATGAGTTTGAGCCCCACATTGGGCTCTCTGCTGTCAGTGCAGGGCCCATTTTGGATCTTCTGTCTTCCTCTCTCTGCCTCTCCCCCACTTGCATGAGCCCTCTCTCTCAAAAATAAACATTAAAAAAAATCCTTTGCATCAGAGTAACAATTTATTATTTATATAAACAATAACTATTGTTTATATAAATAATATTCATTTTTATTTATTAAAAATTTACTATTTTCTTAAACCTTCAAATAATTCTATCATGTAAATCAGCTTATCTCTCAAATTATTTACAACATAGGCAGTTAGTTCATCCAAGGAGACTTCAATTCTTTTACGGTAATATTAATGCTGAAATGGCAATTATTTCACTCTTATTTTAAGTTTATTTATTTTGAGAGAGAAAGCAAGCACACAACTGGGGGAGGGGCAGAGAGAGAGAGAGAGACAGAAAAGGAGAGAGAGAGAAGCCCAAGCAGGTTCCACAATGCTAGCACAGAGCCCTATGTGGGGCTCAAACTCATGAACCGCGAGATCATTACCTGAGCTGAAGTTGGACATTTAACAGACTGAGCCACCTAGGTGTCCCTCACTCTTACTTTTTTTTAATCTTTATTTATTTTTGAAAGAGAAAGAGAGAGAGATGGAGAGAACGAGTGGGGGAGGGGCAGACAGAGACAGGGGACAGAGGATCCGAAGCCAGTTCTGTGCTGACAGCAGCATGCCCAGTGCAGGGCTTGAACTCAAACCGAGAGGTCGTGACCTGAGCCGAAGTTAGACCCTCAACCCACTAAGCCACCCAAGCGCTCCTTCACTCTTATTTTTATTTGGATTGCTTCATTATCCCACAATAGCCAAAGTGAAAACAGTTTATCCTTCCAGATTTGATGTCTGGGTGTTTTGAGTTTAACAAGTCATTAGGTCATGGTTTTCATTCCATTCAGGTAGCTGAATGGACAGATTTGTGCTGAATGGCAGCTTACATCCTCCCATTAATATGTTTCTTCTAGGCAGGGGCACCTGGGTGGCTCGGTCAGTTAAGCGTCTGACTTTGGCTCAGGTCATGATCTCATGGCTGGTGAGTTTGAGCCCCACATTGGGCTCTGTGCTGACTACTTGGAGCCTGGAGCCTGCTGCAGATTCTTTGTCTCTTGCTCGCTCTCTCTCTTCGCTCCTGTCCTGCTCACGCTCTGTCTCTCTCTCTCAAAAATAAACATTGAAAAAATTTTTTTAATATTTTTATTCTAGGCAGGATTGCCAGATCTCAAATGGCTGTGTCCCACCCTAGATAGTTCTTTAATTTTGGCATTTCCTTCTAGGGCAGGTGTTCTCAAACTTTAGGGACACATCAGAATCACTGAAGAAGTAGGAAAGAACACAGAAGCCCCTAGGCCATGGAGTGAAGAAAGGATCTAAGCATTTGTGTTGACAGCAAGTTGCCTAAGTTATTTCGAAATGACATGGTTTGAGTACCTCGGCTCTGTGAGGATGACAAAGGAAGAATGAGGATTAAATGAGTGAAAACACATAGAGTTTTTAAAACAGTACCTGAAGTTTCTGAAAGTCCTTATTGCTGTTAACGCAGTAATAGAAGACTCTGAAGGTGGTTACAAATAGGAAAGCGCTCTATAGATTGTCAGCTTGCAGCCTATATTTCCCAGAAGGCTTATTGCAAGTCCAAAAGAAAGCACAGGGTGGAGGATGAAACCTCTAACCCAGGTAAAGGAAGGAAGAAAGTCTTACTTCTTGAAGCAGCAAGGTACCACCCTAGACAGGTCTCCTGGAGACAGGGAGATTCTTTTATAAAGTGAAGTCACAGACAAGGATGAACTTCTATCATCAGGCCAACTTCCTCTATAGACAGTGATTCCACTTCCTGTCGGGTACTTGAGTTCCTAGCGTTAGAAACATGCTGAATGAGGGGCGCCGGGGTGGCTCGGCCTGTTAAGTGCCTGCCTTTGGCTCAGGTCATGATCTCATGATTTGTGAGTTCCAGCCCTGCATCGGGCTCTGTGTTGTCTCTCTCTGCTTCTTCCCCACTTGCACTCTTGTCTCCGTCTCTCTCTCTAAAAAATAAACACTAAAAAAAAAAAAAAAAAAAAAAAAAAGAAATATGCCAAATGGGAGAGAGCTGAATTTCTGAGGCTTGGAAAGGAACTTCAGGACTACAAAAGTGGTTTGCATTGCATTGCCAGGGATACATAGTTTCATTGTTGACTAGACACCCAATTACGGTCATCAATTGTGAAGTGGCACCATATGAAAGAATTCAAAACCAGCCTGACTCCTGAAGGTTAGTGGAGAGAATGTCAGATATCCTGAATATACGTCTTTCTACCTCACACATTCTCCATCTGCCCCTTTCCTTTCTTCTTCTTTTTAAAAAATGTTTATTTATTTATTTTTGAAAGAGAGAGAGAGCGCACAAGCAGGGGAGTGGCAGAGAGAGAGAGAGAGGGAAACACAGAATCCGAAGCAACCTGCAGGCTCTGAGCTGTCAGTGCAGAGTCCGATGCAGGGCTCGAACCCACAAACTGTGAGGTCATGACCTGAGCTGGAGTCGGACACTTAACCGACTGAGCCACCCAGGCGCCCCCCTCCATCTGCCCCTTTCTTTTCTTAAGGACCCAGTTCTGGCGTCCAGCCTGCACAAAAGTCCCAAACCCACAACATAATTCCCAAGCCCAGGGTGATATCCTTGGCTGTTGTTGGCCAAGGATAGCCACTGATAAAAGAGAAGTCAACACTTAATCCTATGACCACCTCTGACCCCCTAAATTCCCACAATTGACTCCATTCCTTTCATGTGATCCTTGATTTCCTTGATTCTTCCCTTGCCCCTTCCCCTATTGGCTGAGCACTGACTGACCATCACAGCTTTGATGTGATGTGTGAGGAGAGGGTTGGGAAAAAGAAGAAAGACCCAGGGCCACAGTTAGTTCCTCAGTAGAAGCTGCTGGAGGTGGGAGTATTTGGCCCCACTGGCAGAGACTATGTCATCCACGGATACTGATTAGTCAATTCCACAAGGGGAATTCAGAGAAAAATTTTGCTCAGCAGGAGGTCAAGCAGAGGGGAGTTAAGAGAGACCTTGCACAATATTTGTAGTTAAATTATAATCTTCTGGGAAGAGTCTTCATCCCTTGTAGATAGCGTTCCTTCCCTGGATTCAGGGGAGGGGGTGGGGGAAGCAGAGTAGTGTGTCAGTATGAATATTCACTTTCACTGTGTATATATATGAGTCAATTCAAAATAGTCATAGAAATATCATTTTAATTTATCACTTACAAAATTAAATTTATGAAATCACTAGTGTAATAAAAATAGATGATAGAACTAGAACAAAAAAGCAAAACACTAAGAGAAAGGAGAAAGGGAAGAACTGGGAGTCACAGGGAAAATAAAATGATTTTATTTATTTATTTATTTATTTATTTATTTATTTATAAAGGTTTATTTGAGAGGGAGAGAGAGAGTGTGGAAGGGACAGAGAGAAAGGGGAACAGAGAGAATCCCAAGCAGGCTCTGTTCCATCAGCACAGAGCCCGATGCAGGGCTCGAACCCATGAGAACTGTGAGATCATGACCTGAGGCAAAGTTAGACACTTAACCCACCAAGCCATCCAGACGCCACCATAAAATGATTTTAAGTAAGAGACAGTAAGTATATCAATAGATATACGGCAATTTCTTCCATCAATTTCTTTTCATCGTCGTCTTATAGATCTCAGTGCACAGGTCTTTCACCTCCTTGGTTAAATTTATTCTTAGGTATTTTATTCTTTTTGATGCAATTTAAACTGTAATACTGGGGCGCCTGGGTGGCGCAGTCGGTTAAGCGTCCGACTTCAGCCAGGTCACGATCTCGCGGTCCGTGAGTTCGAGCCCCGCGTCGGGCTCTGGGCTGATGGCTCAGAGCCTGGAGCCTGTTTCCGATTCTGTGTCTCCCTCTCTCTCTGCCCCTCCCCCGTTCATACTCTGTCTCTCTCTGTCCCAAAAATAAATAAATGTTGAAAAAAAAAATTAAAAAAAAAAAAATAAATAAATAAATAAACTGTAATACTATTTAAAGAACTATTAAATTTAAAATTAAATAATGTATTAATAATTTCAAATAAGGAGAACTGACATTTTTACCATGTTTGAACACCTTAACTGACCTGTCATTTTTTATTTTTATTATTTTTTTTAAATTTTTTTATTAAAAAAATTTTTTTTAACATTTATTTATTTTTGAGACAGAGAGACACAGAGCATGAACAGGGGAGGGTCAGAGAGAGAGGGAGACACAGAATCCAAAACAGGCTCCAGGCTCTGAGCAGTCAGCACAGAGCCCGACGCGGGGCTTGAACTCACGGACCGCGAGATCATGACCTGAGCTGAAGTCGGACGCTTAACCGACTGAGCCACCCAGGTGCCCCTGACCTGTCATTTTTTAAAAAACAAATGTTTGGCTTCCTTGGCCTGTCCGACATGCTCACTCTGAACCCTCTGTCACCATCCTTTCTTACTTCATAGTCTGCTTCTCTCCTCACCACTTGACAATCTAAACACACAGGATTTCTCCCAGTCCTTTGAGGCTCCACGGGATCTTTTCAGGTGATTTTCCTTCTGTAAGAAAGAACTGGACTGGACCCAATTATGTTTCCAAAATATGTTTAAAGAATACTTTAAAGACTGTTTAAATACTTCCATGTATTTTCATAAGACCCAAGGTGAGAGATTTCCCCAAATTCCTTAAACTTAGAAATGTCCTTCATTTACACTATTTCAAAATGCTCTGCACTTCTCTGAAGATCCTAAAACAGAGAGAGTAATATTTGTATACTTAAGTATGTGATGTTCATATTTACCTCTATTATAAGACCACGGGCTATTACCGGCCTTGTTTGCCATGACATTGTCTATCACACAATAGTTAATAAAATGCTAACAAATGTTTATATATTTTTTAATGTGCTTTTTTTTTTTTTTTTTTTTTGAGAGAGAGTGAGAGACAGAGCTCAAGCAGGGGAGGGGCAGAGAGAGAGGGAGACACAGAATCTGAGAAGCAGGCTCCAGGCTCAGAGCGTCAGCACAGAGCCCAATGCGGGGCTTGAACTCACGGACTGTGAGATCATGACTTGAGCCGAAGTTGCACGCTTAACCGACTGAGCCACCCAGGCACCCCAAGGTTAACAAATGTGCAAATAAATGATTAAATCCCATTAGAAATCTCATAGCACTGAAGCCAGATTGGGACAACAATTCACCTTTCCCTACAGACAAAGCAGAATTGAGAGACTCGAGTGTCACTGACCATGAGCACAAAGGGGCTGAACGCTGGAAAACATGAGGAGACAAACCCAGTGCTGTTCACCATCCACTGGCCTGGATTTGCAACCAGACTCATCCAAACAGTTGAAATAGCATAGATTGAATAAAAGGTAACCAAGAAACTCACCAGGACCAAGATGGTGTGTGTGGCTCTGGCCTCGTGGGAAGATCTGGGGGAAAGGCTGTTGCTGTGAATGTGTTGGACTTGCTACTTGTGCTTGAGCAGGACAAAGACCATGGAGCCACTGACCCAGACCATGAAGCTCAAACCCATATAAAAATATATGACTGCAAATAATATGTTAAATCTCCCTACCCCATTCCAGGAACTTTATCCATTTCTTGTCACACTAAGGTTTTTGTTATTGGATGGACCGTTTACTATTAGAGGAATAAATGAATTTATCCAGAGATGTAGCGTCCAGCAGAGGAAAGAGCAGAAACCAAGGAACTTTGGGGATCTAATCTTGAGCTCCATCCACCTACACATACTAGGGTTCAGCTTAATAGCTTCGAAGTCATTGAGGAGACATATAGTGCTGGAGGAAACCCCTGTGCTCACTCTGTAATAATAAAAGACAAGTTTACATGCAGCAGCATCCAGGAAATTTGGGGATCCAAAAGCCACCATTGTTTGAGGGATCCCTTTGGAGAAAAGGATGATGGAGTTGGCTAGGACCAGTTGGTTGAAAATCAGGTCTGTGGGTCTCAATTTGTGTCCAGTGAGCAAAGAGAAGGTATAAAGACCAAGGAGGGATGAATTTCCTAGGATCCCATCTGCAGTCTGAGTGACGAAGATAATCCCCAATTCCAATGTGCCAGCACCTATTGCATCAATATCTAGGGATGGATCTTTTTTTTTTTTTTTTTAATTTTTTTTTTCAACGTTTATTTATTTTTGGGACAGAGAGAGACAGAGCACGAACGGGGGAGGGGCAGAGAGAGAGGGAGACACAGAATCGGAAACAGGCTCCAGGCTCTGAGCCATCAGCCCAGAGCCCGACGCGGGGCTCGAACTCACAGACCGCGAGATCGTGACCTGGCTGAAGTCGGACGCTTAACCGACTGCGCCACCCAGGCGCCCCACTAGGGATGGATCTTAATTGAAGTCAGAAGAATGAGAGCAAAGACAGTAGCAATAAATGCCTTGCCAACACTATGCAGAGTACTTTTCATCACTTATCCTAAAACTTATTTCTCACTTTAAGTGGGTATTAACATTTTATGCTTTGTGTGTATGTGTGTGTGCGTGCATCAGCATGCAATTAACTGATGAACTAGATTAGAAATAGCCTCTTGTAATCATCAAACTTGCTAAGAGATTCTAACTTAATTATTCTAATGACTAAAATGAAAGGATAATGGTGCAACACGATAGAGGTGCCCATTACCACTACAGTGGCAATCATATTACAATATACAAATGTATCAAATTAACATATCGCACACATTAACTTGCACAATGTCGTATGTCACACACATTTCAATGAAAAAATAAAATCCATTAAAATAGAAAGAGAAAGAAAACTCTGCCGAGTGAGCACAAATGAACAAATAAATGAAAGAAATAGCCTCAGCGTCCATCTATAAGTTTCTGGGTTCATGAATGAGGGCAAGGACATTCAGTTCTCAACAGCTATGGGGGTGAGGCCAGGAGATCTTTGCATTGTGAGCCAGTCGGCATTGTTTCAATCTTTATTCCAACATGATCGAGAAATTGGGAAATTTTTGAGCATAAAGCAAATTTTATGTCTGTTTACAGGTGTTTTTCACCTGCAAGAAAGACAGGATGAATGCAGAAAACTGCCCTCTGTTGGAGCAAGCCACGTAGGAATGCAGAAATGGACACCAAGACACAATGCAAACGTCTAGCAGGCACCTCAGTTCACTGTGGAGTAGAGCCTCGTACATCCACGTCCAGCGCTCCAACTTTCTGCCTGATTTTATTTACGTGTTTTTTAAAATGAGGTGTAATGGGGCGCCTGGATGGCGCAGTCGGTTAAGCGTCCGACTTCAGCCAGGTCACGATCTCGCGGTCCGTGAGTTCGAGCCCCGCGTCGGGCTCTGGGCTGACGGCTCAGAGCCTGGAGCCTGTTTCCGATTCTGTGTCTCCCTCTCTCTCTGCCCCTCCCCCGTTCATGCTCTGTCTCTCTCTGTACCAAAAATAAATAAACGTTGAAAAAAAATAAAAATAAAAAAATAAAATAAAATGAGGTGTAATTGTTACCCAACATCATATTGCTTTTGGGCGTACAGTAAAATGATTTTATATTTGTACGTATTGCAAAATAATCACAATGAGTGTAGCTACCATCCCTCACCATACATAGTTATGAATTTTTTCTGTGATGAGAACTCACGAGATCTGCTTTCGTAGCAACTTCCAAATGTACAATATAATATTATTAACTGTAGTCATCATGCTGTACATTAGTTCCCCATGACTTATTTTGTAACTGGAAGTTTGTTCCTTTGATTTCTCTTCACCCATTTTCTTTTTATTTCTTTGTTAACTTTTTTTAAATATTTATTTTTGAGAGAGAGAGAGAAAGAGAGAGAGAGAGGGAGAGTGCAAGCAGGAGAGGGGCAGAGAGAGAGGGAGACAGATGCCCAAGCAGGCTCCAGGCTCTAAGATATCAACATGGAGCCCGACTCGGGGCTCAAATCCACACACCGTGAGATCATGACCTGAGCAGAAGTTCGAAGCTCAACCGACTGAGCCAGCCAGGCACCCCACCCATCTTTTTTTTTTTTTAACTTTATTTTTGAGAGAGAGAGAGAGCAGGGGAGGGGCATAGAGAGAGGTGAGGAGAGAGAGAATCCAAGAAGGCTCAGCACTGTCAGTGCAGAGCCCGATATGGGGCTTGAACTCACGAACCGTGAGATCATGACCCGAGTGGAAGTCAGGCACTTAACCTCCTGAGCCACTAAGGTGCCTTCACCCATTTTGCCCATCCCACACCCACCACTTCACAATAACTCAAAAGCCGTAATCCTTCTGACCTGACTTCCACATGCAAACTTCAGCTTTTTAAAGTACAGTGTCGTATTTATTACAGTATTTGTGGTATTTCTTAAATATTTAAAATGTGTACAAGTGTTGCTATATTTACTAGCCTTCTATGTTCTTTTTTACACCGATGACATTTTTGAATGTCCCAATAAGCTCTCTGATTTTATTTTAGATTCTGTATATCTTAGTGGTTTTCAGGAATATATGCATGCATCAAAGCAGAACTGAGGGGCACCTGGGTGGCTAGCCTTTTGAGCAACTTCCGTTTAGGTCATGCTCTCACTGTGAGTTCGAGCGCCCCCCACCTCCCCGCGTTGGGCTCTGTGCTGAGAGCTCAGAGCCTGGAGCCTACTTCGGAGTCTGTGTCTCCCTCTCTCTCTGCCCCATCCCCCACTCTCTCTCTGTCTGTCTCTCTCGCTGTCTCTCCCTCCCTCAAAAATAAATAATAAAAACACTTAAATTTTTTTTAATGTTTATTTATTTTTTAAGAGAGAGAGAGCGCGGGAGCAGGGGAGGGGCAGAGAGAGAGAGAGGTAGACACAGACTCCGAAGTAGGCTCCAGGCTCTGAACCGTCAACACAGAGCCGGACATGGGGCTTGAACTCACAAACTGTGAGATCATGACCCGAGCCGAAGTCAGACGCCTAACCGACTGAGCCACCCAGGGACCCCAGTAATAAAAATACTTTTAAAAATTAAAAAAAAAAAAATAAAATAAAAGGCAGAACTGATTCTATGGAGTTTTCTCCAGGATATATTCTTAAGGGAAAAAGTCATAGTTCAGAACAGTGTGCAAAGTATGCTATATTTTTTCAACCAAGTAGGAAATTTTAAATAAAGGAAGAATGTAAACAGGGTGGAGAAGCAGAAATGAAAGCTTATGAAAGTGTCCTGCATTTTATCTTACACTTCATGGACAAATTTAAATATTTTTACATTGTTTTTATTCAATGTCAAATCAAAATGATTATCTAAAAATCCATAAAATGAGGGGCACCTGGGTGGCTCAGGTGGTTGGGCCTCTGATTTCAGCTCAGGTCACAATATCATGGCTCATGAGGTCGAGCCCCTTGGCAGGCTCTTTGTTAACGGCTCAGAGCCTGGAGCCTGCTTCAGATTCTGTGTCTCCCTCTCTCTCTGCCCCTCCCCCACTCACGCTCTCTCTCAAAAATAAATAAACATTAATATAATTAATGTTATTATTAATGTTATTAATACATAATAATATTAATAAAATAATAAAAATCCATAAAATGAGAGGCAAAATGAAAGAAAAAGTAAGCTTTATTGTGTGTTGGACTTGTGGCCGAACCAGACAAAGAAAAAGCTTTCAAATGGCTTTAAATCCCAGAGACACACACACATACACACACATGCAGGCACACACGAATCACCTGAGTAAAAGCAGTGAAATCTGAATAAGATCAGAGCATACTATCATTGTTATCCAAAATGCTACCATTGGAGGAAACAGTAAAGTGTACTTGATCTCTCTGTATTATTTCTTACAACTGTATGTGTATGACGAGTTATTTCTATAAAAATTTCAACTGATAAAATCCCTGAGGGAGACAAAGAATGCAAAAATACCTGCAATTTTTAATCTTAAAGCCCTGTCCACGATCATTTATTGGCAAAATCCATTGGTATTGAGAGGTTACAAAAAATCTATATATTAAAATTTGGCAAAATTACATCAATATTATGTAACTAAAAACATAGAAGCAAAATTTAAAACTCTATTAAAATATGAAGAAATAAGTAATATCAGAGAGAAGTGGTAGCCCAAGATAATATTCATAAAGATACTTTGCAATGTTATACTATGGTTCCAATCTTATTGGGAATATTTCTAACATTTCTCAAGTTGTTATCCAATATAAAAATAAATAAAAATGAGAGGAGAATGAAGGTGGTGTACCTACAAACGCTTTATGCCAAAAAGCAAAAGTCAGAACATGGCACAAAACAGGAGGCATAATAAATAAATACATAAATATGGAGATACATGTATTTTTCCTGATCAATATAATCCATTTCTGGGGAAATTATATATTTATTACATGATATTAACTTATCTGGAAATAGAAATAGAGGTATTTTTTTTTATTTTTTTTAACGTTTTATTTATTTTTGAGACAGAGAGAGAGAGAGAGAGAGAGACAGAACATGAACGGGGGAGGGGCAGAGAGAGAGGGAGACACAGAATCGGAAACAGGCTCCAGGCTCCGAGCCATCAGCCCAGAGCCTGACGCAGGGCTCGAACTCACGGACCGCGAGATCGTGACCCGAGCTGAAGTCGGACGCCTAACGGACTGAGCCACCCAGGCGCCCCGAAATAGAGGTATTTTGACCTCACAATTAGAACTAAATATTTAATTTGTAAAGAATGTATTTAATTCTTTTATATATTTAAGATGTAAAGAATGACAGGGGCGCCTGGGTGGCTCAGTTGTTTAAGCATTCAACTTCGGCTCAGGTCATGATCTCGCCATACATGAGTTCGAGCCCCATATCAGGCTCTGTTCCTACAGCTCAGAGCCTGGATCCTGCTTCAAGTTCTGTGTTTCCCTCCCTCTTTGCCCCTCCTCTGCTCACGCTCTGTCTCTCTCTTTCTCTCTCAAAAATGAAATAAACATTAAAAAAATTTTTTTTAATGCAAAGAATGACAAATCCTTTAGGTAAAAATACTGGAATGTATTTTTTTTTTAATTTTTTTAACGTTTTTATTTATTTTTGAGACAGAGAGAGACAGAGCATGAACGGGGGAGGGGCAGAGAGAGAGGGAGACACAGAATCGGAAGCAGGCTCCAGGCTCTGGGCCATCAGCCCAGAGCCCGACACGGGGCTCGAACTCACGGACCGCGAGATCGTGACCTGGCTGAAGTCGGACGCTTAACCGACTGCGCCACCCAGGCGCCCCTGGAATGTATTTTTATAATACAGGTTGGGAAATCATCACAGTACATAGTCCAAGCAGATGGCATTTTAATTTTATAATAATAAAATAAAATATTAGAAGATATTAAGCAAATTAAAATTAAGCAGGGGAATATTTAATTAGTTAAAGCATGTAAGAGGAAATATCAACCATAAGCCAGTAACAATACTAGTTAGATTACTAAGACCAAAAGCAATTGATTGCAATGTATATAAACAGGCAGTCCTCGACAGACGCATTCAGACACAAAATATGTTCGTCTCATACATGATCATAAGAATGCTAATGAAACTGAAAAGGACGATTATCAGCTCTAATATATATCAATTTGTCAAAATCATTTTTCTCTGATCCAAAATTTTACTTTTCATTCCTATCACAACTCATAATTAATTAAATATGATCTAAGAATTGGAGTTCATTAAGGTGCTGGAAAATCAGAAGGCATTTAAAAACTTTTCGTACTTTCTTTCACCTTATCCAGTTTGACTCACACCCTTTACCTCAAAAGCAGTCTTTTTTTTTTTTTTTTTTTTTAAGAATCTAAAAAGTTATTTTTCCCAGAGCAATTTCTTTTGGCTCAAGGGAATTAAGGTCTAATTTGTTTTAATAATCTTATTTCAGTTGCCTTCCCCATAATAAATACATTATGTAATTAAAGTCATTAGCGTTTGGGGAAGGAAACTGAATGAACAAATGTACCAACCGATTGGGGACTTCTGATCTAGCGATCATGTGTGTCCCACTGATGTCCCATTGAGAGAAGGAATTGGCACAAGGCCAGTCAGGGGGTCATCCTCAGAGACCTCAGTGATTATGTCCATACAAATGAGGATCTGGAAGGAGTTTCACGAACCGGTAGTAATGTTCTTTCTAAGTGTTAAGGAGTATGGGAGGGAGGAGGGAGCTGGTGTATCAAAGTGGATATTTAATTTTATACACATATGGATTTGTTCAAAATATTCATATGAAAATTATAGTTGCATGACCCCATTTAAGGTTGAAATGGAAAACACAGGAAATCACTAGTGTAGTGAATATAGTTTCATATAAGGGCAAGTGCAGGGATAAAGGAGAGAAACAGGACTCATATTCAAAAAGAATCACAAAATGAAGTGAAATAGTAAAAACATGTGTCAATTAAATATACTGTGGGAGTTTCAAATGTGTGCACAAAACAGAGAACCTGACAATTATGACATTGCTGAGTTATAATAGATCCCTAGGGCCCCTGAAGACCCTCAGGGATTTGAAAGCAATAAAGACTCGTAATTTCCCCCAACCATAGGGGTTCTGTGGACACTCCAATCATAGGGAGGGTCTAAATTAAGGTCTCCTGCTTTCCGCCCCAAAAAAGAAGTATCTTTTATTTATTTTTTTATTTTTTATTTTTTTTCAACGTTTATTTATTTTTGGGACAGAGACAGAGCATGAACGGGGGAGGGGCAGAGAGAGAGGGAGACACAGAATCGGAAACAGGCTCCAGGCTCTGAGCCATCAGCCCAGAGCCCGACGCGGGGCTCGAACTCACGGACCGCGAGATCGTGACCTGGCTGAAGTCGGACGCTTAACCGACTGCGCCACCCAGGCGCCCCAAGAAGTATCTTTTAAATGGGACATATATATGGGTGCAACCATACTATAGCTAAGAGATTTCACGGGGGCGGGGGGGGGGGGGGGCCGGGGGAGGGCAGAGAGATACAGGAATGGGTCAATCCACAAGGGTAGCCCTTGGGGGGGGGTGTGTGTGTAAAGAGTGTCAGATTAGCATGACAAAAGGACAATTAAGGTGCTTGAAAAATCTGTTTAAATGGCAGGATAACATTCACATTTTGAGATTTAAAGTCCTAATTATTCTTTTTTCACATCCCCACAATCTTTCTGCCCTAGTCATCTTTACACAGTATTTGCACCTTCTGCACAGATTTCCCTGCCTAAAAGAGAGATATGGTTCACAATCTTCCACTGATGATACAGATTTAGAGACGCCATGAACACTCCATTTAGCACACCACGCCCCTGCTCAAACAAAGCGCACAACCACACGCACATGCACACACTGGCGGCGGATATCACACAAGACACGAGGTATCCACTCAGAGTGGGAGCCTGTCTTCTTTACTTTGTTACTCACAGTTCTGTATCTTAAAACCTTTAGAGGGGGGCGCCTGGGTGGCTCGATCGGTTAACCCTCCGACTTCAGCTCAGGTCACGATCTCGCGGTCCGTGAGTTCGAGCCCCGCGTCGGGCTCTGGGCTGATGGCTCAGAGCCTGGAGCCTGCTTCCGATTCTGTGTCTCCCTCTCTCTCTCTGCCCCTCCCCCGTTCATGCTCTGTCTCTCTCTGTCCCAAAAATAAATAAACGTTGAAAAAAAAATTAAAAAAAACAAAACAAAACAAAAAAAACCTTTAGAGGGGGGCGCCTGGGTGGCTCGATCGGTTAACCCTCCGACTTCAGCTCAGGTCACGATCTCGCGGTCCGTGGGTTCGAGCCCCGCGTCGGGCTCTGGGCTGATGGCTCAGAGCCTGGAGCCTGCTTCCGATTCTGTGTCTCTCTCTCTCTCTCTGCCCCTCCCCCGTTCATGCTCTGCCTCTCTCTGTCTCAAAAATAAATAAACGTTAAAAAAAAATAATAATAATAAAAAGAAGTTATTTTTCTGGTATTGTTGTAAGTTATTAGAGAAAGGATTCTTTGAAAATATATAAAAATTCTTTTCCTCATTGTTTTGTATTCTTTTAAGAAATGGTCCATCAGGTGTGGCCACAAGAGGAAACAGAGAAAGGCTCAGGAAAACAAAGTTTATGACACTCACACGGTCTAGAAACAGGACCGGGCCCCTTGAGGCGTGCCACAAGGGGTTACATGGGCAAAACACCAGGGTGGTCAGGAAGGAAAAACAGGAGCAAGAGGAAGAGCTAGGGCACGACCTTTCTAGGGGTTTCCGGGGGGAAAGGCCAGGCAAGCCAGGCACGCGGCTTAGGACTGGCCAGTGTGGATGAGTTCGCGCTTTGGGCTTTCCAAGTGGCGCCTAGACGCCTCTGCTTCCGTCTGGAGAAGCATATGCAATGGCTCCTCTTGGGTCACTGGGCGTGCTCTTTCATCCATGTTCCCTAGGGTGCCGTCTTGCCATCCAGTGGATTTGTTTTATCCATTTTTCTACAGGACACCTGGGCGGCTCCGTTGGTTACGCGTCTGACTTCGGCTTGCGTCATGATCTCACAGGTCGTGAGTTCGAGCTCTACATCAGGCTCTCTGCTGTCAGCGCACAGAGCCTGCTTGGAATACTCTGTCTCCTGTCTCTCTCTCTGCCCCTCCCCTGCTCGTGCTCTCTCTCTCTCTCTCTCAAAAATAAATATTTAAAAAAATAGTTGCATTTTCCTAAGCTGTATTATCTGTTCAGGCTGCTTGCCACCCATCTGTGAGTAGGGTTAAATAGTGTCTTTCTGGGGCGCCTGGGTGGCGCAGTCGGTTAAGCGTCCGACTTCAGCCAGGTCACGATCTCGCGGTCCGGGAGTTCGAGCCCCGCGTCGGGCTCTGGGCTGATGGCTCAGAGCCTGGAGCCTGTTTCCGATTCTGTGTCTCCCTCTCTCTCTGCCCCTCCCCCGTTCATGCTCTGTCTCTCTCTGTCCCCCCCAAAAAAATAAATAAACGTTGAAAAAAAAAATTAAAAAAAAAAGTGTCTTTCAAAAAAGATGATGTCCAAATCTTTATCCCAGATACCTGGGAAATGACTTATTTGCCAATAGGTTCTTTGCAGATGCATTTTATTTTATTCTTTAAATTTTTGTTTTAGAGAGAAAGAGCAAGCAGAGGAAAGGGGAAGAAGGACAGAGAGAGAATCTTAAGCAGGCTTCATGTGCAGCAGGGAGCCCAACATGGGGCTCGATCCCACAACACTGGGATGACCTGAGCTGAGATCAAGAATCTGACGCTCAACCGACCGAGTCACCCAGGCACCTCTTTGCAGACGTGTTTTAACTAAGAATCCTGGGGGAAAGATCATCTTGTATTTAGGGTGAGCCTTAAGTCCAGTGACTGATGTCCTCATAAGAGAAAGGAGAAGAGATTTGACACACTCAGAGACACAAAGGGAAAGACCACGTGAAAATGCATACAGAGACTGGAGAGATGTATCTGCAGGACAAGGGATACCAAGGATTTCTGGAAAATACCAGAGGCTAGGTGAGAGACATGGAACAGATTCTCTCTCAGAGCTTCCAGAAGGAACTGACCCTGCCAACCTCTTGATTTCTAGAACTTGAGAGAGACTTCTTTTGTTTTGAGCCCCCTACTTGGTGGAATCTGTTACAGCAGCCCCAAGGAAGATAAGGAACCTTTTCTCTTCTTCCCGGAAAACGCACACTGTGGTGTGGTCAGATGGCCAATGAATATTTCTCCTCAGTATCTCTCTCCTCAGGGAAGACAGACTCTGGTTCTGTCAGGCCAGCTAGACCCATGACCAGTTCACATAGGGTTCTTTTAGACCATTTTGGTCACCGATAGTTTGGCCACCAGATCTGTTTTTGCTATAGACTGTTTATTGCTGAGGTGATATTTGAGTACATTTTATGGGCCTAAAATGCTCAATGTTCTTAGGATGTCATGTGGGAAGCGGTCACCCCTAATTCTACCTTAGTTTGCATATGCCAATAAGCTTCTCATAAGTATGCACATAAATGGGCCACTATGGCTATGGTCACTAAGCACAGGAGCCCACATAGCCTCTGACGCTATTTGGCGAGTGTCGTTGTCCGTGTTCCTCTATCCACAAAACATGGACTAAAGCCATTAGGGCACATACTGCCTCAAGCCAGACACAGAGAGGATTTTATATCCAGTGTATCTGGGTACCTTTTTCAATGGCTCCTCCCTTTGGTTGTAAATGCCACAGTGACCTCTGGTTATTGTTGAACACAGTACTTCTTGGGTGTGATGGAGAGGCAAAAGTTCCTGCATACTACTTCCTAAAAGGGTTCTCTGAAATAGACATAGCCAGAAAAATGGGTATTAAAAACAAAACAATATTAGAATTATTTCACATTTTAATCTGTTAGTATCAGAGGCACATAATATAGATGAATCCAGATTGTATGCATCTTAAGAACATTGGGATCAGTACTGGCCTTTCAGCTTCAAGCAGATGAGAAGATACCTAAGGACAAATAGTTTCACCGTTATGATCACCTGAAGATCAAAGCGAAGGTATAATATTATTCTCCAGCTCTCAGCCTCTCACAAGGCACCAAATTAATGTTAGCTGTTTTCCTTTTTGCAGATTTTCAGGTCATTCTTTTCCAAAATTTCAGTAAGAGAATTTCTCAGTTAAGTATTAACACCCATTACGATAAAGCGTTTGGGTAAGGGTGAAGCAACATAATTTTCATCCCAAAATTCCTACACTGAACCATGATTTCACCTGCAAGCCACCTAGAGTTTCATTATCATATACCTTGTTATGTTGTCTTTTTTTTTTTTTTTTTTTTCAACGTTTATTTATTTTTGGGACAGAGAGAGACAGAGCATGAACGGGGGAGGGGCAGAGAGAGAGGGAGACACAGAATCGGAAACAGGCTCCAGGCTCTGAGCCATCAGCCCAGAGCCTGACGTGGGGCTCGAACTCACAGACCGCGAGATCATGACCTGGCTGAAGTCGGACGCTTAACCGACTGCGCCACCCAGGCGCCCCTGTTATGTTGTCTTTTTAAAAAAGTGTTTTAAACGTTTATTTTTGAGGGAGAGAGAGAACGCGAGAGAGAGCGCGCATGAGCAGGGAGGGGCAGAGAGAGAGGGAGACACAGAATCCGAAGCAGGCTCCAGGCTCTGAGCTGTCAGCACAGAGCCCAACGTGGGATTTGAACTCAGGAACCTTGAGATCATGACTTGAGCTGAAGTCGGACGCTTAACCGACTGAGCCACCCAGGCACCCCTGTTATGTTGTCTTTTAAAATTTTGTCAAGACTATTTTTTTAGAGCAGTTTTAGGTCCACGGCACAGTTTGGTGCTGTCAGTGTTCTGGATTTGAATAGGTATCTAGTGGTATCTAGATGCTTGATGTGCATTTCCCTGAGACATATGACAGGGAGCATCTTTTTGTATGCTTATTTGGCATCTGTGGTATCTTCTTTGGTGAGGTGTCTGTCAAGGTCTTTGGCCATTTTTTAATCGGACTTTTAACTTTCCATTAGCTAGTTAAATTATGGCAATGCACTGAGAATCGGTGTCCATGATTCCTAAGGAAGTTTCTTCACTACCTACAGGCCATTTTTCCCATAAAAAAAGAAAGCAACCTTAGGTTGATGGGGTGGTTCCAAAAAACCCTGGTTCTCCCTTCGTTCTTAATTCTCTCCTTTGCTTGGCAATGTTTAATCAGAATTGATTCTAAAGGGATTAGAGATTTCTCCTTTGTGTAATCATCACATTTTAAAAATAGATCAAGGATGCAATAAATGAAGGCTTTCCTTCCTGGTCCTTTGACAATCTGAAAAGTTGGTTGGACAGCCAGACCACCGATTGCTTACAGTGATACATTAAAATTTTTATTTTTTAATGTTTATTTATTTTTGAGAGAGACAGAGGGAGAGAGAGACACAGCATGAGTGCAAGTGGGTGAGGGGCACAGAGGGGAGGGGGACAGAAGATCCGAAGTGGGCTCCGCGTTGACTACAGTAAGCCAAATGTGGGGCTTGAACTTACAAACCTCAAGATTAAGAACTGAGCTGAAGTTGGATGATCAACTATCAACTGACTGAGCCACCCAGGAACTTCTATGCATTAAAAATTTGAAAGCGAGGGGCGCCTGGGTGGCTCAGTCCATTAAGCGTCAGACTTCAGTTCAGGTCATGATCTCATAGCTCATGAGTTTGAGCCCTGCGTTCGTCTCTTTGCTGACAGCTCAGAGCCTGGAGCCTGTTTCAGATTCTGTGTCTCCCTCTCTGTCTCTGCCCCTCCACCACTCTCTCTCTCTCTGTCTCTCTCTCACTCTCTCAAAAATAAAATAAACATTAGACAAAAAAATCCCACCACCCTATCTCAACAAAGAGTCAAAGCCAGACATCCAGAATTCCTACACATAGGACTGAACTTTTCCACTCCAAGGAAATAAACGATCTTATGCAAAATAAATACACAGTATGTTAAAATTTGTGGGATGCTGCTAAAGCAATTCTCTGCAGAGGAAGCTATTCTACCAAAGGTTTTAGCTAGATTAGTCAAGGTAGAAAAAGGGACACAGAGTATCCAGTTTAGAAACAAACAAGTAATACTGTGTCTATTAACAGAGGACATCATAGTCTATGGAAAGAATCCTATGGGACTTACAAAACCCTAGAAACCAAAACATAAAAGGAAACTGCTAGAACTATTAAGTGTTATTCTATGTAATGGGTATGCACAACTGCTAATTTAAAAAACACTGCAGTCTCTAATAGCATCAGATATACAAATACTTAGAAATAAGATGTGTAGGGGCACCTGGGTGGCTCAGTCTGTTAAGTGTCCAACTTCGGCTCAGGTCATGATCTCGAGGTCCATGAGTTCAAGCCCCGCATCGGGCTCTGTGCTGACAGCTCAGAGCCTGGAGCCTGTTTCAGATTCTGTGTCTCTCTCTCTCTCTCTGACCCTCCCCCACTCACGCTCTGCCTCTCTGTCTCTGAGAAATGAATAAACATTAAAAAAAAAAAAAAAAAAAGAAAGAAGATGTGTAACTTCTTAGAGATGGTCAAGTAGGATAGGGAGGAAAACAAACAAAAAGTAGCAATTCAGGGTTTATTCACATCCTTGGGTAATAAACAAGAAGCCAGGAACAGAAAGAAGGGGCAGGCTCCTTCCATGTCTCATTTTACTTCCCAGAACTGGACCAGGTGAGGGTCAGATGGTTAGTGCAGACAGGGGATCTCACTGCCAGAGAGCCCTGAACAAGAATCCTGCTGTTGGGACACCTGGGTGGCTCAGTCGGTTGAGTGTCCGACTCTTGGTTTCGGCTGAGGTCATGATCTTGTGGTTTCGAGAGTTCGAGCCCCGGGTGGGGCTCTGCACTGACAGCATGGAGCCTACTTGGGATTCATTCTCTCTCTCTCTCTCTCTCTCTCTCTCTCCTTCTCTCTCCCTCCCTCCCTCCTTTCCTCTCTCTCCCTCTCTCCTCCACTCATGCTCTGTCTCTCTCTGTCAAAAATAAATAAAAATGTTAATTTTTTTTTTTTAAATAAAGACTCCTGCTATTTAACAGACCCGGTGGATGGAGGAGGAAGAGGGTATGGGCTAGGAGTACTAGGAGTGCTGACTACTAAGTCAGAGTGGGTAAAGGGTCTTCACCACCCCCTACCCCCATATAAGGGAGTTTTGGTAGAGATGCCTGAACAGTATCTCAGTGGAGTCCTGTCTTTCCTCGCACATATAAAAAGGCCTCTGAATGGAGGTGCCTAGGCTAGGAATGCAGATACACACAAGAGCATGGCTGGGGGTGCAGAGAGAACGATGCCTTGACTGCAACTCTGTCCAGAGCCTGCAGTGAACTGAGTATGCACCTGTTGTGGGGAGGGCAGCTTTCTCCTGTGAGGCTTTCTGGGTGTAGTCTCTCTAACTGCCTGTAGTTTGGCCTGGAAAATCACACATAGGATTTTGGCTTGGAGTTAAGCTACTCAAGACCAGAATAAAAGGAGAGGTATACCATATTTATGGATGGGAAACATCCTATTAAGATATTACTCTCTCTAAGGCAACTGGGTGGCTCAGTTGGTTAAGCATTTGACTTTGGCACAGGTCATGATCTCATGGTTCATGAGTTTGAGGCCTGCTTTAGGTGAGCCCTGCTTCTCTTTCTCTCTCTCTCTGTCCCTGGAGGGATTCTCTCTCTCTCTCCCTCTCTCTGCTCCTCGTTCATTTGCACCCTCTCTCTCAAATAAATAAATAAAAAATAAAATAAAATAAAATAAAAATCCTCTTCCCTTAAAAAAATTGATCACGGGCGCCTGGGTGGCTCGGTCGGTTAAGCATCTGACTTCAGCTCAGGTCACGATCTCACGGTCCGTGAGTTCGAGCCCCGCGTCAGGCTCTGGGCTGATGGCTCGGAGCCTGGAGCCTGCTTCCGATTCTGTGTCTCCCTCTCTCTCTGCCCCTCCCCCGTTCATGCTCTGTCTCTCTCTGTCCCAAAAATAAATAAACGTTAAAAAAAAAAAATTGATCACAGGAGCGCCTGGGTGGCTCAGAGGTTAAAGAGTCTGACTTCGGCTCAGGTCATGATCTCACAGTTCGTGGGTTCAAGCCCCACGTCGGGCTCTGTGCTGACAGCTCGGAGCTTCGAGCCTGCTTCAGATTCTGTGACTCCCTCTCTCTCTGCCCCTCCCTGCCTCACACCCTGTCTCTCTCTCTCTCAAAAATAAATAAACATTAAACATTTTTTAAATTGAAAACAAAAAAAAAAATCTTCCTCTCTCAGAGTGAGCCTATAGATGAAATGCAATCCATATTAAAATCCTGGTATATTTGTTTTGGTAGAAATCAACAAGCAGATTCTAAAATTTATATGTAAATGCAAAGGACAGAAGATGACCAAAAGAACTTTGAAAAAGAACAAAGTTAGAAGAGAACGCGTCCAACTTTGGCTCAGGTCATGATCACTGGGTTCATGAGTTCGAGCCCGGCGTTGGGCTCTGTGCTGACAGCTTGGAGCCTGGAACTTGCCTGGGATTCTGTGTCGACCTCTCTCTCTGCCCCTCCACCACTCACACCACATCTCTCTCTGTGTCTCAAAAATAAACATTAAAAAAAAAGGACTTATTATACAAACACATTCATTAGCACATGGAAGTATTGGAATAAATACAACAAATGGGTAAATTTGGCAGAACAGAAAGATTTAACTTTTAGCTCCATCTGCCCAGAGAAATTGGGGCAAAGCTTCGTATCTTGGAAGCCACTGAGGGGGCAGGTGGTGCTGAATAAAACTGCCTCACCCATTCTGCACAAATAGGAGACACATTTACGTTTAGCTTCATCCAGGGAATAGTCCCACCCAAATGTTGCCATTGTGTCTTTTTTTTCAATGTTTATATTATTTTTGAAAGAGAGAGAGAGAAAGAAAGAGAGAGAGAGAGAGAGAGAGAGAGAGGGAGAGATGGAGCGGAGGAGGGGCAGAGAGAGAGCGAGACAAAAAACCTTGAAGCAGGCTCTAGGCTCTGAGCTGTCAGGACAGACCCTGATGTGGAGCTCAAACTCAGGAACCCTGAGATCACAACTGAGCCAAAGCCAGACACTTAACTGACTGAGCCACCCAGGTGCCCCTGCCATTGTGTCTTTTTGCAGAAGAGTACCAGGGGGTTGACTGAGACTAGTTCGACAAGAATACGGACCTTGGAGGGGCACCTGGGTGGCTCATTCCGTCGAGCTTCGGGCTCTTGATTTCGGCTCAGGTCATGATCTTGCAGTTTGTGAGTTCGAGTCCCGCATTGGGCTCTGCACTGTAGTGCGAAGCCTGTTTGGGATTTTGCCTCTCTGCCCTTCTCCTGATCTTGCCTGCATGAGCTCTCTCTCTCAAAATAAATAAACACCAAAAAAAAAAAAAAAAAAAGAAGAAGAAAAAGAATATGGACTATGGGTCTGAGGTTATGCCCACAGAGCAAAGTGAAATTGAAAGGAAAGGGAAAATGACATTTTCTAGGATCCCAGCCTCCATCCTGAGCTGGACACCCATCACATCAATACCTAGGGAGCATGGCTTTCAATAACACTCCAGAACCAAGGGGAAAATAAAAGTATGTGTCATCATCTTCACGATTCCCTCGGGATGTAATGGAACCCACATTTCCCACATAGAATAAAGTATAAAAGTATATTATTAAGCATGAAAGAACTTATTAATTGAAGCAGTAATCCAAAACAAAATTCAAAAGCAAAGCAAAGCGAACTGGGAACCAAACAAGAAATAACTTGTTGAATAAAAAAAGGCTAGGGGTGCCTGGGTGGCTCAGTTGGTTGAGCGGCCGACTTCGGCTCAGGTCATGATCTCGTGGTCCGTGAGTTCGAGCCCCGCGTCAGGCTCTGTGCTGACGGCTCAGAGCCTGGAGCCTGTTTTGGATTCTGTGTCTCCCTCTCTCTGACCCTCCCCCGTTCATGCTGTCTCTCTCTGTCTCAAAAATAAATAAACGTTAAAAAAAAAAATCTAAGAATAAAGAAAGGCTCAACCCACCCACTGTACTAGTAACTGATTGTAAAAAGTCAACAAGTGGGTGTTAATATACTCAGGAATATTTTCTACAATTTTCTATTGCTGTAAGAAAGAAGTATATGCGTTTATGTGTTTGTGCGTACTCACATAAGAAAACAGTTCAAAGTTAAATGAAAACCATGGGGCGCCTGGGTGGCTCAGTCGGTTAAGGGGCCGACTTCGGCTCAGGTCACGATCTCGCGGTATGTGGGTTCGAGCCCTGCGTCGGGCTCTGTGCTGACTGCTCAGAGCCTGGAGCCTGTTTCAGATTCTGTGTCTCCCTCTCTCTCTGGCCCTCCCCCGTTCATGCTCTCTCTCTGTCTCAAAAATAAATAAAGGTTTAAAAAAAAAAATTAAAAAAAAAAAAAGTTAAATGAAAACCAAAGGAACAGATTTGTTAGTGAGGAAGAGAGAAACTTTTGAAGGGATGCATTTGAAAGGCTGACTTTTAGGAAGCAACGTTATTTTGCAATTTTCATTTTGCAATGATATAATAAAATAAAACTGACCTACAGTTGGAAATAAAAACAGATCCATGATATGAAGCAGAATTAAAAAAAAAAAAAAAACATGTCATCAAGACAATTTTCCTCAAACATCCAGAGAAATTCTGGCCTTTTATCTCTGATGTGGATTCCAGCTTCCGATGCAGGCCATGGAGGGAGAGCTTGAAGGGGCATCACTGCTGCGCTGTAATGAAAAAGAACTTGGTCTGCACCAAATCCATGACGCGGGGCTCAGCTGAGCTGTCCCAGGACCGCAGGGGCCCATGCGCTCCTTCGTGGGAGCTGGGGACGCCCCCACGCCCATCTGTCCTGCGGACCATCTCACAGGAGTGCAACCTTCAACCAGGGTCGATCAGCTCACACAGCGTCAGCACAGGTGAGGGTCGTGCCCCAAGCCCTCTGGCACCCAGGCCCCTGCCTGCATGGTTCCCCCGTTTGAGGAGAGTGGTTTCGTGGGCTCTTCACCTTCCTGGCTCCCACTTCTAGGTCTGGGGGCCTTGGGAGGCTCTCCTCCGCCCAGATTCCTGAATCCTGAATCCAGTCCAGGACTTGTAGGATAAAGTCCACATTTCTGGCAACCAACACGAGGTGAGCCCAAAGGTTGTCCCTGGGATGGGAGGCAGCATCTGCAAACGCTTGGAGGTGAGTCTGAGTTGAGGGTGTTCAGGGAACAGCAAGTCTGCTTTATATATGGGGAGAATGCGGAGGGCAGGGGGGCAGGATTCAGGACTAGAACTGCTGGCCGGGCAGTTGGGCATCTGTTCTGAGGGTTTGGGGAACCATGGAAGATTTGGAACAGGAAAGGGAGGTGATCTGACTCATCTATTAACAGGCCGTCTGGGAATTCAGAGTGGAGGAGAGATTTTGGGGTGAGGGAGGAGATAATTGTAGTAGTCTGGAACACCGCTGAGGATGGATGGACCAGAGAAGGGCCTGTTGTCATGGGGGAAGTTGGTTGGATTCTGGATTCTGGGAGCTGGATGACTGTTGGGTTTTGGCTTTGGCACCTGCAAAGAATGGAGACATTGTCAACTGAGATGGGGAAGTCAGGCGTAGGACTAACTCTCAGAGGTGGTATTCGAAGTGGGTCTGAGATATTCCAGGATCTCTGAGTAGAGGTGTCAGGTTGGCAGTTAGAAACACATCTGGAATTTAAAGGAGGGATTGTTTGAAGATCTTTGTAAGTAGGTGGCTGGAATATGGAATATGTCTCCTCCTTCTCCTCCTCCTCGTTATTATTATTATTGTTATTATTATTATTTTAGAGAGAGAGAGAGTGAGAGAGCAGGAGAGAGGGGCAGAGGGAGAGAGAAACAGAATCCACACAGGCTCCACACTCAGTGCAGAGCCAGACACGGGGCTTAAGCCCATGACCTGGGGTTATGACCTGAGCTAAAATCAAGAGTTGGTCACTCAACTGACTGAGCCACCGAGGTGCCCTGGAATATGTCAGATTTCTAGGGGGGCATATTCAGATCATGGTGATGATGCCATTAGGGGAAAGGATGGGGTGGGTATTCTCCGAGGACTGGGCATCTTGCTTGGGCACCTGATTTTTTTTTTTTTAACATTTATTTATTTTTGAGACAGAGAGAGACAGAGCATGAATGGGGGAGGGTCAGAGAGAGGGAGACACAGAATCCGAAACAGGCTCCAGGCTCTAAGCTGTCAGCACAGAGCCCGACGCGGGGCTCGAACTCACAGACCGTGAGATCATGACCTGAGCCGAAGTCGGCCGCCTAACCGACTGAGCCACCCAGGCGGCTTGGGCACCTGATTAATGGGGGCAGTCTTTATCAACAGAAGTTGGACTGTACCACCATGGGTGTGTGTGGTGGGGAGAGGAGAGAGTGCTGGCTAGTGGCACAGGCTTCCAAGGGGAAGTGGTTATGAGATCTGTTCAGGGTCAAAGCAGTAAAGGAAGTCAGATGATGCAGAGGTCAGGGTTGGTGCTTCTTCTTCCCTCTCCAGGCTCAGACTTTTTTGATAACTCTTGGTGGAGACAGAGAAATTTCAGACAAGCTGACAGATTAGCTTGGGAGCAAATGATATCTTATGGGAGAGTCATTGGCATGTGGTGGGAACAGATGAGGTTGGGCTTTGAATGAGTGTAGGTGGAGAGAAATGTTATTAGTGTACGTAGAGCACATGTGACACTGAAAAGGAAGAGGAGGTTAGGCTACCTGGGATCCATAGAAGGTCTGGATGGCTGAAGTTGGGACAGGAAGCCGGACCATGGGCCATGTGGGGAGAAAGACATTTTGTACCTAGCTGAGCACAAAGGAACGCATGCTGGGCTGAAAGCATACACTCGTGGGTCTTGTGGGTAGTAGTCTGTGGGATGAATAAATAAAATTCGATTTTATATTCTCCTCTTGAAAGTTTTCATGTGTTTGCTTGCTTCTTTCTCTGTGTTTTTGGCAGTTATAGCACTGCTACTTAACGTGACTGCCATGTTTTCTGGTTTATTCACTGGCTTATGCAGTGCATATATCAACAGGAAGAATTTTTTCATGTAGACATAGGTTTAAGTGTAATGTATAATACCAAACTCTTCTCCAAAATAATTATAATAGATGCTCAATGATAGTTTGTGATATTTACTAATGTTTTCAGGATCAGTACTGTCAGACTTACTGAGTCTCACCAATCTGATGTTTCATCTCCTGATTGCCAAAGATTATTTAAAAAAATTTTTATTTGCCTTTTGTAATTCTAATTTAAAGTGGTACGCAAGAGTTTTGCAGTTTCTGGCTTTAAACATTTTTCTTATTAATTTGTAGAGGGCTCATTAAATGTATTTATTAGTTATATGTTAAGTCTTTAAAAATTATGGATGACTCAATATCCTCTCACTTGTGTTCTTGTTATTTCAATTTTTGTGTGTTTTTTTGATAATAGAAGTGTGTTGTTTTCATATAGTTTGTGTATATGTTTTGATAATTTTTATACTTGGCTTGAAAACTCCTGCTCTTTTTCTTCCATGATCTTTTAAGTTACATATTTTTATTACCACTTAAACCTTCCTTATCTGAAATTAATTTCTGTGTATGATTAAGAGCAGAGATGAAAACTGGTGTTCAATTTGGTATTGGTATAATTGGTATTATCCCATGAATAATTTTTTTAGGCAGCCACTTTCCAATGTTCTGTAGCATCACCATAGCCCATAGATTCCATGAGGAATCTAAATATGTGAGCACCTCTTTATAAACTTTACAGTTTGCTAGTTTTGAACTTGAATTCTATGCCATTATGCCAATAAGACACTGTTTCTTATTTTAAATTTATGACCTGAATTAATCTTTTAGGAAAATTACTCCAACTTTTTATATTAAAATAAATTTTGCATCTTCTATACATATTGAATTATGACATTAATGAATAGCTTCTCGAATTCCAAAACGGTGTTGGGATTTTTACACTTGTAACTATTATTATCAACACCTGACCTCACCACTAACCCCCCAAATAGTATTTTAGCACAATCTCTTAGTGGTTTTGCCTTACACCACTACCAATCATGGCAAGTTAGCAAATACTGTCAACAATAGGTTTGTGTCATCTAATTTTATGTATTTACTTTTTAGCCAATAATGAAGCATACAAGGGTATTTTGTTGCATATAATTCACATTTTTTTTTATTCCAAATCTTAGTGACTTGATTTCTCTTACTTAAAAATCCCTCCAAGATTTTTGTCTTAACAGTCTTTCAGAAAGAAAAAAATATCTTAAAAAACCCCACAAAAGTTAAGGACTGTGTCATGTCTCGGTGTTTTGTTTTGTTTTTGAAGTTTATTATTTTGAGAGAAAGCGAGCATGAGCAGAGAGAATCCCAAGGAGGCTCCATGCCATCAGCACAGAGCCCGGCTTGGGGCTGGAATCCACAAACCAGGAGTCCATAAACTGAGTCCAAATCAAGACCCGGAAGCTCAACTGACTGAGCCACGCAGGTGCCCCGTGCCTCAGTTTTTTAACACTTTGAATGCATTGTAATCCTGCATCAACATTTATGTTGAGAAATCCAAGTTAAATTGGATTCTTTTAAAGTTTATACTGGTATGAAAATTAATAACCAAAACCTCATTAAAAATGTCGTCGGGAGGTTTCAGCAGAGGCCCTACCACTCCTAGTCAATTGCAGACTGAACAGGAAGAGAGAGACTTGACCTAGTAGATGGATACGGATAGGAAACTTTCCGTACCCCCCATACGGATAGGAAACTTTCCTTATCCCACTCTGCTCAGCCAATGAGAAGCCACTATAATTCAAACTCTCAGTTTATTCTAATGGCTTTTAATTTATGACAGCCTTCCCAACTTACCCCTTTTCTCCATAAAACTGGGTACCTCTCCTTTGTTCCTCGACTGCCTACGGCAGTTTGTTCATCCTGGATTACAACTCTCTTTTATTCCCCAAACCTATCTTTTGTTGGTAATAACTGGCAGCTGTATTTTTAGGTTAACTTAGGTTTTTCTGACTCTAATTTCATGTATTTCTAAAATTTTTTTTTTCAACGTTTATTTATTTTTGGGACAGAGAGAGACAGAGCATGAACGGGGGAGGGGCAGAGAGAGAGAGGGAGACACAGAATCGGAAACAGGCTCCAGGCTCTGAGCCATCAGCCCAGAGCCTGACGCGGGGCTCGAACCCACGGACCGCGAGATCGTGACCTGGCTGAAGTCGGACGCTTAACCGACTGCGCCACCCAGGCGCCCCTAATTTCATGTATTTCTAATTCCTCCTTTCCTAGGAACCACCTGGCCATCAGTGTGAGGGCTGATGGCCACCGACGGACTTCGCAGCAATCCCTGGCATGAGAGGAACTAGGTTACCCAGAAGACTGTGCGCCAGCTTCTGGGCCACGCTGACCAATGAGGGCGTTTCCAGGAGCGTGCAACGGCCAGGGAGGCGGGACTTCCCGCCTGTTCCGCGTGGAGCCCGGGTTTCGGATCCCGGACTCAATAGGCGGAAGGATGTCTCGACTGAACTCACTAGGTGAGGCGCTGAGGTTCGGTGTGAGCGCGGCTGCGGTGGGGGGTTCCCGCCCGTCTCCGCCTTTATCACACGTCTCCTGGCCGGGATGAACCCGCAGGGTCCCATGGCGACGGCCGGGCTAACGTACCTGGCTCAGGTGAGAGAGTGTGTGTCCCGGACCCGTGTAGCCCGAACCCCAAGGGGGGGGGGTCTCCTGATGAATACACTGCAGTCCAGGCGCCTGCCCGCAAAACCTGGGGCGTTCGTGGGCGGGAGCCCCTTTCTGGCCGGCAGTGGGGCGAGTGTGGAAGCGATGAGTGTGGAAGGGATCAGCGTCTGCGAAGTCGTGGGGGCGCGCGAGAGCATTCGGGAGAGCGGCGGTCCGCCCTCCGTCTGCAGGGAGCAGCTGGGCCGCCCGGGGTGAGGGCTCTGGGGGCCTTGGAGGGTTGGAACAGAGGAGGAACTCTGAGTTATGGTCTTAAAAGTATTCCAGGTGTTCCCCGGGAGAACAGACGGGGGGGGGGGGGGAGGGGGGGGGGGTTGGGAGGGGAGTGACGAGGGTCGAGGCAGGGAGAGCTTCCAGGAGACCGCTGCAAAAGACTCTCAACAATGATGCTGGGTTTGGGCCGTAGAAGGAATGTAAGTAATAAGATTCCTGATAAATCTTAGAGGTGAAACCGGCCGTATTTCCTCTTAGCCAGTGTGGCTGTGAGCAAAAGCACAGGATGAAAGATTACCCAGTCGTTCTTTTGGCAGAGTGTCTGGAAGCACCGAGACGTGGAAACTGGTGAGGAGCAGGTTTCAGAGAGAGCCCAGGAGTTGAATTTTGGACATGCTGTTTCTGAGATAGAGGTGACATATAGGCAGCTGGAATCTCTGGTCTGGAGTAGGGGGCGAGCTGGTTCAGTGATGTGCATATCGTGACAGCCTAAGTCCTGGACCGGGACTCAGCCTGGATCTCACATTTAGGATGGAAAATATGAGTACTTCGTTGAGATAGGCCCCGAGATGAAGGCAGATAGAGCTGGGGCTGGAGGGCAGGCGGTGTGCCTGCAGATGAGAGGGTCCTGTGGTTCAGGGCTTTGGGGGGGTGGGGGAAGGGTGTAATGATTAAGGAGCCTGCTGGGATGGAGGGGGAGAGGTGAGGGGGTGTAGATTCTCTGCTCTGAAGACTCAGCAGACTGTCTACTCCCTGTGGAGCCAAAGAAGGGCCAGCCAGGCTGGAGGAGCAGCCCAGGCTCAGTCAAGGTCATAAGTGTCTCAGCTCTCCCAGGGAAGTACAAGTTCACAACGGTACAGCTGTAGCAAGTTAAACTTACGCAACCAAGTAGTAATTGACTGAAATGCCAACATAGCTCTGCGATAAAATATATATATATTTGAATTTTGTCATGGACTCTTGCTATAGAGCTCCTAAAACCCTTGGAATTTCCTGGGTATGAGGAGTTCTTTTTTCTTCATAAGTGTCCCCTTTTATCACAAAGGAGTTTATTTTAATGAACTTATTTAGGGCGGGGGCCCTAGATAGCTTCAAGTTGGGGCTGGTCACCAGAAAGACCAGGTGATTAGAAGTTTAAACTTTCGGGGCACCTGGCTGGCTCAGTTGGAGAGCATGTGACACTTGACTTCAGGATCGTGAGTTTGATACGTTGGGTTTGGGGATTACTTAAAAATAAATAAATAAAATGCTTTTTTAAAAGAACTTTTTTTTTTTTTTTAATGAGGCTGATTTTATTTTTATTTTTTTGAAGGGATGGGGGGGAATCCCAAGCACCGTGAGATCATGACCTGAGCAGAAATCAAGAGTCGGACGCTTAACCGACTGAACAACCCAGGCACCCCCCACCAAAAAAGAACCCCCTACCTCCCAGATGGGAGGGGAGCTGGAGGTATAAAAACTGTTGAGCAGTTGGGGCGCCTGGGTGGCGCAGTCGGTTAAGCGTCCGACTTCAGCCAGGTTACGATCTCGCGGTCCGTGAGTTCGAGCCCCGCGTCAGGCTCTGGGCTGATGGCTCAGAGCCTGGAGCCAGTTTCCGATTCTGTGTCTCCCTCTCTCTCTGCCCCTCACCCGTTCATGCTCTGTCTCTCTCTGTCCCAAAAATAAACGTTGAAAAAAAAAATTAAAAAAAAAAACAAAAAACTGTTGAGCAGTGAGATCCAGGGAGCCTCCAGGTTGGTGAACGCATTGGAATAATAGAAGCGCTGGCAGGGTGTGCTCACTGGCTCTGATCCCTATCCCCATGGTCCTGGCACATAGATAAAGGAGAGAGTGGTGTCCTGACACTCTCTGTCCTTACTTCTGTGCCCTGGGGTCATCTCAGGTCCTTAATCAAAGTCATAAGTTCTGTTCAAGTGTCCCGTTTCTCTAGTCAATAAGGTGAAGGGATGAACGGCTTCCTGGCACAAGAACCAGGACCCTTGCATGTCCACATGGGAGTGTTCAGTGACCCACAGGACTCTGTTCCGTCTGCTGGGAACAGAGATTGAGGGCAAGAGTCAGTCCTCGAGAAGCAGCCTGAGGTGCTGGGCCTCTGCTGAGGGGAGTGGGTCCCCGGAAAGTTTGGAGCAGAGAAGGGAAGCGATCTGAGTCACGTCTAAACAGTCTACTCTGCCTGCAGAGTGGAGGCAGGGAGACCCCAGCGGAGGCCACGGTATCGGGAAGGTTAATGGGAGCTACATCACAGCCCTGGCTCTGTGGATGGAGACAACTGTTTTGTTTGTAGGCTGCTTTGTAAGTAGGGAGGATTTTCTGCCTTGCAGGGTGAGAGAGCCTGGCATCACTCCAGGATGTTTGTTTTTAGCTGCAAGTGTATGAGTGCCGTCGCTGAGGTGGAAAGTCCAGAGCAGGAGCACTTAACAGAAGCAAGTCTCTGGAGTTAGGTTTTTGCATGTTGCATCTGAGATATTGCAGGGACCTCTGAGAGGAGGTGGCAAGTGCGCGTCTAGAAGCACATCTGGATTTTAGGGAAGGAAGGGGTTCGGGTTTGAGGATACCACACCCCTCAGCAGCAGCCGGTGTGCAGACGGTGTCACAGGTAAGAGGATGCCCTCAGCACATCGGGGTGGCGGTGCCAGTACAGGGGAAGGATGGGGAGGATATCCGTGGACCGGCTCACTTGCTTCGGCACCCGGATGGGGATGGCCGTCATCACTAAGACGTGAGGAGGTACGGTGACCACGAATGTGTGTAAGAGAGAGAGTTATGAGGGTACGGGCCTCAGGTGGGGGTCCAGGTGGTGGCATGGGATTCCCAGGGGCCGGATGTGATCTCCTGAGAGGCAGGGCAGTGATGGAGGTCCGGTGACACTGAGGAAGGCATGGTACTTGTTCCCCTCTGCAGGTTTGGGCTTGTGCCAGCTCCTGCTGGGGCCTGAAGAGTGTCTGACGGGATGACAGATTCATTGAGGGGTAAAGGAGGTCCGCTGCAAGAGTCTCTTGGGTCGTGGCGGGAGAAGCGGGCCTGGGCTTTGAATGAGGAGGTGGAGAGGGACAGGTGTGACTGGAGAGGGGACAGTGCAAACCATGCTGAGGAGGAGGAGGGCTCAGGGGGTCTGATCTCACACACGCTGGGGTGGCTGATATCAGGACAAGGAGCCAGGCCAGGCGGGGAGGTCCTCAGAGCAGCGCCTGGGGTGGCCCTGGGTCCTGTCGCGTTCGGCAGGCACTGCCTGGGTGCCACATGCAGAGTGGCCTATGGGGAGCCAGAGAGATGCCTGTGACACGGGCTGGAGGCGGCAGTGGTGTCGTGGGTCCCGTGGTCACGGCCTGGCATGTGAGGGAGGAGTGATCCCGTTGTGCTGTGCGAATGGGGAAGGGGGTGTGAGGATGCACTCAGCCCCCTCGTACTCAGGGTTTAAGCTGGAAGGCTGAGCGTGAGTCCATGTGGGTGTGATCTTCGTGATCCCAGGAGAGCTGACCGTGAGGGAAGCGGCCTGGAGCACAGATAAGACCGCCCCCTCCCCATCCGTTCTCACCGACAGTTGGCAGCAGTGATGAGCGGGCGCGAGGAAGAGCGGGTACCAGTGGACCAGGGCCTGGTACCTCCTCTGAGTGAGGGAGCTGGGGAGGAGGGCCATGGCCTTGGGATCCTGCTTATGAACTCTTCTGCCCCCATCATGACAGGGCCACGGGACCTTTGAGGATGTGGCTGTGTACTTCTCTCAGGAGGAGTGGGGGCTCCTGGGCGAGGTTCAGAGACACCTGTACCATGATGTGATGCTGGAGAATTTGGCCCTTATAGCCTCGCTGGGTAAGGACCCTCCCTCCCAAACCATTGCCCTGCATGAGGCTGTGATTCTCTTTTCCCAAGGTTCTCTGCCCCTCCCAGAGCTGGGCCATGGGCCCTGCTTTCTTCCCTGGTTCCTTGGCATGGGTATGAGACACCAACACGTTCTGCTGTGAAGTCTCTCACAGAAGGGCTTGGCTTCTGACTCCTGTACCTGCCTGATCAACGCTCGCTGATTAGCTCTGCCCGCCCCTCCCCCTTACCATGTTGACTGTTGACCTCTGTGAAGCATCCCTGTCCCCGCTTCTCTTCTGCCCCCTTCTGTTTGGTGTGTCGCCTGTCTCGGGAATTACAAACATTGACGTGGTCAGTATTTGCAGGCAACCCTAAATGATTTTTGCAAGACTGTCCTCAAAATTCTGGTAATAAATTTCTTGCCTGTAGTCTCTCAGTGGTTGGGTCGCTCTGGGCCAGTGATGTTCACTTGACTGCCCTGTTTTCTCTTGAGGACTTCAGTCTGCCAGGTCCCACGTAGTTGGCGAGGTTGAGCTGAGGAGTAGAGGAGAGCCCTGGGGACCTGACGGCTCAGACACCTCTCTTACCACAGGAAGGGGGGATTCATGGGATCCTGGCCATGGGCAGGGTGGGTGGGAGCGGTGGGCAGGCATGGTTTCAGGACTGAGTACAAACCGTAGCAGGCAAATGTCCTTTGCTCCCTGCTGTTTGAGCACCAAGGCTCATGCCAAACCTCATTTCTGTTCCTCCTCCCCATCCTTGACATTTTGCCTACTTGTCATTTCTGCTGTGACTTCTGGTCCCTGGCTGTCCCCTTCATCCATGTCCCCCACGTCTTTCCCCTTCCTTTCTCTCTGCAAATGTTCTGTCACATAGCCTGTGTTCCATGTGTCATGTGATGTGTGCATATCCCTACGTGGCTGACTACCTGCTACCCAGAGGCGATTGCCTTTTCCTGGCATGGGACACACATTCCACACAGCATGAACTTGTCACCAGCACACAACCACTGATTTCAGCCACTGCTGAAAGCCACTGGCAGAGGAGTGAGCGGAACCGCGTCTCTCCTCCCGACACAGCACTGGATCCTCCTTTCTCAGTGGTTGTGAGACTCCTCCTCCTCCCCTCCCCTGCCCCCTGCCCCAACACACCGTTCTGTAGCCGTCAGTGCTACACAGTGTCCCTTTCCTCCATCTGACCCTGGCTCCCTTGTCCCAAAAACAAAGCCATGGACTCAGTCCTGGTTGTGTCCTGCACACGTTTGTAATGGGCCGTCCTGTCCCACTAATGTCTGCGGACACCTCACCACCATTTTCCTGCTCTCAGGTTGTTGGCATGGGATAAAAGCTAAGGAAGCCTTTTCTTTTTTTTTTTTTTTTTTTAAATTTTTTTTTTTAATGTTTTTATTTATTTTTGAGACAGAGAGAGACAGAGCATGAACGGGGGAGGGGCAGAGAGAGGGGGAGACACAGAATCGGAAACAGGCTCCAGGCTCTGAGCCATCAGCCCAGAGCCCGACGCGGGGCTCGAACTCACGGACCGCGAGATCGTGACCTGGCTGAAGTCGGACGCTTAACCGACTGCGCCACCCAGGCGCCCCAAAGGAAGCCTTTTCTTTTTTTTTTTTTTTTTTTAATTTTTTTTTTCAACGTTTATTTATTTTTGGGACAGAGACAGACAGAGCATGAACGGGGGAGGGGCAGAGAGAGAGGGAGACACAGAATCGGAAACAGGCTCCAGGCTCTGAGCCATCAGCCCAGAGCCCGACGCGGGGCTCGAACTCACGGACCGCAAGATCGTGACCTGGCTGAAGTCGGACGCTTAACCGACTGCGCCACCCAGGCGCCCCAAAGGAAGCCTTTTCTGAACAGAGTTTTTGTGGAAAGAGTGTCACAGGCCAGGATACCAGATCCAGGCCTATTTGTCCCCAAGGCTACTTCCTGTGATAACATGTGTCCCAGTGAAGAAAGACATCTTCAACCCGGCTGAGCGTGAAGGGACGCACGCTGGGCTGAAGCCATGCGCCTGTGGGCCTTGTGGGAAACGGCGCTTGCTCAGTTCACACCTCCACCAGCACTGGAGACAGAGCCCCGGAGAGAAGGCCCTCAGAAGGGAGGAGAATGGGGCTCTGTTTGTGAAGAGCAGGACCCCCGTGTCAGACAACATTTTCCCCAGTGGAGAGGCCAAGGAGGATTTCCTGGGCGGCGTGGACCTTCTCCAGCACCAGGCCATCCCCAGTGGAGAACGTCCGCACAGAGGCAGGGGGAGCAGGGTGGTTTCTTGCCCTCGGCAAGGGCAGTGCGGCGCAGCGAGCATGGGCAGCCCTGCCACTGAAAGGTTAAGTTCACAGAGCAGCAGAGTGCTTATGCCGGAGAAGGCCTTCGTAAGTGTGGGCAGTGTGAGAAGTCCTTTGTCCACAAAAAAAGGCTTCTCGAGCACCAGGGAATCCACGCTGGAGGAAAGCCTCGTGCGTGCAGCAAACGTGGGAAGTCCTGTAAGTACAGATCTAGTCTTAATCAACACTGGAAGGTTCACACTGGAGAAAAGCCTCCTTGTAAGCGCAGCGAATGTGGGAAATCCTTCATCTTTAGAAAGAGGCTTCTCGAGCACCAGGGAATCCACGCTGGAGGAAAGCCTCGTGAGTGCAGCAGATGTATGAAGTTCTTTAGACACAGCTTCACCCTCATTGGACACCAGAAAGTTGACACTGGAGAAAGCCATCTCAGTGCGGTGAATATGGAAATCTTTCATCCACAAAAAAAAGATTTCTTTTGCACCAGAGAATCCACATTGGAGAAGAGTTCTCTGAATGCACCAAATGTAGGAAAACCATGAAAAGGTTGGAATTCAGTGAGCACCTGAGACTTCACCCTGGGGAAAAGCCGTATGAATATAATGAATGTGGGAAATTCTTTAGACACCAATCCCCTCATATTCAGCACCATAAAGTTAATGGTGGAGAGAGGCCTGGAATGAGTGTTCTGAATGTGGGAAGTCCTCCATTTACCAAAGAAAGCTCGAGCAGAGAGAATCCACACTGGAGAAAGACGCTTTGAGTATAATGAACGTGGGAAAGCCTTCAGCCTCAAGGATAGACTTGTTCAGCACCACAGGGTCCATATTGGAGCAAAGCGTTTTTGTGTAGCAAATGTGGGAGATTTTTCCGTCAGAGATACTGCTTCATCAGGCATCAGAAAAGTTCATAGTAGAGGAAGTCCTTGGCCACTAATGGAATGCACTATCACCACGTTAAAAACGACACTCCAGAGTGTAGACCTTCCATGGGATTGATCAGCTGAACCTTTTACTTCTGAGGATTCACAGTTCATTACAAGTATCAGGTGCTCGTGACTGTTTCTTGAGCTGACCTGACTTTCTAATGTGCCTAGTGCCCTGTGGCAGAAAGTATCTCATCACTACCATGTGGCATGTCCCCACAGGGTCCATCATCTCTCTGTGTACAGGGGCGTAGACCTCTGTGCCCCAAGCCCTGAAGGGAATTCGGTGTAACAAGTGCTTGTACATAGGGTGTGTGTGTGTGTGTGTGTGTGTGTATGTGTGTTCTGGACCATAGTTTTTTACTCAAGAATATATTCTGGAGAAAAGTCCACAGAGTCAGTTCTGCTGAAATAGAATGTATGCATTTCTGAAAATCACCAAGCTATGCAACATCCAAAATAAAAATCACCAGGGCTTATTGAGATCCTCAAAATGTCATCAGTAGAATGTAAAAAAGAAGATAGAATCCTAATAAATGCAGTAACACAGTTTCACACATGTTAAAAGTTTGAGAAACACATAAATACTGTAATAAATGCAGCACTTAACCTTAGCCTGGAATTTGTTTTGTGGAAGTGGGTGTCAGAGGGTTGCAACTTATGAATTATGCTATGAAGTAATGGAAGGATTACCTCAAAAGTCAGTTGCCTAAAATTCCCCCACCAGAAGTGAACAGGTTTGGCTCATAACACATGGTGAACTGGCATATCTGGTAGATGTTTGAGTTGTGTCCTTACAACTATATTGTAATATCACAACAGTGAAATTGGCATTGATCCGTCTGGATTTGCTGAGTAGGTGGATAGAGGTACCAGTCAGTTCCTGGAGGTGGTGTGATATATAGATGCAACTTTGGTGTCCCAAGTAGAGAGAGAATATCAGATACGAGACTGGTTGAGGTTCCTGATGTTAGTGAGTGTACATAGAAAAGAAGTGAGATCAGAGGTTTGAGCCTTGGGCTCACATTTGTACTCCTCATGTTCCTCCTTTCCTGCCTCCCCCCTTGCCCTTTTCTGGCTACTCCTTCCACCTCACCAGGCTTTTTCTTATCTCCTCTTTTTGGCACTTAAAAAAAAATGTTTATTCATTTATTTGTGAAAGAGAGAGAACACGAGCAGGGGAGAGGCTGAGAGAGGGAGACAGAGTCCTAAGTAGGCTGATGCAGAGCAGGCCCAATGCAGGGCTCAGACCCACAAACTGAGATCATGACCTGAGCCAGAATGAAGAGTTGGTCGCCAGCCAACAGAGCCACGTAGGCGCCCCTGGCACTTTATCTACTTTCATGTTGGATTGGTTTAACCTGGCTCTCCCCAGGAGAGGCTTGTCCTCATGTGTACTGTCAGTCTCAACTTAGGTATCAGCTGCACAAAGTGCCTGCCCACACCCAGAATACAGAAAGGAGCATGTTTCCCTTCCTTCCAGTTTAAACATTTACCCAGCTGCTTTCTCAAGTCAACTTTTATTCCCTTCTGTCTCCGTCCTCTCCCTCATTAGTTTCAGTGATACATTTAGAGCAACAGGAGAACAAGAAGCATATACTTTGTTAGTAGGTCACTGGGTGTAGTAGTGAGTGAGTTGTGCCATTATCATTTCATAAGAGGAATTGAATATATTTCAGGATATGGAGTAAAAAAATGATACGGATAAAACTGTGGCTCACTGGGTTGGATACAATTACGGTAATTTAAGCAGAAAAGATTATTTTCTGAGGGAACTGGAGCCTGGCTTACCCTTGTCCACCTGCTTCAGAGTGGCCAACATCCATTCCTCCTCTACGTTCATTGCCATGAACCTATCCGGAGTCTTTTCTCCCCTGTCCCTGACCTAAAATTCTGAAACTAACAAAACCGACTTCAACGCTTCAGGGTACATTCCTTTAAAAAGCAATAGCATGATGTTTATTAGCTTCCAGCTGCGGAGTGAACACCTTTTGTACCAAGTGACGACGGGATGAGATGTCCATTTGGATTTGTCTCTTTGGGGGCATCCGAAGTAATATTGCTAGCCTCCGAAGCAAGCTCAGCTTCATTGGGTCTAACATGTTTCTAAACACTCTGGCGACCAGTTCCAACAACGAACCCAGAAGTATGGGTGTTGCCCTTCCTCAAGGAGTGGAGCCCAGCCCCGCGGTGGCGAGGCCACTTCCCAGCGACCCTCGCGCTGCCGCCGCACTTGGCCGGGAGGTAGCTGTGGAGACACCCCTCGCGGAGCCCACGGAGCTGCAGAAATTACACTACCCAGAATGCTCTTCCTGCGCGCCGGGCTGCGCCGAGCCTAGGAAGGCTCAGGAGAGGGCACTTCTGGGAAAGCACGTGATGCCGGGGCGGGACTTCCGGCGTCCTCTTCTTGGCGGTCATTTTGGTTTCTCGGAACTTATATCGGTGTAGAGGTGCTGAAGCACTGGTTTGGGAGCGAGGTGATGGGACCGAGAAAGCGCAAGGGGAGGCGATGTCCCCGCCGCGCAGACTGGCGTCCGCGACTCGCCGGGCTGCCCCGGGCTGCCTCGCGCCGAGGTCGGGACAGGGACCGCCGGCCCCGGTGTCCGCTCCGCCCACAGAGTCCGCGCAGGGACCCGGCTGAGGTAAACGCGCGGCCCCCGGACCCTCCCCGCCCTCCCCGACCCAGACCCTTCAGGCCCGAGTGCGGGGCGCCTGCTCGCGTCTCTGCGGCCCGGGTCCCCATGTCCGGGCCCGGGAGGCGCTCGCGGGCGGGGACCCCGCGTCTGAGCGCCGGCGTGACAGGGTGCGGGAGCGGGCTGCAGGGGGCGCCGAGGGGGAGGAATCGGAGGGGGTGTGGGGTCCGCCCTCTGCCCTCGGGAAACAGAGGGTCTGCGGCGGGGGCACTGGCGGGCTGGAGGGGTTGTCCCTTCATGTGCGGACTCTAGATGCGAAAGAGAGTTTTGGCCAAAGGAGGAACACGATCTCTGGGATTTAAAAATTTCCCAAAGGTTGGGGCGCCTGGGTGGCTCGGTTGGTTAAACCTCTGACTTCGACTCAGGTCATGATCTCACCTTTCCTGGGTTCAAGCTGACAGCTCAGAGCCTGGAACCTGCTTCGAATTCTGTCTCTCTCTCTCTGCCCATCTCCTGATCGCTTGCGCGCGCTCTGCCTGTCAAAAATAAACATTAAAAGAAAATAATAATAGTAATAACAACAATAATTAGTAAAAGTTTCCCAAAGGTTGCTCTTAAAGAGAATAGATTGGAAGCGGGTTGATGAGGACAGTGGGGGGCCGGGAGGTTTCATCTTGAGCAAGGTCACACCCCTGGTAAGAGTCTCAGGCACAAGGGTTTGACAGCTGAGGTCACCTGGCCCTTGAGCGGGGCAGGGGTACAGGGTGATCTGAGCCCATGGAGTCTGGCCATGGTTACCTTCCTCTAAGGCCTGCCTCTCTTCACAGGTTTCTGTGGCTGAAGAAATGCTCATGAGGCCAACACAGGTCAGTGGAGGGAGTCTCCGTCCTGGGGTTAAGGTGTCCTGGGACTCTGCCTGCCATTCTTCCAGGTCTTGGGTCTAGGGGACCTTGGAGGAACCCTGAACATGGCGTCCTGAGGGGTTTTTGTTTCTGGCAACCAGAAACAAAGTTATCCTAGGAACAGGTACTAATACGTGCAAATACTTGGAGGCGTAATTTAGCTGGGAACGTCCAGGGAACTGAAGGTTTCCTTTTTTTCCCTCATGGAAGCGAGGGGACAGGAGGCAGGACTGGAATGGTTGCCTTTGAGGTCAGGTGTCTATTCTGGAGGCAATAGGAGGTTGATTAAGAGCAAAGTGATCTTGGGACGCCTGGGTGGCTCAGTTGGTTAAGCGTCTGACTTCGGTTCAGGTCATGATCTGGCAGTTTGTTTGAGCCCTGTGTCAGGCTCTGTGCTGACAGCTCAGAACCCAGCACCTGCTTCGGATTCTGTGTCTCCCTCTCTCTCTGCCCTTCCCTGACTCACTCTCTGTCTCTGTCTCTCTCTCTGAAAAATAAATAAACATTAAAAAAAAAAAAAAATAGCCATTCTGAAATGGGCCAGGGCTACTGCTTTAAAAAAAAAAAAAAAAAGAGTCAGGTGATCTTATCCAGGTCTTAACAGGCTTCATCTGGCTGCACAGTGGAGGACGGATGCTGGGATAAGGGAGGGAGAAGGATGACCCAGAAGAATGCTACTGTAATAGGCTGGCTAGTTGAGTGTTATCAGATGTAAACAGTGGCCCTCGAGGTGGGAGAAGTGGTTGGATTCTGGATTCATTTTTTTTAAAGTAGGGCCAACTAGACTTTCGGTTGTGAAAAGTGAAGGAGAGAAAGGAAGGAATCAGGGATGACCCTAAAGTTTTTGGTCTCAGCAGCTGGAAGGCTGGAAGCTCCGTCAATGGAGATGAAGTGGTCAGTGGTGGAAACAGTGTTCAGTGGGGATATCAGGAGGTTTGTTTCAGCCACATGCAGCCTGAGATGTTTCAGAGACCGCTGAGTAGAGGCATTAAGTGGGCAGTTGCACGCACACTTTGGTGGTGGGGGGCAGGTATCAGGCTGGAGCTATCCCGCAGGTGATTGCTGCTGTGTCAGCCTAGGTGGAGCTGTGGTTTACACTGAGGAGGGGGGATTTTCTTTTTTTTTTATTTTTTTTATTTATTTTTTTTTTTAATTTTTTTTTTTTTTCAACGTTTATTTATTTTTGGGACAGAGAGAGACAGAGCATGAACGGGGGAGGGGCAGAGAGAGAGGGAGACACAGAATCGGAAACAGGCTCCAGGCTCGGAGCCATCAGCCCAGAGCCCGACGCGGGGCTCGAACCCACGGACCGCGAGATCGTGACCTGGCTGAAGTCGGACGCTTAACCGACTGCGCCACCCAGGCGCCCCTCAGTGGTGGTACTCTTAACCGTCCAAGAGGATGGTGTGGGCGAAGAACTGGGTCTCTTGCTTGGGCACCTTGTTGAAGGTAGTCGGTGTTGGGGACACAGGGGAGGGAGAAAAGTGGCCATGAGGAAGGTGTGGGCAAGAAGGATGATCTGGCAGGTTACCAAGGTTTCCAAGAGAGAAGTGGACATGAGAAGCATGTGGAGGCAAAGGAGTAATTGAGGCTGGAACTGGTGCTTTTTCACCTTTCTGTGGATTCCCCAGGATTTCGTGTTGACCCTTGGGTGGGACATGAGATGTTTCAGTCAGGATGGTAGGTTATTTCAGAGTCCACTGTGGTCATCTGTGAGTTATTAGGCCTAGGGTAGAAGAGCACTGGGGCTGGGTTTTGAATAAGGTTTAGGTGTGACTGGAGGGGACAGGATGGGCAGCACACAAGGGGATATCTGAGATGTGGGTGTGGTTCTGGTTGGTGAGGTTGAAGCAAAGAACAGAGCTAGCTTTCTCCCTATGAAGGGGAGGCTTTCCCAGCAGGATTCTGGACTGTGCTTAATAGTAGAAGCCATCAGAGATTGAGTAGTTCTGGATCCTACTTGAGTTTGCTCAGCAAGCAGTGTCTTGTGATGCCTTGTGCCAAGTGACGAGGGGAGAGTCCAGGGGGAAGCCTGTGCTGTCGGGCGGGGAGGTAGTTGTGGTGGTGGAGGGAACGCATCTGTGGGCTCCAGAGATGTAAAAGAGGTGCAGTCCACAGAGTAATGTGCCTGTGAAGAGGGAGTGTGAACTAATGGCCCCAGGGTCCTGATACTGAGGACTTAAGGTTGAAGGGAACGCCCAGATTTGGTTGTCTGGGATGCACAGTCAAGAGGACAACAGGGGTATTGGCAGGAGGAGTGGGGCCCTGTGTACCAGGCCCAGAGTTTAGATGGTGTTTATCTGATGATGTGCTGTGGTTGCTGAGGGCTGAACAGCAATTAGGAACCATGAGGAGAGAGCACCAGTGGTGCCCATGGGGTAGGGTTTTTTAAGTTTTTTTTGTTTATTTTTGAGAGACAGAGACAGCTGTGAGCGGGGGAGGGGCAGAGAGAGGGAGACACAGAATCGGAAGCAGGTTCCAGGCTCCGAGCTGTCAGCACAGAAGCCAACGTGGGGCTCAAACTCACAAACCATGAGGTCACGAACTGAGCCGAAGTCAGACACTTAACCGATTGAGCCACCTAGGCGCCCCTAATGGGGCGGTTTTGTTGGGGGACGAGACTGTGGATCTTTGGGAGAGGGGCTATTTGTGGTTTCATCTGTCTCCATCCTGACAGGACAGTGTGACATTTGAAGACGTGGCCATGTACTTCTCTTGGGAGGAATGGGGTCTCCTCGATGAGGCTCAGAGATGGCTATTCCACAATGTGATGCTGGAGAACTTTGCACTTGTGACCTCCCTGGGTAAGGCCCTCATTCCTACCCCAGGGACCTGGGCTAAGCTCTGCCTTTCTGTTTTTATCCCAGGGGTAGCTGGGTACTTGTCCCATCAGAAACACGGGCGCTGCTTCCTTCCCCATTTCCCGGTTACCTGTTGTTAGGGTTGGGCTGAGTGCACTGCCCCAGGGCCTCACTGGGAAGGATTCACGTGACCAGTAGTCTTGCAGTTATGCTACTGGTTTCCACCTTGCTTGCCCTTTCACTCTCTGGCTGACTCTGTCCAAATCCACACCACCTCCCTGCCCCAGGTTTTGCCCACTTCCTATAAGTGAGGACATTCCCTTGTCCCTGCCTGTGCCAGGAACTGTGGACGCTGCCATGGTCAGTTCTCACGGGGACTATGGCAGTTCTTGCAGGGTCCTCCTCTGAGGATTGTTTTGGTAATACTGATTTTCTTTCCTGTGGTCTCTTATGTGTTTAGTTGCTCTGGGCCTGTGCGGACCACTCATCTATCCTGCCTTTCCCTTAGGACTTGAATTGTGCAGGTCCTATTTAGTTCCTGAACCCCAGGTTGGGGAGGAGAGGCCTGGGTGCTTCACAGGATCAACGTGACTCCAGCCATGACAAGATGGGCTCATCAGGGCTGTGTTCAGATGATACCAGAAACCTGTCCTATTCCGCTCAAGTCCTGGTGCCAGTGGCCACCTCATTTCTACTTTCTTCCCCATTCTTAAATTTTTTTTTTTTTCGACATTTTATTTATTTTTGGGACAGAGAGAGAGACAGAGCATGAACGGGGGAGGGGCAGAGAGAGAGAGGGAGACACAGAACCGGAAACAGGCTCCAGGCTCTGAGCCATCAGCCCAGAGCCTGACGCGGGGCTCGAACTCACGGTCCGCGAGATCGTGACCTGGCTGAAGTCGGACGCTTAACCGACTGCGCCACCCAGGCGCCCCTACTTTCTTCCCCATTCTTGACACTTGCTGACTTGTCATTTCTGCTCTGAATTTGGTTCATTCCCCCTTCTCTGAGCCCCTCTCTTATTGCTTCCTCTGCAGCACTCTGTCACGTCGGCCTGTACATACCATATCGTGGGGTGTGCACGTATCCTCATGTGGTTCTTAAACACCAGCTCTCTTACACTTGGTTTTCCTGGGCCCAGGTGCACCCTTCTGCACAGTTACGGGCAAGGATTTACCGAGAGCCATTAGCAGAGGAGTGAGCTGTGGATCCTACTGCTCCTCCCTGTGCCATGCCCCCACCATGTGTTCTTCACCTGGTGAGGCCTCCCCACTGTGTGACCTTTAGAAGCAGCTTCTTGACCCTGACCCCAACTCCTTTGTCCCAGAAACAGTGCCATCAACTCATCCACTGGTGTATTGGACACATGTTAATGATGGTGCTGCCTCTTCCCACTTCTGCGTCTGTGTATTTCACTAGAATTTCTCTGCTTGCAGGTTGTTGGCATGGAGCAGGGGATGGGGAGGCACCTTCTGAGCAGAGCGCTTTTGTAGGAGCGTCTCGGGTTAGGACTCACCAGGCAAGCCCAGATCCCCAGAAGGCACGCCCCTGTGAGATATGCGGTCTGGTCCTGAAAGACATTTTGGGTGTGGCTCTGCATCAGAGAACACATCCCCAGCTGAGACCTCGCACATGTGGGAGACGGACCAGTTTCATTGCAAACCTTCACCAGCACGGGAAGCAGTGCAGTGTAGAGAAACCCCTGAAAAGGGCTTCACTTGTGAAGAGCTGCAGGTTCCATGTGCCAGGGGAGTCCTTCACCTGTGGGGAAGTCGACAAGGACTTCCTCGCCGGTTCGGGCGAGCACCAGCACCAGGCCAGTCATGATGGACAGAAAGCTCACAGCAGCACCATGTGTGGGGAAGCTGTTCACAGTGGGAAAAGCCATCACAGTTGGTGTGAAGGCAAGAAAGCCTTCAGCCACAAATACTCTCTTGCTCAACACCAGAGTGTCCATGCCCAAGAAAAGCCTTACAAATGCAGTGAATGTGGGAAATCCTTCACCCGAAGGTTTAACCTCTTGCAGCATCAGAAGGTCCACACTGGAGAAATGCCCTATAAATGTAATGAATGTGGAAAATTCTTCACCAATATCTTCGGTTTCATTCAGCACCAAAGAACTCACACTGGGGAAAAGCCTTACAAGTGCAGCAGATGTGGAAAATTCTTTGGCCAAAAGTCTACTCTTACTGTACATGAGAGAATTCACACTGGAGAAAAGCCTTATGGGTGCCGTGAATGTGGGAAATTCTTTAGACATAGCTCCAGCCTCATTAAACATCAGAGAGTTCACACTGGAGTGAGGCCTTATAAGTGTGGTGAATGTGGAAAATGTTTTACTGACAACTCCTGCCTCATTAAACACCGTAGAATTCACACTGGGGAAAGGCCTTATGAGTGCAAGGAGTGTGGGAAACTTTTTAGCCAAAGTTTTGGACTCACTCAACACCAGAGAGTTCACACTAGAGAAAGACGTTATGAGTGCAGGATATGTGGGAAATCCTTAACCCGCAAGTCCTACCTCATTCAACACAACAGAGTTCACGCTAGAGACAGGGCTCCCGAGTGCAGGGAACATGGGGAATTCTTCAGTGACACCCAGTTTGCTCAACACCAAAAAATTCACATCAGAGAACGGCCTCATGAGTGCGACAAATGCGCAAAAGTTTTCAGCCGAAGGCCTAACCTCATTCATCACCACACAGGAAGTCTGTATACATGCAGCAAATGTGGGAAAGTCTTCAGTCAGCGGCCTGCTCTGATCGAGCACCAGAATGTTCACCGTGCAGGTGGGCTTTAGGAGTGCACTGAATGTGAGAAAGCCTTCAGCCAGAGATGTGACCTCATTTGACACAAAAAAAGTCCCCACTGAAGAAAGACCTCGTTGAGTGCAGTGAATGTGGGAAAGCCTTCAGCCAGAAGTCTCCCCTCATCAGGCACCGGGAAGTTCACACAGAGCAAAGCCATGGCCGTGTAGGGAACAGGCTGTTTACCTGTTTGATATAAAGACATTGGAGGAGAGCCTTCTGAAGGAGACATCTTCCTGAAGTTGAACTCCTGCGTCTTAAAACACCACAGGGAAGATTCCCTGTATATTCCAGGTATGTGGGAAGCTTCCAGGAGCCACTCTTCCTAGCCTGGGTGGGGCCCTTGCCGAGATTGTGTCAACTGCCAGTTTCTGTGGTGTAAGTCCTCTGAACTCTACTGTCTGAAATGCCCAGGCTCCCGTGGTATTTACGGAAGTAGACCTCTGATTTCTCTGGAGAAAATGAGCAACTTGAGCCTTTAGGGGGACATCATTACCTTCTCTTTAATTCGTCACATTCTTGACCCAGTTTTCTCCCAAAAGACCTTATTTGTGTTCTGTTGGTGACTTGAGGAGGAAATTTGTCTTCATGGACATTGTTTTCATGACACTTGTGATGGATTTTCCAGTCTCCATGTCACCAACCTGTACACAGGTTCACCTTGCTATGGTTTGTGCAGTTAAAAAGGCCTTATTGTTCAAGCCACCTTTTGTCTTGGGGGTTGTATTCACTAACAGGTGCTTTGAAAACATGCAGGGGTGAACAGCTTGTGTGGGAGTCCCAAACTTTGGTGCGCCTTAGAAGAGACCGTGTAATGGCAGAGGACGGCTCTTCAGTTCGGCCTTGGCCTCCAAGGAAAGACTGTAGGCTTTGTACAACTGATTGGCAGCCTGAATGCCAAGGTCTTTTTGCAGACCCAGAGGTCACGCTGACGAGCACTGGGCACTGGTGACCGTATCCGGTGCTCCCGGGACTAGTTTCTTTGCTTATGGCGCATATTCTGTGATGACCGCATGGTGAAGAGGAGTTTTCTTCCCCAGGTCCTTCAGAGGAGCCACGTGCCCTGATGTCTAGAGTTTTGTAAAGTAGTGTCACTGATCTTAAAGCTGTAGGGCCCAGGGAATACCGTCATTGGTGCACAGACGTCGCGTTGACAGGGAGAGGTAGAGCCTGCAGCGAACAGGTGGACCGTGCCTCTTCTAAAAGTGTACCCATAGCTACTGCAGTGACTGTGGCTGTGGCTGTGTTGGGTGGGCACGTACCTTCGGGCCTGTGTGTCTTGAGTAGCTGAGGTCATTTGCATAGAAAATAAAGGTTTTGTGGATTCTTGTGGCTTTCTGGGCTGTTGACCTTAGAAGACTTACTACACATGCAGGAGAACAAGCATAGGGACGGGAGATCTCACAGTCCAGTGGTACGGCCTCTGTGACTAAGGTGGAAACATCCTTCATTGCTCAACAGTATTTGCTATTCCTGAGGTAAGGCATTCCTCCTAAAGCGTTAGCAGAGAGTGATGGATGGGGCGCCTGGGTGGCTCAGTCAGTTAAGCATCTGACACTTGATTTCAGCTCAGGTTATGATCTCACAGTTCATGAGTTTTGAGCACCATGTCGGGCTCTGCTGTAACAGCGCAAAGCCTGCTTGGGATTCTCTCTTTCTCTCTCTCTCTGCCCTTCCCCCATGGTTGCTCGCTCTCTCAAATATAACATTAAAAAAAAAAGAGGAGGTGATGGAGATAGTAGAGGGTTGACAAACCTGATTTTTTATGAAGAGGGGGAGATCCATACTTTATTTTGAATGATTGCTTAACCATTAAGTTATTGCACATGAAGTACATTGCACGTATTTAAAGTGTGTAAATAAATAAGTTTTTGACGGGGTGCCTGAGTGGCTCAGTCGGTTAGGCCTCCGGCTTCCGCTCGGGTCACGATCTCATGGTTCATGAGTGTTCATGAGTTCGAGCTCAGCGTCAGGCTCTGTGCTGACAGCTCAGAGCCTGGAGCCTGCTTCAAATTCTGTGTCTCCCTCACTCTCTGCGCCTCCCCTGCTCATGCTCTCTCTTTCTCTCTCCAGAATAAATAAACATTAAAAAAAATAATAAATAAATAAATAATAAGTAAATAAGTTTTTGACAAGTATAATCCATGAAATCATCATAATTGTGATAATAAACATAAGTCCCACACATCTTTAACTCCTGCTTGTTATTTTTTTTTTTTTTAATTATTATTTTTTTTTTCAACGTTTATTCATTCTTGGGACAGAGAGAGACAGAGCATGAACGGGGGAGGGGCAGAGAGAGAGGGAGACACAGAATCAGAAACAGGCTCCAGGCTCTGAGCCATCAGCCCAGAGCCTGACGCGGGACTCGAACTCACGGACCGCGAGATCGTGACCTGGCTGAAGCCGGACGCTCAACCGACTGCGCCACCCAGGCGCCCCAACTCCTGCTTGTTATTAATCTCTTTCCCTGCCCTCTCTGGTCTCTGGGCAAACCTGAATTTACTTTCCTTTACAATAGATTACATTTTCTAGAATTCTAGATGATTGGAATTTTTCTGGTTTCATATATGCTGCATAATTAGAGATTCAAAAAAATAGTTTGTTCTTTCACTGCTGAGTAGTATTCTCTGGTGTGAATCTACTGCTGTCTGACGTTCTGTTTCTCTGTTAATTGACATCTGGGTTTCCAGGTTTGGGCTGTTACAAATAAAGCTGCTATGAAAATTCACGTATAAATCTTTATACAGATACATGTTTCATTTCTCTTGTGTTAGTTCCTCTGAGTGCAATGCTTGAAGCATAGGGTAGGTAAATGTTTAACTTTTTAAGAAATTGCCAAACTGGTGTGAAATGGTTATTTCTTTTCATATTTCCTACCATCAGTGTATGAGAGTTTCACTACCTTCCTGGTTCCTGTGAGGCATGGAAATTTCCACTTAATCTTTCCCTCCCTAGGGTCCATTTGCAAGATTGTAAAACCACTCATTCCAGGCTTGAGTCGGCTCCTCAGCAACAGTACCACTACACATGCTGCCTATAATCTGGTCCCTTTGGTTTGGTGGTGTCCTATGTGACAAGCATAGCAGGAGGTGACAGAATGTTTGCCAGCTTTCTTACGCTATCTATGTGAGGAGTAATCTTTCTCAATCCGTTTGGCCTTGTGGTTTCCTTACTAGACAAGGCTATGGCAGATTGGCAAGCAAAACCTAGCAGCTGCTACTGCAGAAAGATTACTTGACTGTTGGACACCCCCCTTTTCATTACCTGACTTCCTGGTTTCTTCATATCTAGTGAAGAAGGCATTGTTTGGCCTTACCTTTCAAAGTTACTTGTAACCAAAACCATTGTAAAAGGGGCTACCTATAACACTGGAAAAAACGTATGTTGTAAAAGACTAAAATGTCTCTAAAGTAAAATGTAGTAGTGGTTTTCAAAGTGAGGAGGATATTAGTAATATAGTACAATATAAAAGTTGTGATAGTTGGGTCACCTGGGTGGTTCAGTTCGTTAAGCATCTGACGTGATTTTGGCTCAGGTCATGGTCTCACAGTTGTGAGATCGAGCCCTGTGTTGGGTTCTGCGCTGAGCATGGAACCTGCTCAAGATTCTTTCCCTCCCAATGCCCTTCCTGCGCTCTTGCAGGTGCATACTCTCTCTCTCAAAAACAGTAAAAGTAAACTTTAAAAGTTGTGATATGTGGAAACATTGGATGTCGAATACAATGGTTTGGTAAAGAACACAATATAGATAGGATAAATGATAATCCCTATACAACTAAAAAATAGCAGGGATGTCTGGCTGGCTCAATGGGTAGAGCACGTGACTCTTCATCTTAGGGTTGTGAGTTCAAGCTCCACATTGGGTGTAGAGCTTAATTTAAAAAAGAAAGAAATACCAGATGGAGGAAATCTCAAAAGCCGTTGGAAAGGGGTAAAGCCATTGGAAATTTTAAAGGAAAGCCAAACATCTTAAGACATGAAAGGAGAAGCAGACCTATAGGTGATGAAACACAAAGAAGGAGGAAGTTACCGAGGGAGACTGTTTACAAAAGGGAAACGTGCTGTTTAGACCCATTGTAATAAGGAGAATCAAGGACAGGAGAAAGTTATGCACGTGTACAGTAGGAAATATAGAGGAACACGAATCTTTTTGAGCTCTTCCCTTTCCACAGTTAGTGAATGCAAATGTACCATGAAATAAATGTTTTTAAAATATTGAAGTAAAAATTATGTGTATCAAGAATATCCTCAGCCAGCCGACAGACACATGAAAAGATGCTCAACATCACTAATGAGTGATGTGCAAATCAAAACCACAATGAGCTATCACCGTACACCTGTCATAATGGCTAAAATCAGAAACGCAAAAGGCAACAAGTGTTGGCAAGGATGTGGAGGAGAAAGGCACCCTCCAGCACTCTTGGTGAGAATGCAAACTGGTGCAGCTGTTGTGGAAAACAATAGGAAGATTACGGAAAATATTAAAAGCAGGATTACCGTATGATCCAGTAATTCCACTACTGGGCATTTACTCAATACGAAAACATGAATTTGAAAAGATACAGGCATCCCTATGTTTATGGCAGCATTATTTACAATAGCCAAGATCTAGAAATAGCCAGTGTCCATCGATAGATGAATCAATAAAGATGTGTGTGTGTATACAATGTGTGTATAATATGTATGTGTGTGTATGTACATCTTCAGGATGTATTGGAATGTTAGCCATAAAGAATGAAATGTCATTTGCAACAACATGGATGAATCTGAAGGGTATAATTCTAGGTGAAATAAGTCAGAGAAAGACAAATACCATTTAATTTCACTCATGGAATTTAAGGAACAAAACGGGTCCCTGGGTGGCTCAGTTGAGTAAGCATTCAACTCTTGATTTTGGCTCAGGTCATCATCTCATGACTCGTGAGTTCGTGCCCCTCATCAGGCTCTGCACTGACAGCACAGCGCCTGCTTGAGATTTTCTCTGCCCCTTCCCCTCTCACACGTGCTCTCACACACTCTGTATTTAATGTTTAAATAAAACATTAAAAAATATAGAGAACTGCTGAATCACTGTATTGTACACCTGAAATTAATATAACACTGTACCTGAATTACACTGGAATTAAGTTAATTGAAAAAACCTTAAAATATTTTGAAAAGATAGAATGGGCTAAGTAGTAAATAAAGTTTCAAAAGAAATGTCCTCAGCCAATATGCATGCCATTTGAAAGAAAAAGCAATCAAAATATTTGTGGGCATAAGGGTGCCTGGGTGGCTCAGTCAGTTGAGCATCAGACTCTTGATTGCGGCTCAGGTCATGATCTCACGGTTGGGGAGTTCGAGCCCCACATTGGGCTCTGCACTGATGGTGCAGAGCCTGCCTAGGATTCTCTTACTCTCCCTCTCATTGTTCCTCCTCTGCTCACTCCCTATCTCTCTCTGTCAAAATAAATAAGTAAACATTTAAAAATATATGTATTTGTGGGCATATTAGACCTCGGAATTTTTTTTTTTTCCAAACTAGGAATCTGCCATAATGACTCTTAAAAACTAATATTCAAATTAAAAAAAAAAAAACAAGCAGGATGGTGAAATGGGGCTGGGATGTAAGGATAATCCATATCCTGATAATGTTTTCTACTATTTAAAAAAAAATAATTTTGCAGACATACACAAAGTAAATTCTGGTATGGTTGATAGTTTTTTTTTTTTTTTAATTTTTTTTTAACGTTTATTTATTTTTGAGACAGAGAGAGACAGAGTATGAACGGGGGAGGGTCAGAGAGAGAGGGAGACACAGAATCTGAAACAGGCTCCAGGCTCTGAGCAGTCAGCACAGAGCCTGACGCGGGGCTCGAACTCACGGACCGCGAGATGGTGACCTGAGCCGAAGTCAGACGCTTAACGGACTGAGCCACCCAGGCGTCCCTGGTTGATAGTTTTAAGAGAAAGAGTTGCAAGTGCTGAAATGCTTATTTTAAGTTTTTATTTTGTTGACTCTTGTTACTCTGGTTGAAGTTGACAGTTGGTTTTTTTTTTTTTATTTTTTTTTTTTTAACGTTTATTTATTTTTGAGACAAGAGAGAGACACAGCATGAACGGGGGAGGGGCAGAGAGAGAGGGAGACACAGAATCGGAAGCAGGCTCCAGGCTCTGAGCCATCAGCCCAGAGCCCGACATGGGGCTCTAACTCGTGGACCGCGAGATCGTGACCTGAGCTGAAGTCGGACGCTTAACCGACTGAGCCACCCAGGCGCCCCGACAGTTGGTTTTTAAAACTTACAATTCGGGGCACCTAGGTGGCTCAGTCGGTTAAGCGTCCGACTTCAGCTCAGGTCATTATCTCACAGTCCGTGAGTTCGAGCCCCGCGTTGGGCCTGGAGCCTGCTTCGGATTCTGTGTCTCCCTCTCTCTCTGCCCCTCCCCTGCTCATGCTCTGTCTCTCTCTGTCTCAAACATAAATAAAAACATTTAAAAAAGAAGTTAAAACTTACAATTCACAGGAAAAATAATCATCAAGACACATTTAGAAGGTAAAGAAAAGAAAAGATAAGGTGGATTGTTCTTCAGAAATTAGGGCTTGTTATAAAACTAAAAATGACAGTTTGGTATTCGATATTTGCAGAGTTACACGTACAGATCAGTGGGAACCATGTAGAGTTTAGAAGGAAATCCACATACATCTGGACAATCACTTGATTTATGATAGACTATGTTACAGAACCTGGTGTGGGAAGGAACTTCTCTAAAGAAATATGTTCCAACATGCATCAAAACATGGACAAAAACTTACACAGCCGCATTGTTACTCCCAACACGTGAAAGCAATACAAAGGTCCATCACTGTAGCATAGAAATCGTGATATGGTGTAATGGGCCCTCAGATCAGTGTGGTGCTTAAAACATAATATTGGAGGGGGGCGCCTGGGTGGTGCAGTCGGTTAAGCGTCCGACTTCAGGCAGGTCACGATCTCGCGGTCCGTGAGTTCGAGCCCCGCATCGGGCTCTGGGCTGATGGCTCAGAGCCTGGAGCCTGTTTCCCATTCTGTGTCTCCCTCTCTCTCTGCCCCTCCCCCGTTCATGCTCTGTCTCTCTCTGTCCCAAAAATAAATAAACGTTGAAAAAACATAATATTGGAGGAAAACATTAACTAGAACTATACGATAAACAATATAGCTCTAAGAAAAACATCTAGTGAAATGTCTCTCTGGGGAGGCGGTTGATGTTGCTGAAGCCAAGCAGCTGGGGACGCCTGGCCCGCTCAGGGTGGACAGCCGCCTGCTGCTTTTGCTCATACTTCTCCGCCTTCTCAGAGACCATGACCACCTGTTACTGGTCTGATCAGATGTTTTGATTGTGCCTGCTCAGCCATAGATTACTCCCGCTACATGCTTCAACAAGCTCTGTTTTCCCCCTGAGAAAACACTTTAAACAGTGTAATGAATTGTGATGTCTATTGATGATTGATATGATTTTCCCAATAAATACGAGAATGAGGAGTTTGGGGCAACCATCCTTCCAAACTGTCGTCCCCTGCTCCCTTTCTCTTGCAGCTGACTTGTTTCTGCCTCATTTTTGTCCCGTGTGCCGTTAGGAAAGTGGAATGTGGTGCCCTCAACAGCAATGAAAATGGATGATACAGACACATTGAACAGCATAAATGAATCTTACTGACATGGGTTGGGCAAAATAAATGCATAATATATGATTTCACTCATATAAATGTCAATAATATACAAAAACAAACTATAGTTTTAGAATTTATGCATAGTAAGGAAACTATTGAGAAAATCCAAAAGGGGCATCTGTGTGGCTCGGTTGGTTAAGCTTCCAATTTTGCCTCAGGTCATGATCTCAGTTCATGAATTCGAGCCCCATGTCGGGAGCTGTGCTGACAGCTCAGCCTGGAGCCTGCTTCGGATTCTGTGTCTCCCCCCCCTTCCCCCCCGGCCCCACTCCCAACTTGCACTGTCTCTCAAAAATGAATAAGCGTTAAAAATTTCCTTAAGTCCAAAAAATGCCGACTTTAAAAATCTGGATGTTGCTTTCCTCTTGGAGGAGGTGTAGACCGTGTCTGGGATGGAGCACTTGACATGGCAGGGCACACTACAAGTATACTTTGTATTTCCCTCAGTGGCAGATACAGAAGTATCTATTTTAGGAACATTTGTTAAATTCTAAATATATATATTTAATATATATACATATATAATATTCTAAATATACTTAATATATATACATATATATATATAATATATGTATAATAATTCCCTGTAGTAATGTTACATTTCACAATAAAAGTGTAAAGAAAAAAATGGGGTAAACATAAGTGTGGTCCTTAAAGTATAGCACCAAAAAACATAAATAAAATGTAAGAATTTAATGGAGATGAATTATACATAACCTGCACAGAGCTGAAAAGAGAAAAAAAAAAAAAGGAAATGGGAAACCAAAAAGGTTGAATGTTAGATTTAACTAGCAGGTTTCTCTTGAGTGAAACTTCTGTCATGAGGGGCAAGGCATGAAACATAAACACAATCAGTATCCCTATCAGTGTTTACAGACCCAGAAAGTGATTGCTTGGCTGAAAATCAGGTGAAACACAGATCAGTCCATAAAATGCAAAAGAAACACCTTTCCCCAAATGATTCATTCAACTTCAGAAACAGGATGATCAGTTACTTGGAAGCAAAGTATTTCCATTAAAAACAGGGTCTGGAACTTGGACAAACAAGGTTGAGTCGAGTGGTGCTGTGGAATGATGGCTGGAGTTCATAGGCTGTAAATGTGTTTTCTCATCTTCCAGATGGACATGAGGATAGTTAGCTTGTATGTATGAGCAAATTGTTAGTAAACCCATAAAGATAAAATAATTTCAGGCGCACTGTTAGAAAATATGAAATCTGCCATAGAGCATACAGACCAGTAAGGTCAGGGGACAGACATGCAGGTAAGGAAGGAACTGAGGGCGGCGGGCATAAGCACAGGTCTCCGAGAGCTCACTGGGGGGGTGGGTCTGCCTGAGTCAGAGAGGTGGGGTCATCACAGATAAGGAAACTGCTGTATCTTCTGTGGCTTCGTTGATCAACTGTATGGATTAGGTGTCCTTGGGCTAAGGCTCAGTTATAGATACAATGTGTTCTCATCAACTATTCAGGAATTAATTGGTCTAAGAATTACCTTAGGACTAGAGAAGACAGAAGTTAGTGGTGACTGGCAATTAGAAAGCATTTCATCAGGGTGGTTTAGAGAAACACACCCTGACCTGATATTGGGGACTGTGTGAATGGATATAATGGGAACGATAAGGCCTCATCAGAGACTATTGTGCAAACTTGAGCTCAAGAAAGAGTTGCACAGTTCATGAAATTTTTATAAAAATTAATTGGACTTAAGGAGGCCTTTAAATGTCATTTTCTGTGTGCAAATAAATAAGGTTATACTTTCTCGAAGACAGCATTCAGTCCTGGGATTTATCAAAATTAACTATAAAATACAGTAAAACCTTGGTTTACGAGTATAATTTGTTCCAGAAACATGCTTGTAATCCAAAGCACTTGTATATCAAAGTGAATTTCTCCATAAAAAATAATGGAAACTCAGATGATTCATTTCAGAACCCAAAAATATTCAAATAAAAATGATTACAATACTGTAATATAATACAAAATATAAAGAAAAATAAATTAACCTGCACTTACCTTTGAAAACCTTCATGGCTGGTGTGAGGGAGATGAGAGGAGAGTTATTGTGTAGGACAACTTTCGTTATAACAGAATCACTGCTGTCTGTTGGCTCAATGGAATCTTTTTCTGCACGGGGGTCATTGTATATGCTTGCGTGGATATTGACTGCAGTATAATGTTAATACACTCTTGTCATATACTATGTTACATTAAACATATAAGGCAATATGGCAGCAGAGGAAAGGGTCTATATCTGCAGGCAGCCTGACCTAGAATGAAGCAAAGCCTTCCTAAGCTTTCTCTTGTATGGAGAAGCAAAGGACTGTCCACAGGTGCTTTGAAGTGACAAAAAATACACTAGTACCAGTTGTAGGCAACTTCCAGCATTCTGAAAAATCACTGATTTCTGCCAAATACCATGCCCTGAGACTGAGCATCTGAGCATGGGAGACAATCACCCACAATCCTGCAGAGAGAGAGGGAGAGGGAGAGAGAGAGAACCATTGGTTCAGTTGTAATCATGTAACGTTTGGCATCATGTACTACTCGTATTGCAAGACATTGCTCATTTATAAAGTTAAAATATATTAGAAATGTTTGCTTCTTTTGTGGAACACTCACATAACAAGTTACTCACAAACCAAGGTTTTACTGTAGTTGTAAAATTGCCTGGACTCTTCAGCAAAATTAAAAGATTGAATTAAAATCCTAAAGACACGGGGCGCCTGGGTGGCTCAGTCAGTTAAGCATGTGACTCTTGATTTCAGGTCAGGTCATGATCTCATGGTTTGTGAGTTTGAGCCCCGTGTCAGGCTCTGTGCTCACAGTTTAGAGGCTGCTTGGGATTCTCTGTCTCTCCCTCTCTCTCTGCCCTCCCCCCAGCTCTCTCCCTCTCTCTTTCTCTCTCAAACTAAACTAAACTAATATAAGATAAAATCCTTAAGGACAATATGAACAGCGTGAATTAAATAGAGAAAAATAGGCCAGTGGGGGAAAAAAGAACTCTTACATTTGATACTAAATGTGAGAAATAGAGTGAAAAATGCTTAAGCTCTTGAAATTTTGTCTTTTGTTTGTTTATTTTATTTTAGGGGGAGTGCAAGCAGGGGAGAGAGGTGGAGAGAGAGAGAGAGAGAGAAAGAGAATCTTAAACAGGCTCCACGCTCAGCACAGAGCCTGATGCAGGGTTCGATCCCACGACCTTGGGATCATGACTTGAGCCGAAATCAAGATGGGATGTTCAACCGACTGAGCCACCCAGGTGTCCCTGCCTTTTGTATAAAATAAATGCCAAAGACTGAAGGTTGGAAACGCACTAGGTTTGAGAACCATTAAACCATAATATTTTAACCAAAATTGGGAGTCAAATGGAAGTTTATTAAAATGAAACACATTTTATTATGTATGTACTAAATGACATCTAAAAAGCAAAGGTGATGATTCACACATGTTCCTACACCTCTTCATTGACCTTTGTCATTGTTAGGACAAAGTTTAGAATTTTTCTCTGATCTGTGGTATTCTGCCACAAACACTACAGTTTTGTTGTTTATTAAAGTTGTGTGTACAGGGGCGCCTGGGTGGCGCAGTCGGTTAAGCGTCCGACTTCAGCCAGGTCACGATCTCGCGGTCCGTGAGTTCGAGCCCCGTGTCGGGCTCTGGGCTGATGGCTCAGAGCCTGGAGCCTGTTTCCGATTCTGTGTCTCCCTCTCTCTCTGCCCCTCCCCCGTTCATGCTCTGTCTCTCTCTGTCCCCCAAAAAATAAATAAACGTTGAAAAAAAAATTAAAAAAAAAAAAAAAGTTGTGTGTACAGGGGTGCCTGGGTGGCTCGGTCTGTTGAGCGTCTGACTTTGGCTCAGGTCATGATCTCGCTGTCCGTGAGTTCAAGCCCCGCATCAGGCTCTGTGCTGACACCTCGGAGCCTGGAGCCTGTTTCAGATTCTGTGTCTCCCTCTGTCTCTGCCCTTCCCCTGCTCACGCTCTCTCTCTCTCTGTCAAAAATAAATAAACAATAAAAAAAAAAAAAAGGTTGCATGTACATTCCCCATATGGGCCATTCCATATCTTTTCCCTGATAGATACAGTCTCATTCACTTACGTTTAGGGAAAAAACATATTACAACTATTGAGAAGCCCTTACTAGATATAGGTGACATTTTACTTATGTTGGCAAACTTGGTAGTTCTCATACACTATACTCTGTAAAGGACCTTAAACTTCTTAGTTGAGGAATACAGCCTGTGTATGTTAAGTAATAACTGCATATTGTATAAATCTATTTTGGCTCTACTATGCCTGTATGAGAGTGGGGTGTTAATCACTGGATATCACAGATTCCTAGAATTGTAACTAGCACCAAATAGTCACGTATATTTTAATGAAGGGTGAAACTAAAAACAGATTTATCTGCACAGATCAAAAGATATACAACTGTTTTACCAGATTAAGGAAATTGTTTTCCTTGTCCAGCAGGCAGAGCAGAACCGAGAGACATGCACATCACTGCTGATGAACACAAATGGGCTGAATGTTGGAAAACATGATGCTGCAAACACACTGATGTTTACTAGCCACTCGTTTGGACTCCGAATAAATGCTATGCAAAGAGACAAAATGGAAGAGAGACAGTAACAGCAGACGAAGGAGCTCACCAGCATCAGGATGGTTTGTGTGGCTCTGGCCTCGTGGGAGGGTCTGGGGTAAAGGCTGAGGCTGTGAATGTGTTGGACTCGCTGCTTGTGCCTGAGCAGGACAAGGACCATGGAGCCACTGGCCCACACCATGATGCTCAAAAACACAAAGTCAAAATAAAAATATATGACAGCACTTAGTGAGTCTCTAAGTATATCTTGTGGTAGTTTAGAACAGTAGACAAATAGATTTTTTAAAGTAAGGTTTTTGCTGTTCACTGGCCCAGTCATTTTCATTGGAGTGTAGATATTTAACAGGAGATGCAAGATCCAGCAGAGGAAACAGCAGAAGCCAATGCATTTTGGAGATGTTCTGAGCCCCATCACCCCAGAGATTTTAGGATGAAGCTTACTGGCCTGGTAGCCACTCAACAGGCAGGTGATGCTGAGGGCAACTCCTCTGCTCACCCTGTGGACATAGAAGACAACTTTACATCCAGGGTCATCTAGGAGAGATTTCCATCCAAAAGCTGCCATGGTCTGAGGGATCCCTTTGGAGAAAAGCACCAAGTTGTTGGCTAAGACCAGTTGGTTGAGAATCAAGTCTTTGGGTTTCAACTTGTGTCCTGTGAGCAAAGTGAAGGTATAAACACCAAAGAGGAGGGAATTTCCCAGGATCCCCACTGCTTCCTGGATGAGGAAGATAATCCCCATTTCCAAGTTGGAAGAGCCCATCAATTTCAAGTGGAAATTGGTCTTAACGGGTAGAAGATCTGGAGGAAATCCAAAATATATGTATTACTGTCTTCATGTTTCCTGTAGGGCTTTCCATAAACCACATTTTTTCTGCATAGAGGACATTCAGAATATGTCCTTAAAAGCAACAAAAGGGTCAGATAGTGGTTATTTAAAGGAGATTTTACTGCGTCACTGTAGATAAGATGTTTCTCCAAGGATACACACCAATTGACAGCAACCTTTAGGCCTTGGGTTATTGAAGGAGGAGGGAGTCGTGGCATATTTAGACATAAACATTCACATCAACTTTATAGGCAGATGGATTTGTTTAAAATGTTTAGATGCAATTGTAATTTTTATAACAGCAATTAAAATTGAAGGGTAATTTTAAGAAAATGTAGTACAATATACATATGAACTTTATCAGAGAAGAATTTTAAACCAAGGGAAAGTTCCATAAATAACTTTGAAAAGGAAACATGTAATGAATTTAATTCTCCAACAAAGATGTCATTTTATGTGGAGTGAGAATTTACACAGTTTCTGTAAATCAGAGTCAACTTGGAGGAGTCTCTGACTACTTAACACCTGTGATCACCATGGGTCACTCCTGTTTGAACTGTAGTCGTTCAAGGGCAAAAGAGACTCATTCTATTCCCTTAATCAAAAGGGAATGGACGCCATGGAGACATGGGTAGGGGCTAAATTATGTGCACTGTGCTCTCAGAGAAAGAATATTGAAATCTCCATCATTATGCTCCTTGAGTAGAACTTTATCTGCCGGAACAAACCATGCTGTTAAACGCTACACGTCTGTGAGGGGTGACCACATTAAAAATTCCTACTGATCAGGGGATCGTGAGGTCCTTGTTGGGTAGGAAGAGTTTCAGATTTGGAGGATCATTCGAATGTCACAGTAATTTTGAAATCTGGTTCCAGGTCAGGGTAACATTCAGAATCTGAGAATATTGAAGTCCCCGATGATCTCTGCTCTCTTAAATGTGGAATCTCTAGTTCTTTTTTCTTCAGAGTCCTATCTCCACATGGGAGTTGGAGGTTTATACTCTTCCACCAATCGTTAGATATTTTAGATAAATGTAATTACGAATTCCTTTTTTTTTTTTTTAACAGCTTTATTCATTTTTTGAAAGATAGACTGTGAGTAGGGGAGGGGCATAGAGAGAGGGAGACAGAATCTGAAGCAGGCTCCAGGCTCTGAGCTGTCAGCACAGAGCCCAAACCAGGGCTTGAACCCATGAAATGTGAGATCGTGACCTGAGCCGAAGTGGGACGCTTAACCAACTGAGCCACCCAGACGCCCCAAGAATGACTCATTACTTTTAATCTCAAAGTGACTTTAAAACATGTTTGCATACCTATATAACCCTTATTATGTGAGAAGTTTATGACCAATCCATACAAATAATAACTTTTGAGAAACTAAAAAAAAATAATTGTGTCTGTTGATTTTTATCAGGGTGTATTCAAACAAAACACCAAAACTATCAGCCAAGATTGTGAACTGGTATCCAATATCGTATTTTTAGTAAAATCATCAATTTTTTTAAATGACTGAATAAGAATATTAATGTGATCCATGTAATTGAAAGAAGTCAACATTAACCAATGTGTATTTGACTTGAAATGTATAGAGAGATAGATATAGTTTTTTTAACTGAACAGGTTCAGATATTGTGATCAACTTCCGAGCAACTACCACCTCTGTTCTCCAGATTGTGGCCTCTAAATGCAACTTCTCACAGGGGCACCTGGGTGGCTCAGTCCGTTGAGCATCCGACTTCGGCTCAGGTCGTGATCTCACAGCTCATGGGTTCGAGCCCCGAGTTGGGCTCTGTGCTGAGCTATAAAAAACTTATAAAAAGCTCATATAAAAAGCTATAAAAAACTTCTTTGAATGGGAGGCAATAAGAAGGAACTGTACTACCTCTGAAGTGTTCTTCACAATAAACTGAACTAGAACTTGAGTAAGCCACTAGCAAAAATTATACCTTTAGTGTGACTGACTGGGACAGCATATGAAGCAGTATCAGTAGGATGTAATAAGTTGATAGAACATCTTAAATTATTCTAGATAAATGATCCATTTTTTTATAAGAATAAGAAAAAGAGGGGGACTTATTAATTGCCAAACTCTTAATAGAAAAACACAAATTATATGGGGGTGAGTAAGGGAAACATGAGCTCTTATTGTTATTTAATGATATTATTGAGTAGTTATTGTAGGTATTAGAAAGGTACTCAGGTCCTCCTTATGAAGGAATCCAATCTTTACATCCCATGTCATTGTGTAGGAGTACGTTCTTGATTATTTACTTGAGAATATAATTATACATATGATTATTTTTGTTAAATAATCTGGTGTGGATAACGTGGGTGACAGTATAGATGAAATGAAATGACTGCGTGCTGGTAATTTAACTGTTTAAGGTGGTGATAAGTCTGTGGGCCTTATGCTGTTATCTTTCACATATATTTGAAATATTCCATTATACCAGTTTTCAAAGACATTTTCTTCTGTTAATAATATTTTCTAAGTTTTGTGTCTTTAAGGCAATATTTTTCAACCTAGACAATACACATTTTATTCTTAGCATTTCATTGTTAAATTACTTTATTCTTACCGTACTTAATTTTTTTTTCTGTCTTTAGACAGGACTCTTAAAACCAAGTGACATCTGTATCCAGAGGGAACAGATAAATGAGCAGTTTGGAAACTAAAGAAGGTAAAACCCGCCTAAAATACAGATGCTTATAAGCTTGTCAGTTAATGAAATGTATCAGATTTTCCCATAATTCTAAATGTAAGGGATCTAGCTTAGTATATAAATCACCATGATACTCAAAAGAAAGGAATCACATTAGGGAAACTCTTTGGGGCAGGTATCCAAACCAGGTCTATTTTGTATGAACCTTTGTGGAAAGTCAGTGCTTTCACTCAGATAAAAAACCTTGTCAGTGATGGAAAAAGAGGCAGAGATCTGAAGTAAATTAATAGAAAATTAAATTCAACAAGATTTTAAAGGGAGACTTCCATAAGAAGAATGCTCTGTCTTTAAGAAATACTCTGTTTGGGAGCACCTGGGCGGCTCAATAGGCTAAGCATCAAACTCTTGATCTCGGCTCTTGTCATGATGTCATAGTTCTTGAGATTGAGCCCCACGTGGGGTTCTGCACTGACAGCATGGAGCCTGCTTGGGATTGTCTCTCCATCTCTCTTGGCCCCACCCCCCTCTCTGTGTGTCTCTTAAAATAAATAAATAAACTTAAAAGAAGAAGAAGGAGGAAAGGGAGGAGGAGAAGGAAGAGGAGAAGAAGGAGTAGGAGGAGAAGGAGGATAGGAAGGAGGAGAAATAATGCTCTGTTTGGGGTGTCTGGGTGGCTCAGTCGGTTAAACATCTGTCTCTTGATTTCGGCTCAGGTCATGATCTCGTTGTGAGATCCAGCCCCAAGTCAGGCTTCATATTGAGCATGGAGCCTGCTTGGGATTCTCTCTCTCTCTCTCTCTCTCTCTCAAAATAAATAAACTTAAAAAAAAAAAGCTTAAAATCAGTAGTAAACAAATAGCAGAGATAGACTTATTTCCAAGACAGAAAGTCTAATATTGTAAATGATTTAATTAACACAGTGTCTTTTTCATGTAATTCAAGTGAAAATTTATAAATTTTTCTTTTTTTTTCTTTTTAATTATTATTTTAAGTAGTCTCCATGCCTAATATAGAGCTTGAACTCACAACCCTGAAATCAAGAGTCAAATGCTGTACCGAGTGAGGCAGCCAGGCACCCCTACGTTTTTCTAATACTACAAAACAAAAAATGTAAACATACCCAATTATATACTATATATTATATACATTCCATATTACATAATGTATTATATACCTTCTATAAATTTACACTTAAGTTCAATGAAGAGAACTTGCTGTGTTAGATACAAAGACCATTAACCACAACTTGTCATTGCTGAAGACGTACACGGATCAATAGCACAGATCAGAGTCAGTAAACCAAAAACTGTGTTGGATGAAAGTAAATCATCAAATATTTGGGAAAATTATTTATTTAATACATGGTTAAACTACTTGGAGATTTATTTGAAATAGTAGAGGTAAATTTATGTTTTTAAGAGGTAAATTTCTTGCTCTCATCTTAGAATTAAATTATACCCTATATCTTAACATAAAGATGTCAAATCTGCCATGTAAAAATATTAGAGTATATTTTTATAAATCTGTTTTGACACATCATTACCATGCGTAGCCCAAATCAGAGGCCATTTTTTTCATTAACATGAAAGTCGAGATAAGTAAAGATGTACCAGCAATGAATTAAACTTAAATACAAAGAAATTATTTACCTGTGTAGATTATAAGGAGGACAAATAGCATGATCTCTCTATAGATATTAATCATTTAGATAATCTATTTTAAAAATGCTGGCACTGTGTATGAACAGGTGATACTCGGAAGTAAAAACATAGTAAAATAATGAAATGCTTGTTTCTAAAATAATAAAGTGAACTCAATTGAAAATGACATTCCATTATTTTCAGGCGTAATCGTTTTTAAGTTTATTTATTCATTTTGAGAGAGAGAACACATGAGGAGACAGAGAGAGAGCATGAGGAGGGAGGGAGAGAGAGAAAGGATTCCAAACAGGTTCCACACCGTCGGCAGATGCAGGGCTCAACTCCTGAACCTCCAGACCATGACGGGAGCGAAACCAAGAGCCCGGTGCTTAACCCACTGAACCATCCAGGTGCCCCCCAAAGCTGGTGTCTTTGACACAGGGTCCTTCACGGTGTCCCTCAGCTTAATGATATTTGTCCCACCATGAAGCTTCTCCAGAACCCTAACCTCTCCTTTTATCTTTTTTCTTCACTGGCTTGAGAATTTTTACAACCACTGCCTCGCTGTTGGTGATATTAATGGCCTCAAATACTTCACTATGCTTTCCCGGACCACGTTTTCCAACCAGTTGGTAATCATCTTGGTGACCTAAGCTCCGGAGGCATGCCTCCTAGTCACGGTACTCGTGGCTCCTCCGGCTTTGCCCTTGGCCTGGACCCGGCCCTGCTTTTCGCATCGGGTGGGGCGTGGTGGACGGGACTAGGGGCGCCGCTGGGCCCAGAGGGCAGCATCTCACGGTGGCGCAGGGCAGGAGGCCACGCCAGGCCGCGCCTACAGGGCCAGGACGGGGTGAGAGCGAGGGGTGGGCTCCCCCAGCGGCAGCGGCAGCGGCAGCGGCAGCCGGGAAAGGGGCAGAGCCAGGGAGCAAAGAAGGACTGTTTTTTTCTTTTATTATAATTATTATTAAAAATTTTTTTTTAAATGTTTTGAGACAGAGGCAGAGCATGAGCAGGGGAGGGGCAGAGAGAGAGGGAGGGAGACACAGAATCCGAAGCAGGCTTCAGGCTCCGAGCTGTCAGCACAGAGCCCACACGGGGCCCCAATTCACAAACCACGAGATCATGACCTGAGCCGAAGTTGGACGCTTAACCGACTGAGGCACCCAGGCGCCCCGATATTTTTTCTTTTTAATAAGAGATCTAGGGGTGCCTACATGGCTCAGTCGGTTAAGCGTCAGACTTCAGGTCATGATCTCAGGGTTGTGGGTTCGAGTCCCGCGTGGGGCTCCGTGTTGACAGCTCAGCCTGGAGCCTGTTTCAGATTCTGTGTCTCCCTCTCTCTCTGCTCCTTCCCTGTTCGTGCTCTCTCTCTCTCTCAAAAATAAATAAACATAAAAGAAAGAGAACAGAAACACACGAATCTTCAGATCAGTGTGATTATTAACCACTCCAGCCCGATAAAATTGTAGCAATGCACAGGGCAATAATGGCTCACAACGTCCACCTGATCATAGTGGCTTTGTGAGTCACAGGGAGAATCTCAGTTTAGTGCCCTTGCTCTCAGAGAGGGGAAGGCAAGCCAGCCTGCCACTGAAGAGTCTCTGGCCAGAATTATTTTCTCTTTGAAAATAACAGCGTATAAAATGAGGTAGGTGGGTAAGTGGATGGGGTGGCCACACACTATGTATGTATTTAGATAGAAAGATAGATGATAGATAGATAGATGATAGATGGATAAGAATGGATCCAAAGAACAGCTGAGGTCCCTAAAGGGTAGAAAGAACGTCAGATTTGTACAAGGACAAGACTATTGAAGCACCTTTAAAATCTGGAGACCTGTTGGAGTAACATTTGTGTTTTGAGACTACTACAGTCCTGAGTATTCCTCTTGTCTGTCCCCCACAAACTCTTTTTTAACGTTTATTTATTTTGAGGGAGAGAGAATGCAGGGGAGGGGCAGAGAGAGAGAGTCCCAAGCAGCCATTCTCATCACGGAGACGGACATGGGGCTTGAACCCACAAACTGTGAGATCACCACATGAGCTGAAATCAAGAGTCCGAGGCTTAACCGACCACCCAGGCGCTCCTGTCCCCCACAAACTTGTGGCCACATTTTTCTTACCATAAGATGTTTGTTTCTATCATGAAAACAAATGAGACCTTATTTTCTGTAAATGAGATATGAATTTTTACAAACGAGAGAAATTTGGACACAGATCATTGGGCTTTAGTCAGCACCACATGCCTTTCCCCTTTGCAAAGCAGAGCAGCACCCCCAGAAGCATTGGGGCGTCCCAGCAATGGCTGCTCAGACACTCACCGTCTGGGAACTCATCGTCTCTCACTGCCGATCACATGCCCCTGCTGTGACGGCTCCAGGGTGCAGCCTGTGAGTCAGGGCTGCAGACAGGTGAGAGCCCATTTCACAGGGGGCTGGAACTGACGGCTGGAGGGAGCACCCGGGGTGGCCCTGAAGCAGGTGCACGAGGGTGGCAAGGGCCTCTCCTTTCCTCAGCTGGTTCCGGAGCAGATGTCTCCCCACGGCTGGGTTTTGTATGTTTCTGCTTGAGAAAACCTACTGCTTCTGGGAGAACGGTTATCCCTGGCTTTCCTGAGATAAACTCCTTATAATAATGAAGAAGTTAATTGGGGAAAAAAAATAGCTACTAACCCAGTTGGAGTTTGCTGTGAGGGCAGTGGCTGCGGTGATGGAACCTGTGCAGGTGCGGAAAGGGGAATTTTGAACCCTGAGATAAAGGTTTTGAGGTTCTGTGATCTCATCTGCTTGCTGGGAAGTGATTATCATTTCACCTGTAATTGCACTGACAGTGTCTACTGGGGATTGAAGATTATTTGTGGAAAACATTTGTGGACTGTGCACACCCCCAAATGCTATTAAAAGTGATTAACTGAGATACGTAACAGGAGCGTCAGGACAGGATGGGGAGGGCAAAAATCCTCATGCAAATTGAACAGAAGGCACTGAAATCTAGTAAGTGAGAGAACTAAGCTGAGCACATCCTATCCACTTGGTCAATCCAAAATACCATTTCTTTCCTTTCCTGAGAGATCTGAGGGTACTGAAATTGAAGGGAGAGACTGTACTGGGTGGGTAGAGTTGGAAACAACACACAGTGTTGCAAATGAACAGGAATTCTGTGCAGGATATTTGTTTAGTGCTTCAGCAGACATGTACCTTATGTGGGTCAGGCACATTTCTAGGTATATGATGTATGAGTGCACAGAACATAAACAAGGAATGTTTCCTTATGGAAATTGCATCCTCATTAAGGGACACAGACAATAAGCAATGAGTCTAAGGTGTTGAGTTACGTGGTATCTTAGAAGGTAATAGGTCTGTCTTTTGGAAGTAGAAAAGAACCAGAAGGAGTGAAGAAAATTACAGGGGGTAGGGAAGCATTGCAATAGTGGATTGGATCTCCAAAGAAGGACCCAGTGCAGATGTTATTTAGGGAAAAAATTTAAGGTGGCTAGTGATAAATTCCTTATTTATTCCTTTCCAAATGTTATATATTCATTTTCTTGTTTTATTGCACTAGACAAAACACCAATATTAATATTGAATACAAGTGCAGAGTAGGCATTGTGTTTTGTTCACAATCTCAGGGGAATACTTTTTTTAATGGACAAAGAGGCATGGCATTTGCAATAGCACTTTTATAGAAGCTCTTTAGGAAGATCCCTTCTATGTTTGATGACTCTCTCTTTTTGTCACATACACACACCAAAATAAATTTTTAAAAATTGCTCTAAAATTATTTTGAATGGAATGGGGAAAAAAAATTCCTCAATGTAAGACAATTTGTGGAAGCCTTCTAAAGCAGCTCTTCAAGGAAAGTTGATCACATTAAACACTTATAGAAAAAAAAGGTCTCAAATCAAGGACCCCAGCTTTCACCTTTAGAAACTAGAAAAGAAGAGAAATGAAATCCTGAGAAAGCAGAAGAAATAATAAAGATCAAAACAAAAATGAATGCAATAGAAAATGAGAAATTGTAGAGAAAATTAGTGAATTCCAAAGCCTTAATATCAGTATAATTGATGAACCTCTACCCAAACTGATCATACAGAAAAGATGGGAATACACGAATTTCCAATGTCAGAAATGTTAGAAGTGACATCACTACAGATTCTATAGGCATTAAAAGGATAATGAGGGAATATTATGAGTCCCTTTATGCCAATAAATTCATACATATATTTCATACTGTTATGAATATTGACTGATATTTTCATTAACAACAACAAAAAAAGGTTTTTGTCAAACATTTGTTGGAATGTAACTCCTTCATCAGACGACATGACTCATTTGCTAAATATGGTAATCGTTTTTAAATACTGAAAGAGTATGTCATTTTTTGTGCTATTTACAACATAAAGCTACAGACACATGTTTAATTCTGCATTGTTACTGTTCTTTTTCATTACTTTAAGTCTGCACAGTCAACAAAACAATAAGGCAAACTTTGAATTGTATTTAGAAATTTCGCTAATGTAAACACTCCCACCATGGCCAACTTCATGGTGAATGTTTGGACCAAGTGGAGGAAGCCAAATATACACCCCTAATAAATCACATAAGACACCCAAATTCTATCTGGCCCTCCTCCACTTTTCCTGTGCTAACAGCCTCCAGTCCTGGGACATCTGAAGCCTTCCCATTTTTTCCAGCATAGAGCTTTTCCACTCCTTTGCTGCCTTGGAGTCACTCCCCAAAACAATTGATAATGAGTAACTCCCTTGCTTTACAAGGTCAGAATAAGTATCCTTCCCTTGTTCCCATCTGAGTGGTCTTTACTTCCATAGTTATCATGGAGGTTCCACTGAGATAGTCTGCATTTTTCTTGACCAGCTTTTCTGTCTGTGGAGATTGGTCAGTGGCCAGACTACCAGTGTATAACCCTGAGTTTTCTGTGGCTTTGAAGAAGTCCTACAGGAACCAAATGATGATGGCAAGTCCTGAACCAGGCTCCACTAGACAGCCGGACCAGCCACGATGCCTGCAAAGGAATGCAATGTGGCCTTTAAAAGAAGGTGGGTAGCTTTAGGAATACAGGGTTCTTAATAAGGAAGTATGAGGTATACAATGAGGAGGTGGCTTTAGAATGTCCAAGATAAGTGGGAAAAGCAAACTGCAGGTCGGTGTACAAAAAGTAACTTTATACGAAGAAAAATGATTTGTATAGAAACATTTGAACACACACACACCCACACACACAGTGTCGCACACAATCTCCAGGACGTTGAATTTTTAGAGACTTTTTACTTTATATTTTATAATGCATCGTGTAGTACTCCTTAAAAAATAGGAAATTGGACATCCATTAGATTTTAAGAATAGGAAAATGAAGGTACACAGCTTTTTTCAATCTCACTGTGAAACTGCCTCGGTTTTAGATGAGATTCCTACTACTCACAAGAGACATGTGAACCCCATGCCCAGGAATCACGGCACAAAGTCGTAATTTCTTTGCACGTGCATCGAAGTCACTCGGAAAGCTTGTTAATACACAAATTCTCGGGCTCAACTCCTGAGTGTGTAATTCAATAGGTATCTGGACTGAGAATTCGCATTTCTAACGAGTTCCCGGGTGATTCTGACGATGCAGGGATCAAACCCAAGAGCCAGTGTGGTAGAAAAGGCGAGTCCGTGACTCGGCCGAGCCCAGAGAGGTCTCCCCGGCATCTCTGCAGGGAGCCTTCTAGGCTGATGGGAGGCCGACTAGGTTGGGGCCCCAGGCCTCCCAGGCCCCGCTGGGCGCGGGAAAAAGCCCCCAACCCACGTCCAGCAAGTGGCTACGCAGGCCGCTTCCCAGGTGGAGGAGGCCGGACCCGAAGCCCTCCGGGGTGAAGACCGCACTTGCCGCGCAGAAGCGACCCCCACCAGGTCGGGAGGCGAGCCACCCCCCCCCCGACTCCCAGAAACACCCGGGCCTCCGCCTAATACTCTACATCTCACCTGGCGCCGCCCCTTCCTGCGGACCTTACCTCTTATTCCCGCCCCTTCCTACCTCTGAGCCAATCGCTCTCTGCCTCTCGCACAGGCTCTGTTTCCTCCTCTACTACTGGGCACTTTCTTCCGTCAGTCTCAGAAACTCCAACCAACGGGAGCCAGTCAGGAGCTCCGCACTCAGCCAATGGGGACTGAGCGGGAAGTAAGCAGAGCCCCGCGCTGGATTGAGGGCGCTCTTCCTAGCTGGCTCCGGATTCTTGGGCCGTCAGGTGAGGCAGTGGCTGGACTCCCACCCCAAACCCCCACTCCCGAGGTACTTCCCGGTGAGGTGCCGGCCCACGCCCTGCCCCAGGGCCTCCGTGGGAGCAGAAAAGAGTTATGAGACCTGGAGCCCGAGTTCCCCTTCCCTCCCTCCCGCCTCATTATTTCCAAGATGAGCTTGGCCCAAACACCGGTTTCCGTGGGTTCAAGACATGAGTCGTCGTCTCTTGTTATGAGCCACCTCGGGGCTGTCATGGATTCGGTCAGTGATAAAGCGCACAGGTGCGTGAGACAGATAAGGATAAGGGCAATGAGAAGTGTCAGGGCTGTAGTCCGGGAACTGGGGGACCCGGCGAGGGGCACCAGGAGCTGTTTTATCACCAGCTGCTCCGGGCCACCAGCAGCCCAACCAATGAGTACGGCTCTGGCTTCGTTATCTGAAAACAGAAATGCAGGGGGAGGCGTCCAGATGGAGGGGAGAGTCGATTCGTGACGTCGGGAGCCACCTGACTGAAGCCCCAGGCTGGGACTTGAGAAGGGAAAGATCTGCGAGAGGCCGACACTGCAGCTCACCCAGGGAGACCTCCAAAAGCTCAGGGTCCTCAGGGTGGCGCGGGCACCGCTGCGGCTTTCATGAGTTGCTGTTTAGGGATGGCTTCTGGGCCTGAGTGGTCTGAAGAAAGACGGAAGCAGCCTTATCAAGTCCAGCACAGCTTCCCATATGAACTCAAGGAGCGGGGAGAGCACTGAGCAAAGAAATCACGCTTATTTTTCTCTTCCTCTGACTGCATGAGGGCACGGGAGTTTCCCCACCGATGCCCTGACTCTCTTCAGTGTCTGTGTTTGGACGGCATTCTGCAGAGAGACTCCAAAGCAGATCTCCCTCCACCAGCCCCACCCAATCCAGTGGGAAATGTGTTTGGTTCTTTTTTCACGATGTAGCACGAATCAGAACACTATCACCCCCCACAGTTACCCCCCCTTTCACCTGGATTACTGCGCTGGCCTCCACAGTTAGTTCTCAACCCAGCAACTGGCTTGGGAACAATTTACTGGGGTCCTGTCTCCCTCCTGTTCAGTTATCTGTCACGGGATACACCTCATATAAGATGGAAAATCCTCACCATTGCCCTGTCTCATGCGGCCTGGGCCACATGCCGCCCTGACCTCCCTGCCCCCTCTTCCTTCCTTTCCTGCTTCCACCCTGTGAGACTCCTTGCTTTGTGAAGGCTATTTCTTGTGCCTGGAAATTATTCTCAAAAATACCCACAAGGCTCAGTATCTCCCCTCCTTTGTTTGCTTATTGCTCTTATTTAGGAAGACTATTATCGCACTTGTAACGTTACATCCCTTCCCCCGTCTTTCCAGTACCCTCATCTTTCCTTCTTTCCGTTGTGCCTGACATTATAACATTTTATGTAATTTAGGGGCCCCTGGATGGCTCCATTGGTTGAGTGTCTGACTCTTGATTTTGGCTCAGGTCATGATCCCAGGGTCGTGGGATCAAGCCTAAGTTGGGCTCTGCGTCGAGTGTAGAGCCGGCTTAAGACTCTCCCTCTCCCTCTTTTTCCCTCTGCCCCTCTCCCCTGCTGGTGCTCTCCCTCTCTAAAATGAAATAAAAACTTTGACATACTATATAATTTATAAATTTGTTTTCTGTCTTCCTTGATTAAAGAATAAGGTCTACGAGGGCATAGGTCTCTGTCTCTCTCTCTTTTTAATGTTTATTCATTTTGGGGAGACAAAGAGAGACAGTGTGAGCAGGGGAGGGGCAGGGAGAGAGAGGGAGACAGAATCTGAAGCAGGCTCCAGGCTCTGAGCTGTCAGCACGGAGCCCAATGTGGGGCTTGAATCCACGAACCAAGAGATCATGACCTGAGCCAAAGTTGGATGCTTAACCAACTGAGCCACCCAGGTGCCCCGTAGGTCTTTGTCTCTTGTTTCCTGATGTCTCCTATGTACCTATGATAGTGCCTGAAACCCACTAGTTGTTCACTGAACATTTGTTAGGTTTGCAAATAAACAGGATTGCCCCAACGTTTTTCTTTTTTTAATTTTATTTCTTCCCTCCCTCCCTCCCTCCACTGTTCTGACAACTCTTTCTAAATAGCCTCTATACCAATTTCTTGGCATGGGTATTCCTTGTTGGTTTCAGAATTAAAAGGAATCACATTTTTGAGACAAAAACCTGAGGGTTGCCAAGGCCCCATCATGGCCATGTGCTCAGCTTCATTCACTGCCCAGGCTTCAGAGTTCCCAATGACCTTTGTCATAGATGTGTTTTCCCTGAGGTATCTCCACCATTAACTTCTCATAGTGACATAATCCTTAGTAATAGCATTCGGTAATTTCCACATTTAACAAATGGTTTTCTGACAATCTGCACTCTCCTTGCAGACACTGTCGGTGCAATTACAAGTGAAATGGTAATCACTTCTGAACACGAAGAGATCATGGAAACCCAAACCTTGTCTTGAGTTCAGATGCCTGCCTTCTGCACCTGCATAGGCTGCCCCCACACCCACTGTCCTGACAGCAGATGCCCCCTGGGTAAGTAAGAGAAGTTTAAATTACTCAAAGAAAAATACCTGAGTAAATCCAGTCATAAATGTTCTCTGTAATTTCTGCTTTCTGGTTTTGAACACAAAAAAAATATTTTTGTATATATAGGACAGGAGTTTGCTCAGAACCATAGGCATATTGCCACCCTTGTCTCCCTGTATTGGGACAGCTTAATGTCTTCCTTTCTGCTGCCCTGTCATGGCAGAGAGAGAGAGAGAGAGAGACAGAGACAGAGAGACAGACACAGAGATGGGAAAATACATCACTCCTGCTTTGGGACAAAGTGGGGTCGGCGTCCCAGGCATGCAAAGACCGCTTTGATGAAAACCAAGATGTTTCTAGAGGACTTTCTCCAACTCTCTCAAACCCAATGCTCAGCCACAAGTACAGTCACAGCTACAGTACATACCACCCTCCAGAGAGAGGGCAGAGGAGGGTGGGGTGTTCAAGAGTCAGCTCTCCTTTCCAAAGAACAGAAAACTGTGCACGCTATCCTGAAAACAAACAAAAACTAGACGTCTTATGAAGTCATCACGAAGTGCAGTTGTACTATGCACGACAGACACGTGTGTGCTCACTGTGAAAACGTGACCTGTGTGTAGCCTTATAAAGGTGCGGAGGAAGCTCCGAGTGAGGAAATGATCATTTTATATTCTCCTGTACGTTTTTTAGCCTGTTAACGTTATCGTGTGTGCCTTGAAAACTTTCGAAGGAAAGTCCACAGGAAGAATTGCAAATGACCAAATCCGTTGCCAGCACCAAGGAAGTCCAAGGTGGCAACCACAAAGCCCACACAAACCCGACACCTGTATGTACACAAGCAGACTGTCCTTTTAAAGTCCCTGGCCCTTTATTTCGTAGCACAACTTCACACAACCCTTTGTAAGATCAGACAGTGAGGATACTCGGGTGTTTGTTTCCTGGGCTCATTGTGAATCTGCCCCAGCAGTGTGTTTTAGGTCAAGCCCGGGACAACTGGAGGGGATGTGGGAGGGAGGGCCCAGTCCCTCGAACCACCAGGCGAGGTGGGAATTAGGACCCCCCCCCCCCAGAAGGCCACACCATACTGTCAGGGGAAAAGAAAGAAAACAAAGGAGCAGAATGGAGTCAAGAAAAAGTGAGGGAGAGGGGCGCCTGGGTGGCGCAGTCGGTTAAGCATCCGACTTCAGCCAGGTCACGATCTCGCGGTCCGTGAGTTCGAGCCCCGCGTCGGGCTCTGGGCTGATGGCTCGGAGCCTGGAGCCTGTTTCTGATTCTGTGTCTCCCTCTCTCTCTGCCCCTCCCCCATTCATGCTCTGTCTCTCTCTGTCCCAAAAATAAATAAAAACATTGAAAAAAAAAAAAGGAAAAAGAAAAAAAAAAATTTTTTTAAAAAAAGAAAAAGTGAGGGAGAGAGAACGTCGAGAATTTAAAAACCACACGAACAGAAGCTTTACTTCGAAGTATCAAAGCCATAAATGGTCTTGAGGGGGCATGTTTCAATGTGACACCGTGCATGGCTTCCTTCTCTCCGACAGTGTGGGTGTAAGTGGCGCACGGTGTTATTTTCAGAGTTCTAACTTGAAGTCCAAGTGTCTTGTGACTCAGCCTTCACGTTTCTCACAAAGGACTACGTTCCTCATGGGTGGGGATGATTGTAACACAGGCTTCCAGCAAACTTCTGTAGAGTTGCCCTCACTGTCCCAACTTTCCTGACACAGGGTGGCAGTGAACACACAGAAAAACAAAGGGCGGGGGGCAGGTCGGTGGGTTAAGCCTCCAGCTCTTGATTTCGGCTTAGGTCATGATCTCATGGTTCTTGAGTTCAAGCCCTGAGTAGGGCTCTGGGCTAACAGCTTGGAACCTGGAGCCTGCATGGGATTCTCTCTCTCTCCGTCCCTCCCTCACTCTCTCTCTAAAAATAAATACAAATAAACTTAAAAAAAAAAGGGGGGGGGGGCTAAGACCCTTCCTCTCAAATATACCCCCCACCAAAACATTAAAACTGATGAAAAACTGTAGTAGGTTCGGCAGGAAACGTGAAAGAGTTTGTAAAGACATCCGTTCCTTCCATTTGAAGTCTGTGTTTCCACCCCTTCTTTTTATTCTTTTAAAAGTAATGCGGAGGTGGCTAGATGGCAGACCTGTGGCCGACGTCCGTGTAAGTGCACAGTACCCCCTGTCCTCTGCCTCAGCCGTTTCACGGGCACCGGAGGGCCCCCGCACTGTCCGCTCCGCGTGACTCTCCACCTGACCGTAAGCGCCCACGTGTCATGGGTTTTCTCACAGCAACGACACTGACATCTCCCGTTCGTTCTGAATTCGCCAACGGCGGGGAAGGCGCCCCTTCTGGCTAGAGGCCCCTAGGTTGTGCCAGGAACATCCTTCCGCGGTGCGTCCCCGACAGGGGCGGCCCGAGTGCCCTGCCCCCCACAGTTCGCCGCTCGAGTCCGATGGTGGGGGGCCGCTCACGCGTCCGAGGGCCAAGCAAATCTCCCCGCCGTTCTGCACGGCGGCGAGCGGCGCCGGGGGAGGGCGCGAGGGGCCCCCTCAGGGGTGCACCCGCCGGTGCTGCAGCAGGTGGGAGCGGCGCTTGAAGGCCTTGCCGCACTGGGGGCAGCGGTGGGGCGCCTCCGCGGCGTGGACGACCGAGTGCTGCAGGAGGTAGGTGCTGCGGTGGAAGGCCTTCCCGCACTGGGCGCACGCGAAAGGCCTCTCCCCGGTGTGCACGCGCCGGTGCTGCAGGAGCTCCGCGCCGCAGCGGAAGGCCTTGCCGCACTCGGCGCACTCGTACGGCTTCTGCCCCGTGTGCACCACGTAGTGCTGGATCAGGTGCGCTCGGTTGCCGAACGACCGCTCGCAGGCCCTGCACGCGAAGGGCTTCTCTCCCGTGTGGGTGCGGCTGTGCCGGACGAAAGTGGAGCGGTGGGCGAAGGCCTTCCGACACTGGGCGCACTCGTAGGGCTTCTCCCCGGTGTGGACCGGCCGGTGCTGCAGGAGGTAGGACCTGCGTTTGAAGGCCTTGCCGCACTCCGGGCACGTGTATGGTTTCTCCCCGGTGTGGATGAGGTAGTGCCGGATCAGGGTCGAGCTCTGGCTGAAGGCTTTGCCGCACGCGTTGCATTCGTAGGGCTTCGTGCCGGTGTGGACCCGCTGATGCCGTGCGAGGTACCACTTGCGGTTAAAACCTTTCCCACACTGCTTGCATTTGTAGAGGTCACCCCCCGCACGAAGCGCGCAGCCTCTGTCCGGTCCCTGTGGGTCCCGCTCACGGAGCACCTCTCCCGGAGAGACTCTCTTTTGCAACACCTGGAGGTGCAGATCGTCCTCTGTCCCCAAACCGTCATCTTCAAGGTTCATTCTCTCAAGGTGGGTCTTGTGAGCGTCCCTCCCAGGCGTCAGTCGACCTTTCTGCGTTTCCAGATGCCCTTCCCAATCCCTGGCCTGCACCAACCTGGAGACCCTTGAAGGTCCCTGGGCCGGGCTTCCCCGGAGCCAGGCTCCCGCAGACAAAACCGGCTGACAAGCGCTTGGGTCTCTGGTCCGACGTCTGGCGCTGTCACCTGAAGAGAATCCGACACACAAAGGGGGGCTTTTAGTGACACAGTATAGGAGAGACGAAATCAACGCTGCAGGGGGCAACCGAGGCTGATCTGGCACCACTGACAATGGCTGCGTTTTACATCTCTAGAACCTGGGTTTCCGAGGACCGTTCCGGTCCTTGTACCCTTGACACCGTTAAAGGGAAAATCCGGAGGGCGGGCGGAAGGAGGAGACAGAGGGTCTGGAGTGGACACCCCTCCTCACGGTCCAGAGGATAGGACGGGGGACAGTTTTGATCATTCGCTCCAACAACAGATGTCCCTTGGTGCTAGGAGCGCATGGAAACAGCGCTGAACAGGACGGGGAGGAAAAAGAGGAGGTGTCCCATGAGCTAGGTCCTAATGGAGAAGCCAGAGCCTCCAGAGAGAGGAAGAGGGAGGGGGCACGTGTGGGCAGAGTCCCTCCTGGAAGAGTGCTGAACAGTTAAAGGAAGGAAGGGCCCCGGAGGCCTGGTGAGGCCAGGCCACCACCGAAGGGGATCGCAGTCAAAGGAAGAGAATCAAGACTGAAGAAGAGGAGGGATGGAGGAACATTCGGGGTCCAACAGTGTAAAAGACAAGCTTCTGCTCTGCTGGGAGGCATCACGTGGTGGTTAAGGGGGCTCTGGAGCCGGAAGCCATTCGTCAGTCCCGCCTCCACCAAGTGTGATCCTGGTAGATGGGCTACGGTCTTCTTCAAGGCAAGGTTTCCATCTGAGAGACCAGGAGGTCTGTTGTGAGGGTTCAATAAGAAAAGCGCTCGGCACGGTTCTTGACGCAGTGTGTTTACTCCACTGGGTCATTCTCTTGATTACCTGTGACGGTTACCTTTATACATCAGCTCGGCTAGGTCTGGTCCGACAGTTCTGGCTGAGCTACTTTTTAGATGTGATTAACATTTAAACCAGCAGACTTTGAGAAAAGATCATCGTCCACAATCTTTCAAAGAGAGTGGGCCTCTTTGACGGCGGGCCTCAGTCAGTCAACTGAAGCCTTAAGAGAAAAGACTGAGCTCCCCTGGGAGGGCAGGAATCCCGCCTGCAGACGCCTTCAGACTCAGGCCGTGACATCACCTCTTCCGCTTCCTGGCCTGATTCTGCCTCCTCCTGGTTGCAATTCTCTGGAGAACCCGACTGATATGCTGTCATTCTCACTGCCGCACCGGGCAGTTAGGATGGCAGCAAAGGCACCAGCGAACACAAGCAAAGCTTGCCCTACAAGCCCAAGAAGGGGGCACCAGCAGAAGCCGACTGCACGGACACCACAGTGTCGGACTCCTAGCTTCCAGAACTGTGAGAAAATAAGTTTCTGTTGTTCAAGGCACAAAAAGGGGGGTGGGGGGTGGGGGGTGGGAAAGCCCCCGATAAAACCCATCCACAGTGACAGCATGGAGACAGTGGTTTCCACTGTAGTATCATGAGGATGGGGCACCAAGGACCCGCTAGTGTGCTGGAAATATTCCAAGTCTGGACTGGGGTGAGGAATACCTCAGTACACACGCAAACACATAAGCCTGACCCTTAAGATTTGTGCACGTCACCGTACACTTCTGATGTTAAGGGAAGACGACCAAGCAGAGTTTAAGCAAAAGGTAAGGAAGTCAAGTGTAGACGTTTTTCCTAACAAATGAGACAGCTCCTTCGAGGAGCTTGGCTTTATAAGGAGAGTCGACACTGGTTGCGGGCTAGTCCAGATCTGCAAACGCTTGTGTTTGCTCTATGTGTAGACTCCCGGAGCACATGTGTGTGTGGAGCAGACAGATGACGACGATGCAGCCAGGCCCGAAAGGAAGCGAGGCAGCAAGCTTCCTGGGAAGGCAAAGGTACGGCCAAGGCCGTGACCAGAGGCACAGCATCTTCCACAGAGGATGAGAAGGCCACGGGTGCGAGACAGGCATGGACGAGTCGCTCCGGATTGAGGAGCAGGCGGCAGAAGTCCACAGCCTTTGTTCCCAACGTGATGCTGAGTGTGTGCCAAGACTCGGTGGCGGCGGAAGTGCTGAAGCCCTGGAAGGTGTCCGGGTGGCTACGGGAGCCAGTGCGGGAGAAAGGGCTGCCCGGAGGCAGGCGGCAGATGCTAGGAGGCTCGGCATCATCCGAGCAAGAGACGATGGAAACCCAGACTAGATGCTGGAGATGGAGCCAGGGAAGGCGGTGGGGGTGATGGATTCGGGGGACACGGGTAATGTCGACCGGGCAGGACCAGGCATGGGTCGATGGGCTGGACGGAGACCGAGATGCTGAGGTGCTGTCTGAGGTATTTCCAACTTGTCACCTGCCTGGAATAGCAGGACACTCTGACCCGGGATGGGGGAGAGTGGGCAGGACGGTGAGCGGCTAAGGCATGACGGGCCCGAGGTGCCTCTGAGACACGTAAGTGGAGGTGTGGATCAAGGAGCTGGGAGAGCGGCCAGAGACAGGCCGGCCGAGAAGCCTGAAGGACCGCCAGAGAGGAGGCCACGCCTCACTGTGATGGCCCCAGCGATTCCGCAGCACAGACGTGGGGCTGAAAAGGCCCACTGTCGCTGTGTTTTTCAGGGCAAGAGAGGAAGGAGGAGCCAGCCAGTGCAAGGGGCTGCTTCTGATGGATAAATGGGGCTGTATGAATGGATGGAGAGGGTGGGAGACAGTGGGATACGGAACAAAGTGAAATTTACAGAGTAGAGACAGTGCTTTCAAGGGCAAGAAAGGCCCCTTGAGTCAGAAAGAAATGAGTGACATCACTATCGCCCACTAGGACTACAATTATTACATGGATACACTAAGAGCTGACTTCTGCAGGGCCCCTGGGTGGCTCAGTTGGTTAAGTGTCTGACTTTGGCTCAGGTCATGATCTTATGGTGTGTGAGTTCGAGCCCCATGTAGGGCTCTGTGCTGATAGCTCAGAGCCTTAAATGTAATAAAAAATAAACAAACCAACCAACCAACCAACCAAAAAACAAAAAACCTGACTTCTGTTGGCCCTTCCACAGGCCGGGCAGGGTACTAAGCAGTTTGGTGTGCTGGGTCATCACCACCTCAAACAACGTAATCACAGAAACTATCGTCACTCTGATTTTCCAAGTAGGCTGAACACAGGCAACTGAAAGGACATAAACCAAGCGCGCTGGCTCTTTTCCTCGGACACATGCAGCTCAACACTCCCCGGGCCTGAGCACCCAGGTGTGGCCAGGTGCCTATCTCTCCTCCAGGGAACACGGGTGGAAGTGATATCGGGGTGCCCGTGGGTGTGCCTTCTCCCCGCCCCCCCGCATTGCCCTTCCACCAGCTGGATTAGGCCAGAGAGCGCACCTAAGGCTACATGCTGACACTCACAGGCACCAGGTGTGCAACGCTGCCCTTCCGAGCCGGCCTGCAGATGCAGTGCTACACCTGGTGTGAGAAACCACCGGAACCCCCAGGAGGTCACAAAGAGTCTCACACAGGTTCAGGGGCACTGGACCCTTGCGTGCTGGAGGCTGCCAGGGCCCCCCGCGCAGCTCCCTGCTCCTACCTGGGCAGGTGCTCCACGAGAGGCCTCCCTTTCCAGCCCACAGCTCCCGCCCATGTTCCAGCAGGTGCGTCAACTCTGCTTCGGGGACTTCGTGCCCTGTTGACAGAGAAAGAAACAAGTCCTGGTGTATGAGGAGAAAGCAACGTCTCCATCCCATCTGGGACTTAATGGCAGAGACAAGACCCGAGTGAAGCTGCTACTGACGTGAAGAACGTGCTGACCTGTGCACAGGTCCCTTTCTTGGGCTGCAACTACTATAGAGGATGGTGCTGTCTCTGCACAACGCCAGTGTCCTTGAACTTTATCGGTGGAAGCCAACCCTCCTTGGGGGCACAGCGCTTTCACACACAGCCGTGGGACCCTGGGAAAGTGAGCCCCTCCTTCCAGAAGGGATTCTGTAATTAAGTCGCTGGTTCTCAAACACCCTGTGCTTTGGAACCACCTAGGGGTGCTCAATTTCGACCTCAAGCCAAAAGGAACACAATTTCTTCCAGTGAGGCCTAGCGACCACTATATCTGAGCTCTCCCCAGGGGTTCTGGTGCCCAGAACGCACTGAAAACTGAGGGGGAAGAAGTCGGTGAATGGCATCCCTGAGCACTGTAATCGGAGGCAGGCAGGAACCTGAGCTGGATGCTCGTTCCGAGGACGAAACCTGTATTCGCGAGGCGAGGCTGCAGCACCCCACAGGCCCACAAGGGGGCGAGCCTGAGGAACAGGGAGATGCTCGGTCCAGGGAGAGGAGCAGAGAGAATCTTCTCATCCCTGAGGATGGAACTGTGTGGCCACATCCTCCAGACCAGGCCAGCCCCACCCTGGGGCTTCTCAGTAGGTGAGGGGGGAAACTTCCTCCAGGGGAAGCCAGTTTAAGCTGCTCTTCTGTTACGTGCAGCCAGATGCATCTCCACAGAGACAGGCGGTTCTGCACAGAAGCCCAGTGACTGAGGTACCAGGACCCACTGAAGTTTCAGCTGTCAGATTCTGATCGTGAGCCCAGGATTCATTTGGACGGGTCTCGGTAACGGTCACTGTTGTGTGCTATGTGCAGGCGCCGAGCTCACGGAGGGGTGGGAGAAAAGGTGAACCAGATGTTCCTTTGGCTCGCCGCTTTCTCTCACCTCAGGGCCTTTTCTTGTACTGGTTCCTCCACCCACAACCTCTCCTTCACCTCCCCTCCAAGCTTCAAGCCTCAGTTTCAGTTACTTCCCGAGATGCCTTCTTTTTTTATTATTATTATTTAGAAGTTAGAATTTATTTTGTGTTTTGTTTTTTTATTTAAAACATTTTTTTTAATGTTTTTTGTTTTTGAGAGAGAGAGAGAGAGAGAGAGAGCAAGTGGGGGAGGAGCAGACCGAGAGGGGGACACAGAATCTAAAGCAGGCTCCAGGCTCTGAGCTGTAGGCACAGAGCCTGTTGTGGGGCTTGAACTCATGGACTGTGAGATCCTCAGCCGAAGTCAGACGTTTAACCGCCTGAGCCACCCAGGCACCCCTATTTTGTGTCTTTTTGTTTGTTTGTTTGTTCATGTTTATTTTTTCAAAAAAAATTTTTTTCAACGTTTTTATTCATTTTTGGGACAGAGAGAGACAGAGCATGAACGGGGGAGGGGCAGAGAGAGGGAGACACAGAATCGGAAACAGGCTCCAGGCTCTGAGCCATCAGCCCAGAGCCTGATGCGGGGCTCGAACTCACGGACCGCGAGATCGTGACCTGGCTGAAGTCGGACGCCTAACCGACTGCGCCACCCAGGCGCCCCTGTTCATGTTTATTTTATTTTTTTTATTTTTTTATTTTTTTTAAATTTTTTTCAACGTTTATTTATTTTTGGGACAGAGAGAGACAGAGCATGAACGGGGGAGGGGCAGAGAGAGAGGGAGACGCAGAATCGGAAACAGGCTCCAGGCTCCGAGCCATCAGCCCAGAGCCCGACGCGGGGCTCAAACTCACGGACCGCGAGATCGTGACCTGGCTGAAGTCGGACGCTCAACCGACTGCGCCACCCAGGCGCCCCTGTTCATGTTTATTTTTGAGAGAGAGTGAGCACATGAGCAGGAGAGGGGCCAAGAGAGAGGGAGACACAGAATCCGAAGCAGGCTCCAGGCTCTGAGCTCTCAGCACAGAGCCCAACGTGGGGCTTGAACTCACACAGTGAGATCATGACCTGAGCCAAAGTCGGGGTGCCCTATAGAGGTGAGAGGTGAGCCCTTACCCAGTGAGACCAGAAGCCCACAGGTCTCCAGCATCACCTCCTGGTACAGGGCCCTCTGGTCCAGTTCCAGCTGTCCCCACTCTTCCTGGGTGAAGGTCACAGCCACGTCCTTAAAGGTAACCAAAACCTGGAAAGTCAAACAGAGGTAGTGGCCTTGGCCTTGTGCTGTTGGATGGGGTCAGACCCTGTTACTCAGCTGCTGGTGAAGGTGCAGAGAGACCCAGGGCTCCTGAGGGCAGGGCTCCGTGCTGGGCTCAAGGGGGAGGTAGAGGCAGCCTTTGTACGTAGTGCAATTAGGGCTCCGAGAAAGGCCTCCCCTGGGCTGGCCGCTGGAGACGACAGAGGGTGGTGTTCCTATGAGGACAGTGGGGGCAGTAAGTGATCTGGACATGAGAGGAACGGGGAAAAGGATCATGATGATAACTCCCAACAATGAGAACCGCAGCAGTCGTAGCCGAGGTCCTCCCCGCGTGCCCGCCCCCAGCAGAGAGCTGCTTTACCACTGAGGTAAAGTGTGACTAAAAGTCCCTTGTTCTGGAGCCAGATTCCCAGAGACTGAATCCCACACTTGCCAGCTGTGACCGTGGGGAGGACATCACATCATTTCTCTAAGCCTTGGTTTCCACATCGATACCATAATCATTCCCACTTCACCAGGCAGTTCTGAGAACTAAAACGAAAAGGTTTACATGTGGACACTCGAGTGCCCAGGGTCGAATGTGTCCAATGTATTTTGTGACTTTTCCTAATCCTCCCACAGCCCACAACGTAAATGTCACTATCACGTCCATGTCACAGCCCGCACCCTGGGGCTTAGGCAGCTCTAGAAAGCCCGCAATCTCACATTAGAGACAGGATCAGAACATCTGGCAAAAGATGACACTGTCTCCAGAAAACAGGCAGGTAGGGGCCAGGGGCACCTTCGCCAGAATTAAAACAACCAGGAAAAGGCTCTTGTAGTAGGTGACACTGATGCACAGGAGAGACAGCCCTGCAGAGGCCTGTCGGATGAAGGGAAGTGCAAGGAGGAAGGCTGCAAAATGGGAAAGACTTTGCAAGTTCAGCACCACCCAGCCGGGTGCGCTGAGCAGGAGAAGGGAAGGGGAGGAGCCGGGAGGTGTCTCCCCTGCGGATCCAGCACAGCCTTGAAGGCCACGGTGGGTTTGTGTGCATTTAGTACAAGTTTGATGGGAGCCCCTGAGTGGGAGACCCATTCACTCATTCAACCATTTATTGAGTACCTTTTACAAGCCCAGGCCGTTCTAGGTCTTGGCACAGAGCAGCAACAGGCGCTCACGATCCGGGGCTGGAAACAGATCCTGAACAAGCAACTAAAATCAGCAAGACCATGTCAGAGGGCCCTAAAGATTCCAAAGACAAAACAATGGAGCAAGAAGACTGAAGAGATGATAGTGAACTTCGCACGGGGCAACAGGGTGGGTCTGAAATAAAAGTGAGGGGCGGCGCCCTGCGGATGGGAGGAAGACGTGTGCTGACAACGGTCTAGGCCATGAAGGGGGGGCTTGGGGCGACTGCTAGCGTGTCCCCGGAGCTCCCTGTGCATGTGCGTGCAAGGGGACATCCCACGCCCGCACACGACTGGCACCGACCGTGTGGATGGACTCCCTGGTCAAAGCTAACTGAATGTCTTCGATAAGAAAACAGGTCCGCTACTGTCAGGGAAAGCCGGTTCCGTGTGCCGTGAACGGAAACTCCTAGGCCGCCCTGGCTCTCAGCCAGGAGAGGCTTCCACCTCTCCGCCCAAGCACAGCGGCAATTCCAGAAACTGCGTCCGCATCCTCCACCCCCGCCCCAGCCTGGTAGAGGCTAGAGGCCGGCAAGGCGCAAGAGTCGGACTCCCGCCGGGTCGCGCCTCCGCGATCAACACAGGCTCAGGAGGCATCTCCGTGGAAAGAGCCCCCAGAGCCCTGCGGGGCACCGGGGGACACACGTCACCCACGTAGGCTTTCCAGGGCCCTCAACCCGGACGAGGAACCGTTAATACTACTTCACCTGCGGGAGCACATGGGCCCAGCGGCGCAGGGGACTCGCTCAAGGTCACGGCCTTGGGAAGGGGCGCGGCCGGAACCCGCTGTGAGGTCTCGGGAGTGCCAGTCGTTCTCCGCACCCGGCGAGGACCGAGGGGGAATTCCAGAAACCGCACCTGTCCCTTCCACACAGCGTCCCGCTGGATGCCAGAAACGAGCGCTTCTCCACGTGGCCCCGGCCGCCTTTCGGGGCCGGGAAACTGAGGCACAGCACGCCGCCGCTCCCCACGTCCACTCACCTGGGCCGGGTCCACGCGCGCCGCCATCGGGCCGTGGGGACCGCAGAGCCGCGCGTAGGCGCCGAGGGTCCCTGCGGGCTCAGCCGACCCCTCCCTGGGTCCCACAGAGGCGGAGGGGGGGCCCCTCGCCGGCGTCCCCCCTATCGTCCAGACGAGATGCGGGGAGCTCACCATCCGCGGGCACCGACCCGCCACATCACAAACCTACGCCCACCCGCGACACCGGAAGCCCCGCCCCTGCCATTGCGAGCCAGTAACACCCCCTTCCTGTGGCACAGCCCTCTGGGTAATGTAGTTCTTGTCCTGCCTCCAGCCACTTCTAGCAATGCTCCTCTCTTTCTAGGGCCCAGACGCCTGGCAGGATATGGGCACCCGGAAAGGGCTTGCGAGGAAGGGTTCCTGGAGGCTCCGATGAAGAAAGGGGCGGCATCGGATACTCCTAAAGGGGATGCACCCAAATTTACACAATTTCCCAAATTGTGTTTACAGCATCTTTTTTTTTTTTTTAATTTTTTAAATTTATTTTTAAAATTTACATCCACGTTGGTTAGCATATAGTGCAACAATGATTTCAGGAGTAGATTCCCATCCCCCCTCCCACAACCCCTCCAGTAGCCTTCAGTTTGTTCTCCATATTTAAGAGTCTCTTCTGTTTTGTCCCCCTCCCTGTTTTTATATTATTTTTGCTTCCCTTCCCTTATGTTCATCTGTTTTGTATCTTAAAGCCCTCATATAAGTGAAGTCATATGATATTTGTCTTTCTCTGACTGACTAATTTCGCTTAGCATAATACCCTCTAGTTCCATCCACGTAGTTGCAAATGGCAAGATTTCATTCTTCTTTTTTTTTCAACGTTTATTTATTTTTGGGACAGAGAGAGACAGAGCATGAACGGGGGAGGGGCAGAGAGAGAGGGAGACACAGAGTCGGAAACAGGCTCCAGGCTCTGAGCCATCAGCCCAGAGCCTGACGCGGGGCTCGAACTCACAGACCGCGAGATCGTGACCTGGCCGAAGTCGGACGCTTAACCGACTGTGCCACCCAGGCGCCCCATGATTTCATTCTTTTTGATTGCTGAGTAATACTCCATTGTATGTATGTGTGTGTATATATATATGTGTGTGTGTGTATATATATATATGTGTGTATGTGTGTATATATATATATATATATATGGAGTATATATGGTAATACAATACAATGGTAATACTCCATTGTATGTATGTGTGTGTATATATATATATGTGTGTGTATATATATATATATATATATATATATATATATATATATATGTATGTGTGTATATATATATGTGTGTGTGTGTGTATATATATATATATATATATATATATATATATATATATACACCACATCTACATTATCCATTCATTGATGGACAGGGCTCTTTCCATACTTTGGCTAGTGTTGATAGTGCTGCTATAAACATGGGGGTGCATGTGTCCCTTCAAAACAGCATACCTGTATCCCTTGGGTAAATACCTAGTAGTGCAATTGCTGGGTCATAGGGTAGTTCTATTTTTAATTTTTTGAGGAACCTCCATACTGTTTTCCACAGTGTCTGCACCAGTTTGCATTCCCTTGCATTCTCTTGCAAGAGATCCTCTTTCTTTGCATCCTCACCAACATCTGTTGTTGCCTGAGTTGTTAATGTTAGCCATTCCTACAAGTGTGATGTGGTATCTCGTGGTTTTGCTTTGTATTTCCCTGATGATGAGTGATATTGAGCATTTTTTCATGTGTCAGTTGGTCATCTGGATGTCTTCTTTGGAGAAGTGTCTATTCATGTCTTTTGCCCATTTCGTCACTGGATTATTTGTTTTTTTGGGTGTTGAGTTTCATAAGTTCTGTATTATAGATTTTGGTTACTACCCCTTTATCTGATGGCATTTGCAAATATCTCCTCCCATTCCGTCGGTTGCCTTTTAGTTCTGCTGATTGTTCCCTTCGCTGTGCAGAAGCTTTTTATTTTGATAAGGTCCCAATTGTTCATTTTTGCTTTTGTTTCCCTTGCCTCTGGAGACATGTTGGGTAAGAAGTTGCTGTGGCCAAGATCAAAGAGGTTTTTGCCTGCTTTCTCCTTGAGGATTTTGATGGCTTCCTGTCTTACATTTAGGTCTTTCATCCATTTTGAGTTTATTTTTTCTGTATGGCGTAAGAAAGTGGTTCAGTTTCATTCTTCTGCATGTTGCTGTCCTGTTTTCCCAGCACCACTTGCTGAAGAGACTGTCTTTATTCCATTGGATATTCTTTCCTGCTTTGTCAAAGATGAATTGGCCATGTCTGTGGGTCCATTTCTGGGTTCTCTATTCTGTTCCACTGATCTGTTTTTGTGCCAGTACCATACTGTCTTGATGATGACAGCTTTGTAATATAGCTTGAAGTCTGGGATTGTGATGCCTCTTTGGTTTTTTTTTCAAGATTGCTTTGGCTATTCGGGGTCTTTTCTGGTTCCATACAAATTTTAGGATTGTTTGTTCTAGCTCTGTGAAGAATGCCTGCATATTTTAATTTTAGAAGCTCCTAAAGGGGCATGTGGCCACACTGTGTTGTAAATTTTTAAAATCACATTTTCCTGCTGCCTCAGCATCCTACAAACAGGCTGTCAGGACCCCACCCACGTGAGCAGGTACACCAGTGTGATGATAAGGCTAGCCCCTATCCAAGCCCCTTTTCTTTCCTCCCCTGTGATGTAGCAACATTCCAGCGGATTAATAAATTCCCTTTTGTTATTTGTCTGCGGACTCCCCACAGATTCGCAATAATGAGACTTGCCCAGGGCCCCCCCCCTCCCCCCGCCTCGGCTCCTCACCTGTTTGACTGAGCCAGTTCTTTTGCTCCATGTGGCCTCCCATCTGGACCCCTGTTTGAGGCGTGGTGCCTCCTTCTTCTAGGAGCTTTGAATGTTATAGATCCTTTAATTTCAGATACTCTTGAGAGTATAATTTACATAGCTTTGTAGTGTTGCTTAAAGACTCCACAAGGGGGACATACTCTCCCATTCACCGTATGGGAGAGTAATACAAGAAAGATATCATAATGTTATAATGCTACTTAGGTATAAAGTACCTTCCTCATAACTTCTAAGTAATAAACATCATGTTGTTGCTCTTCAGATACACTCAGACTGAAGCTTTAGCGTCAACTTTGTGAGTCTCAGTATGTTGACTCAAGGTCTAGAGAGAAAAGACTTCACACAGGGCCATTACTGGGACATTGGAGAGGAAAACGTGTGTCCCTGAAACGGAGGAATAGTGAAAAATTTGTTTTCTATACATTCTAAAATAAATTTATGGATTCCTTCAAATTTTATGTGGAACATATAGAGGAGATTGAATTTACCTAACATGAGAGGTTTGACATAAAGTCGAATTTTAAGCTTATTACCCAAGTATTTATATATTTATTATACCCCTTCTATTTTTAAAAAATGTATTCCCTAAAAGTAAGACAAGATATTATAGATTCCATTCAGCAGAACAGAAGCCCAAAGCAACACTTGAATGCACACACTGCAATGTCAGTCATGAAGCGCATGCTTTCAATACTTGGGCAACTAACTAATATTCTCACTCTCCAATTATATGCTGATCAAAGAAAGCTTCATAGTCAATTTTTTAGGGTTTGGCAAACCCTAAGCCTTGTCAAGGGACAAGGAAGAAGAGAGTTCATCTAGGGTCGTGACAAGGGAAACGGATAAGGAGTGTTACAAGGAAGCAGATGATGTGGCCTTTTGCCGAAATTCTTCCCTGCGTGGGTGTCTCGGTATTCTAACCCCAGCAATCCTACCTGTTTTTCTTCTCATAAGTTTCTAACTGAATTTCCCGACACAGATACTGCTATGGTCTGAATGTTTGTGTCCCCTTCAACTCCTAAGTTGAAAACCTAATGCTTAAGGTGATGGTATTAGGAGATGGGACCTTTGGGAAATGATTAGGTCATGAGGGCTCTGTCCTAATGAATGGAATTAGTACCTTTATAAAAGAGACCCCAGAAATTTCCCTTGCCCCTTCCACCATGTGAGCAAGAAGAAGGCTGTCTGTGAACTGGGAAGTGAGCTCTCGCTAGACACCAAATCTGCCAGCACCTTGATCTTGGCCTTCCAGCCTCCAGACCTGTGAAATAAATTTCTGTTGTTTATAAGCCACTCAGTCTGTGGTTTCCTTATAGCATCCCTAACAGGCTAAGACAGATACAACTCATTTAAAATCTTAGACTTACCTGAAGAAAAGAGCCCCTTGCCAAATGTTTCTTCCTGCTGTGATAGCGGCCACTACGATTACAGTCTGAGCACGTGTGCAGAGGGGGCGTCTTATCTCTGAGATAAACGTTTGGCTATTGTTTGAGGATGATGTTAGTGATCCAAATAGTTATTCTGAAAATAACTAAATAGAGCAAAGGTATCAAGCTATTTCTTCCCTTTACTGCACAAACTGTATTTTGAGGTAACTGAATATTGTGGCAAATTCCTTATTCTTCTTTAGAATTTCTAGCTAATGAATGCAGAAATAGCAACAGAAGTAGGGTACAAATGTCTCAACTGTGTGCAGTCAACTACCCAATGGTTATCGTTGCATGCTGACCTGGTAGAAGATACACGGAGAATTGGTATTGGATAGAAAGCACTGATAATATTAGGACTCATCACAGAAGAGAGACACCCAGACATCAGAGCAGACTTACTTGAGGCAGTCAACGTGTCAGCACTGTGTGTGGAGTATTGTGGCCAGAGGCCGAATCTGGATTTCAAACTTGTTTGTACGTTAAGACTATTAACTGAAGTTGGGGATGTTGGGATATGAGCTCAAGGTGCATTTGAGACATTCAAGCAGAGACACTGGGATTGAGGATATAGGGGTACGTTTGGAACAGATTCAGGAACTTAGTTGTGGTTGGATATGGGCGCTTACTGGCTGGCTGGGCAGCCTGAAGGATGAATAGAGGGGAGATACCACAACGTGGCAGTGAAGCAATCCGTTCAGATGGCTCCAGCTGCCTCTGCAGTCAGATGTGAAATAGACAAGGCTAGATATCATATTGTGTTTTGAGGACACAAAAGCCAAGGAGACACAGTGCAAAGGAATTCCTTTGAGAGTCTGGTGAGCAAAGAGGAGGGTAAATAAATGAATGGAGAATGTGAGAAAGGGTGGGGTGCAGAGTATAGTAAGACAGTAATTTCAAGAAGAAATATCTTTTTTCCTAAGTTGGGAAAACAGTCTATAAGAGAATGTATATTGTTATGATTAATAATATTGCGTCAATAATTCTAAAGTCTATTTTGTCTGATACCAGTATTGTTAACCCAGCTTTCTTTTTGCTTCCATTTGCATGTCAAATGCCTTTTCACCCCTTTGCTTTTTTTTTAAAGATTTTTTTTTTTTTTTTTACATTTCTTTATTTTTGAGAGACAGGGAGGGACAAAACACAAGGGGAGTGGCAGAGAGAGAATGAGACACAGAATCTGAAGTAGGCTCCAAGCTCCAAGCTGTCAGCACAGAGCCCAATGTGGGGCTCGAATTCACAAACCGTGAGATCATGATCTGAGCCGAAATCGGATGCTCAACCGATCGAGCCACCCAGGAGCCCCCAACTCCTTCACTTTCAATCTGCAGGTGCCTTTAGGTCTGACATGAGTCTCTTGTAGGGAGCATATAGATGGGTCTTGCTTTTTGTATCTGTTCTGTTACCCTACTTTTGATTGGAACATTTAGTCCATTTACATTCAAATTAATTATCGATAGGTATGTACTTACTCCTATTTTGATACTTGTTTTATGGTTTTTTTTTTTTTTCCCCTGTTCCCTTCTTCTCTTGTTCTCCTCTCATGGTTTGCTGGCTTTCTCTAGTGATATAACTAGGTCCCCTTCTCTTTATTTTTTGCGTATCTACTACCAGTTTTTGATTTGTGGTTACATTAGGCTCGTATATAATATCTCATGCATAGAGCAGTCTAAATTAAATTGATGGTCACTTAAGTTTGGACCCATTTAAAAGCACTAGTTTTTACTCCTCTCCCCACTAACAATTTAGGTATATGGTGTCATACTTTACATCCTTTTGTTTTGTGAATCCCTTGACTGGTTTTTATAGATATACTTCATTTTACTACTTTTGTGCTTCCTATTTTTACTCTTGCTTTTTTCCTTTCCACTCTAAGAATTCCCTTTAATATTTCTTGTTAAGGCTGGTTTAGTGGTGATGAGTGCCTGTAACTTTTGTCTGGGAAAATCTTCTGTCTCCTTCCATTCTGAATGATAGCCTTGTTGGGTAGACTACTCTTGATGCAGGTTTTTTCTTTCAGCACTTTTGAATGGATCACGCCACTCCCTTCTGGCCTGCTAAATTTCTGCTGAAAAATCAGCTGATGGCCGTATGGGTTTCTCTTATATGTAACTCTTTTCTCTTGCTGCTTTAAAATTTTTCTCTTTACCACCACTTTTTGCCATTTTAGTTACTCTGTGTTCTGGTGTGGACCTCCTTGGGTTGATTTTGATGGGGGCTCTCTGTGCCTCCTGGGTCTGGATTTCTGTTTCCTCTCCCAGGTTCAGGAAGTCCCTGACAAATCCAAAACATGCAAATTCTGAAAATTGAGAAACTTCAACAAACATATAGTCTAAGAATTAGACAATGAAGTGATTCTTATAAGTTAGTAGGGACCAGAGACATCTAGTAAAAGCCATATAGACCCATTTTGGATCTGAATGCCTTAAAGAACAAACATTTTAGGAAAATTGAGAAAATAGAGCATTAACAATATATTTTATGATACTTCAAATATTTTGTTTGAAAAAGAGTTATTAGGATTGTAAATGAGTCCTTACATTTTGGAAATGCACTCTGAAGAGATTAGGCACTGAATGAGAAGATGTTTGGATTATAAGGACAACAACCCAGTAATGTGAATGGGGATAGAGGAAACAAAACACCCAAGAATTTATCAATGATGAAAGACTAGGCTTCGGATCATGGAGCTCATGACACATATTCTTTTATGTATATATTTGAAAATATCCATTGCAAAGGGTAAAATATGTCTATCATTTTTACGTTAGGAAGGATGCGTTAAAAAGAGCAGAGGAGGGGTGCCTGGGTGGCTCAGTTGGTTAAGCGTCTGACTTTGGCTCAGGTCGTGATCTCACAGTCCGTGAGTTTTAGCCCCGCGTCGGGCTCTGTGCTGACAGCTCAGAGCCTGGAGCCTGCTTCAGATTCTGTGTCTCCCTCTCTCTCTGACCCTCCCTCATTCATGCTCTCTCTCTCTCTGTCTCAAAAATAAATAAACATTAAAAAAAATTTTTTTAAAGAGCAGAGGAAACCTCTGATTTCAGGGGGTAAGCCAGCATGTATCAAAACACCAATTGTACACTTTAATTTTTTTTTTAATGTTTATTTGTTTTTAAGAGAGACAGAGCACGAGCAGGGGAGGGGCCGAGGGAGGGAGACACAGAACCCAAATCAGGCTCCAGGCTCTGAGCCCTCAGCAGTGCCCGACATGGGGCCCGAACCCATGAACCATGAGATCATGACCTGAGCTGAAGCCGGACGCTTAACCAACTGAGCCACCCAGGTGCCCCTAAAACAACTTTATTTAACTTTTCTTTATAGCAAAGTAGGAACACTTCAGATATGAATATTAACACCCTTTTAGGTTACATATTAAGCTAATGTTCAACTTTGTCTAAAATTTCTTGAAATATTTTCCTGTATAATGTTAACACAATTTAAAGACTGAAGTCCACAGCTGAATTTGAATTTAGATTCTGAAGCTTAACTGTTAGTCTTTGGGCTAGTAAAAAGAGCTCTGGTTTCCTAGTTTATAAGATGGATATGGTAATAACCTAGTTTTGGAGGTCATTTTGAGGATTAAGTGAATTAATGTGTATCAATTGCTTATTCAGGGATTTATATGTATTTAATAAGTTATAACTATTATAATATTCTAAGGGATGAGGTAGGAAAGAAGTGTTTAAATACGCTATTTATTGCTACTTGGACATTTAATAGCAAAATTTTAATGTGTTAAATGACATAGTTCATTAAGGAAAAGTTTCATTTAATTTCTGTCAAGCCATGTTATACATGAGTGGTTATTCACGTCATAAATTCTTCAGGGTAGATGACAGGATAATAAAATTAATGGGAAAATTATGCTGTGTTTGAATGTTTTCCATTCTTTTTGATCTTTGTCACTCTAATAGTTTAAAAACCTTTACTCCTCATTTTAATTTGTACTGTTTTGATTACTTGCGAAATTCTAAATTTACCAAAATATATCTGTTTATAAAAGCAGAAGAGACGGCTCTTCCTTATAGTAAAATTCCAATTAATAAATGTGGGCGGACTGATAGAACTAGAAAGCTTAAAAATAAGCAAATGGTGTTAACAGTCATTTCATTAAAGAAGTTACACAGTGGCAAACACACATGAAAATCCTCAACATCATGAAACATCAGAGAACTGCAATTAAAACCATAGTGAGTTGCTATTACACTCCTGTTAAAACAGCTAAAATTTAACGTTTATTTATTTTTGAGACAGAGAGAGACAGAGCATGAACGGGGGAGGGGCAGAGAGAGAGAGGGAGACACAGAATTGGAAGCAGGCTCCAGGCTCCTAGCCATCAGCCCAGAGCCCGACGCAGGGCTCGAACTCGCGGACCGCGAGATCGTGACCTGAGCTGAAGTCGGACGCTTAACCGACTGAGCCACCCAGGCGCCCCTAAAACAGCTAAAATTTAAAAAGACTTGTGGGGCACCTGGGTGGCTCAGTCGGTTAAGCATCTGACTTTGGCTCAGGTCATGATCTCACGGTTCGTGGGTTCAAGTCCCCGCGTTGGGCTCTGTGCTGACGGCTCACAGCCTGAAGCCTGCTGTGGTTTCTCCTTTCTCTGCCCCTCCCTGTCTTGCACTGTCTCTCTCTCTCTCTCGAAAATAAATAAGCATTAAAAAAAATAAATTTAAAAAGACTGACAATACCAAGCATTGGCAAAATGTGGAGGAACGGGAGCTTATGTACTATTGATGGAATACAGACGGGTATAACCAGCTTAGATCACAGTTTGGCAGTTTCTTAAATATTGAAACATTCACATTCTCTGACCTACTGGCCTAAGAGAAACAAAACACACATTCATATAAAGAATCATATGCCTATATTCACTGAAGCTTTATTTCTAACAGCACTAAACTGGAAACAATCCAACTGCCCATTAACAGATGAATGGATAAAACAAACAGTGGCAAATCCATAAAGTAGAATACTATTCAACAATAAAAAAATAAACGTTCATATAAGCAACACTGAGGAGTCTCAAAATAATTATGCACTGTGGAAAATCTCAGAAAAGAGTAGACATTTTATGATTCTATTCATGTAAATTCTAGACAATGCAAACTAGTATGTTAAAGACAGTACATCCCTGGATCCCTGTAGGTCTGATAAGAACAAGGAGAAATTATAAAAGGGCATGAGGTACATATCACGGTTGTTCATTGTCATGATTATGGTGGTTTCATGGGTTTATACGTATGACAAGAAATTTCAAATTGTACACCTTAAATATGTATAGATTATTGCATGTCAATTATGCCTCAAAATTTCTAAAAAAGTAGTTCAGGGGTGCCTGGGGGGCTCAGTCGGTTAAGCGCCTGACTCTTGATCTCAGGTCAGGTCTTGCTATCAGGGTCATGAGTTCAAGCCCTGCTTTGGGCTCCATGCTGAATGTGAAGCCTTCTTAATACATTGTTCAAAATAAAAAATCTGAATTGCCCACTTTTTGGAAACCAGCAGGTTTACCAACCTAATACTCCAATGGACAATCTCCATTCTTTCATTTCTCTGCCTTTAGAACAATGGACGGCCCTTGAGGGCAACAGCTCAGGAAGACAATGAGAATTCAAACTCTGGATTATTTGCTCTAACAATGACTTCAGCTACAGAAGACACACAGCTGTGGTGGTCCTGGAATTCCTCACAAGCATAGTCACTGGAACATGGAAGGATGCGCTTTTAGAAGAGGCATACACCATCTGGTTTGCTGCAGGCCCCTCCCCTGCCTGTTAATCACATCAAGAATATTAGTACCAGTTATGGTTGAAGCCTGGCTCCTGTTGTCTGACAGTGATGCCAGTCTTCAGAATTATAAACATCAGGACACTGACTCCTTTGTAGAACCTGGTGAAAAACTTCCCCTCAATAGCACCCTCCAGGAGCAAGAGAATAGATTCACACCATTCCTAAAGGCACCGGAGCTTGGCAAAACAAGGGACCCCTCCTTAGAGTGTCCTATGGTCTCAGCAAGTATAGAGTCCACAAATTAGGACTATGAAGCGCTGCACTGGTTCCTAGGTCTTGTGCAGCAATGCACATTAGGCTAAAACTGGAATGAGAGCTACTCTCGGTCTTTATGTCATCCCTGCTGAGGTGCACAAAGCTGGGGCCCCCACAAAAGCACATCCACAGAGCACAATTCTGTTTTCCACCCACGCCAAACAGTGAACACCCCCCCCCCCAAGATTAAAGGTACATTAAACAACAAGGCCTTTATTACTGCACAAACCAGAGCAATGAGGTAGATAGTTACTGGTTGATGACCTGAAGACTAGAAAAATCAATTACAAGTGTCATGTGAAACCAACAATTTCCATGAAGTAGGTAAGCCTTCCCTGCAAGCTTCCAACAGAGCCCACTCTTGGCCCAAACTGAGTCATATTCATACTTAACCAGAAAAGGGAAATCACTGTAAGGGCAAAGACTACTCAAGATTTCCTCCAGGGAATGGGAGAGGCCATAGACATTTGCCTTGCCTTAGGCACACTGGGGTGACCGATGAAGCAGTGTACAAGGTAGTAAAGTGGGATGGCTTCTACTGGAAAAACTGGCAGTGGTGGCATTCGGGTAAGGGCCCTGGGTGGTCTGGACCGTGCAGTGCAGCCCCTGTAAGCCTCACACATGCCTATAAACTGAGGGGATGTTTCGCCCCCCTGGATGCTTGGAGGTATGAGGTTCAACTTCAGGCATGTGGCTCCCTCACACAACTATTTAGGGCCGTTAGAGTGAACAGGGAGACGGCATGTTTCCTTCAAATCTAAGCCCATTTTCAAATGTGGACTTTCTTTTTTTTTTTTTCCAACGTTTATTTATTTTTGGGACAGAGAGAGACAGAGCATGAACGGGGGAGGGGCAGAGAGAGAGGGAGACACAGAATCAGAAACAGGCTCCAGGCTCTGAGCCATCAGCCCAGAGCCTGGCGCGGGGCTCGAACTCACGGACCGCGAGATCGTGACCTGGCTGAAGTCGGACGCTTAACCGACTGCGCCACCCAGGCGCCCCAAATGTGGACTTTCTGGTGTTAAACAACATTGGAAGTTGGAATGAAGGATTTCCCATATTTCCTACATTCACGGGCCCTCTCCATGCTGTGAAATTTCTGGTGGAGATTGAGGCTAGAGCGTTGGCTAAAGGATTTGCCACATTTGCTGCATTCGTAAGGCCTTTCTCTAGTGTGAACTACCTGGTGTTGAATGAGAACAGATTTTTGCCTGAAGGATTTTCCACATTGGCCACACTCATAAGGCCTTGCTCCTGTGTGAATGTTGCAGTGTTGAGTAAGGCTGGTGCTTCGACTAAAGGATTTCCCACATTCATGACACATATAAGGCCTTTCTCCAGTGTGAATTCTTTGGTGTTTAGTGAAAATAGCTCTTCTGCTAAAGCGTTTCCCAAACTGGCCACACTCAAAAGGCCTTGCTCTGCCATGAATTCGCTGGTGTTCAACAAGGCTGTAGCTTTGTGTAAAAGATTTCCCACATTCAGCACATTCATAAGGCCTTTCGCCAGTGTGACTTCGGTTGTGCCGATAAAGTTTGGATTTGGACCCAAAGGCTTTCCCACATTCTCCACACTCGTAAAGCCTTTTACTGGTGTGAATTCTCTGGTGTCTAGTGAGAGCAGCTCTTTGGCTAAAGGATTTCCCACACTGGTCACACACATAAGGGCTTGCTGTGGTGTGAATTCTCTGGTGTCGAACAAGGGTGAAGCTTTGTCTGAAGGATTTCCCACATTCACTGCACTCATAAGGCTTTTCTCCAGTGTGTGTTCTCTGGTGCCTCACAAGATTGGATTTGCACGCAAAGGCTTTCCTGCATTCCTCACACTCAAAAGGCCTTTCTCCACTGTGGATTCTGCAGTGTTCAATAAGGTTGGAACACTGACTAAAGGATTTCCCACATTCACCACACTTATACGGCTTTTCTCCAGTGTGAACTCTCTAGTGTATAATGAGGGTGGCCCTTAGCCTAAAAGATTTTCCACATTCGCTGCACTCGTAAGGCCTTTCTCCAGTGCGGGATCTCTGGAGCTGAACAAGTGAGTACTTGCAGTGAAAAGCCTTCCCATATTTGCTAGACTCATAAACCCTTTTTCTAGTAGAGACTCTTGGGTGGTGAACAAGGCTGTGTTTGTGGCTGGAGGCTTTCCCACATTCACATGATTTGTAATGACTTTCTCCACAAGGAAAGGCCTCCCCCACTTGGTGATTTTGTTTCGCTTCTTACTGTTGAGAATGACCTGGTGCTGGAGAAAGCCCAATGTGTCCGGGAACTCCTTTCCAACTTTCCTCCAGGTGAAGGGATTCCCTGACACATGGAATATGCAGCTCTTTATAAATGAAGCCCTGCCCACATCCCTCTTCTCTGCACTGTGATGCTCCCGAAGCTGGTACAGGTCTGCACATGCTCCATCTACATACATTTTCTGCCCAGGTAGATGGGCCAAGTGCAAAATGTCTTTCAGGATTGGGACACATTTCTCACAGGGGTGAGTCTTCTGGATGGAGGCACCTGCCTTTGGAATCCTGACCTGTGACAAAACTTCTATGGAAACACTCTGTTCAAAAGGTGTCCCTTCATCTTCCATTCCATGCCAACAAACTGAAAAAGGAGAAATACTGATGAGTCATGCTGACAATGGTGGGAAAGTATTAATCATGTTTGTTTTTTTTAAACTTTATGTATAACATGACGTTTTCTCATTTTACAAAACATTGATGGTAGAAAAGGTAGTGGACCTGAACAACACTACAGACCAAATGGAGCTAACAGACATATGCAGAACATTCCAATGAACGGCAGAATACACATTCTACTCAAGAGTGCAGAGAACATTCTCTAGGATAGATTATATGATAGCTTAAAAAAAGTCTTAACAAATCTAAGAAAACTGAAATCATATCAAGTATCTTTCCTGACCAAAATGCAACAAAAAGTAGAAATTAGTAACAGGAGGATAACTGGGAAATTCACAAATATGTGGAAATTAAAGAACATACTCTTGCACAACCAGTGATTCAAAGATTAAATCAAAAGGGAAATCAAAAAATATCTTTGGGCTCCTGGGTGGCTCAGTCGGTTGGGCATTCGGCTTTGGCTCAGGTCATGATCTCGCAGTTTTTGAGTTCGAGCCCTGTGTCAGGCTCTGTGCTAACAGCTCAGAACCTGGGGCCTGCTTTGGATTCTGTGTCTCCCTCTCTCTCTGCCCCTCCCCTGCTTGTGCTCTGTCTCTTTCTCTCTCTCAGAAATAAACATTAAACATTTTTTTTAAATAAAAAAAAAAATATCTTGAGACAAATGAAAATACAAACAATATACCAAAATTTATGGGATCCAGCAAAAAAAGTTCCAGAGGGAAGGCTATAGCAGATACATATCTATATTAAGAAAAAATGAAAGATCTTAAATAAACATTCTACCTTTGCATTCAAAGAACTAGAAAAGAACTAAGCCTGATGTTAGCAGAAGGATGGAAATTAAAAAGGTCAAAGTGGAAATAAATAAAATAGAGACTAGAAGGACAATAGGAAAGATCAAAGCTAAGAATTTTTTTTCCCAAAAGATCAAATTGACAAACTTTTAGTTAGACTAAGGAAAAAAAAGAGAAGACTCAAACAAAACTAGAAATGAAAGAGAGGACATTACAATTGATACCACAGAAATACAAGGATCATAAGAGATGACTATTAACCACTATACATCAACAAATTGGATAACCTAGAAGAAATGGATAAATTCCTAGAAACATACAACTACTAAGACTTAATCATGAAGAAATAGGAAATCTAGACAGACCGATAATGAATAAAGACATTGAGTCCGTAATCAAAAACTTCCCCTTTAAAAAACAAAACAAAACAAAACCAAAACCTTCACCCAAAAGAGAAGTGCAGGATTTGATGGGTTCACTGATGAACTCTATGAAACATTTAATGTCATTCCTCATCAAACTCTTCCAAAAAACTGAAGGGAGGGAATACAACCAAATTCATTTTACAAGGCCAGCATTACCCTCAGACCAAAGCTAGATAAGGATACTACAACACAAGAAAATTACAGACCAGTATCCCTGATGTACCTAGATGCAAAAATCCTCAACAAAACATTAATAAACCAAATTCAACAGCACATTAAAAGGATCATACGCCACATCCAAGTGAGATTTACCTCTGGGGTGCAAAGATGGTTCAACAAACACAAATCCATAAATGTGATATACTGCATTAACAAAATAAAGGATAGAGATCATATCATCATCTCAAAAGATAGAAAAGCATGTAACAAAATTCAGCATCCTTTCATAAACAAAAAAACTCTCAACAAATCAGGTATGGAAGGAATGAATGTACCTCAACATGATAAAGATCACATATGACAGGCCCACAGCCAACATCATACTCAATGGTGAAAAGCTGAAAGATTTTTGGTGAAGATCGGGAACAAGACAAGGATGACCACTCTCACCACTTCTATTCAAATTTTTTTTTTTCAACGTTTATTCATTTTTGGGACAGAGAGAGACAGAGCATGAACGGGGGAGGGGCAGAGAGAGAGGGAGACACAGAATCGGAAACAGGCTCCAGGCTCTGAGCCATCAGCCCAGAGCCTGATGCGGGGCTCGAACTCACGGACCGCGAGATCGTAACCTGGCTGAAGTCGGACGCCTAACCGACTGCGCCACCCAGGCGCCCCTCACCACTTCTATTCAACATGCTACTGGAAGTCCTAGCCAGAGTGATTGGGCAAGAAAAATAAAAACTTGTTAAAATAAATTAATTCAGTAAATTACGTTGCAGGATACAAAATCAACACACAAAAATCACTTGCATTTTATACGCTAACAAGGAACTGTGCAAAAAAGAAATTAAACAATCCCTTTTACAAGAGCCTCAAAAATAATAAAATACTTAGGAAGAGATTTAATCAAGGAGGTGAAAGATCTATACGCTGAGAACTATAAAACACTAATGAAAGAAATTAAAGATACAAATAAATGGAAAAATATCCCTTGTTCATAAATTGAAAGAATTCACATTCTCAAAATGTCCATGCAACCCAAGGCAATCTACAGATTCAATGCAATCCTTTTCAAAATACCAAGGGCATTTTTCACAGAAGTAGAAAAACAAGCAAAATTAGGGTGGAACCACAAAAGACCCTGAATAGCCAAGGCACTCCTGAGCATGAAGAACAAAGCTGAAAGCATCACACTTCCTGATTTCAAATTATATTACAAAGCTATAGTAATCAAAACAGTATGGTACTGGCATAAAAACAGACACATAAGCCAACAGAACAGAATAGAGAGCACAGAAATAAACCCCTAAATATATGACCAACTAATCTTGACAAGGGGGCCCTGGGGAAAGAGGAAATGGAGGAGTGATGGTACAAAATTTCAATTATTAACATGAGTAAGTTCTGGAGACCTACTATACAGCAGTTTATAGCTAACAGTACCGTAATGTGCAATAGTTCTCCCTTATCTTTGAGGGATACACATTCCAAGATCCCTAGTTGAGACGTGAAGCTGCGGATAGTACTGAACTCTGTCTACATTACACTTTTTCGTATACATGCACACCTATGATAAAGTTTAATGTATAAGTTGGGCCGAGTAAGAAATTAACAATAGCTAATAAGAAAGTAGAACAATTACAATAACATACTATAATAATAAGAAAGTAGAACTATAATAATATACTATAATAAAAGTTATGTTAATGTGGTCTCTCTCAAAATTCCTTACTCTACCATACCTTCTTGTTGTAAAGGTGTGAGATGATAAAATGCCTATGTGATAGGATAGATGAATGACACAAGCACTGTGACTTAGCGTGAGGCTTCTACTGACCTGAAGATACATCAGAAGGAGGATCATCTACTTCCAGACTGCAGTGGACTGTGGGTAACTAAAACCATGGAAAGAGAAACCATGGGTAAGGGGGGACTACTGTATATTTAAAATTTGCTAACACACTCACACACACATTCACACACAAATGATCAAGATAATAATAAAGGGTTGGGAGGAAATTTAGGGAGGGATGGATATGTTTATGGCTTTGCTGATGGTAATGTATTTACAGGTATATACTTATCCCCAAACCCATCAAATTGTATCCATAAAATATATACAGTTTTTAGACATGTCAATAATTCCTCAGTAAAGTGGTTTAAACATCATTTACTAAAAGGCACCAAAGCCGAAACCTCATCAACCTAATCATTACTGGGGCTCAAACTGTTATCTGGGGAATCCCACTACTTTTACACACTGTACTCCTATACTCAGGAAAGTAACCAGATATAAAACAGAAACAGATATGCCTCATTTGAACACTAGCCTTCCCTAAATTTCCCAGTGTCTTAAGACCCAGAAATATCCCATATTGGGCACAGATGCTCTAACATGATGAATACACTTAAATTAATGCAAGTCTCTGACAGAGATGGGCTCAATAAAATGAGATCCCATAGCCCCCCACCTCCAACCCAGGTAAAATGTTAATATGGCCCAATGTAAGTTAAAACAGGGCCTCCAGGGATTAAAACTTGCTATATAAAATCTAATAAATAAAAGAGAGTATCCTCACTACTCCTCTGTCCTACAACTCGATTGTACCTGTTCTTAAATCTAGAAAAATTAAAGGGTACCTCATGGTGGGCTACTGTAACCTAAATGTTGTTCTATCCACCAGGACCCCATATCCAACATCAATATCATTTGCCCTGTGTTTCACATTTTATAGTCATTGACAAAGGAATGATTACTAACTAAAGTCCACAGTTTACATTAGGGTTTATCCTTTGTGTTTTACATTTTACCAACATCAGTATTATTAAAACCACTGACTCTATCCGTAATTAAGCACTTGGAACACAAGGTGCCATGGACACAGTCATCTTGCCAGGGAGAGAGCAAACAAGGTTACGGTGCGTTAGGTGACAGCAAGACTCCTGAATCCCAGACCCTTCCCTGAATGCCTGGAGCAATGGGACTTAGGTCTTCTCAGGGCAGTGCACACAACTATGGTCAGCCATATGACACGTGTGCCAAGAAAATGGCGAAGCGAGGGGCGCCTGGGTGGCGCAGTCGGTTAAGCGTCCGGCTTCAGCCAGGTCACGATCTCGCGGTCCGTGAGTTCAAGCCCCGCGTCGGGCTCTGGGCTGATGGCTCAGAGCCTGGAGCCTGTTTCCGATTCTGTGTCTCCCTCTCTCTCTGCCCCTCCCCCGTTCATGCTCTGTCTCTCTCTGTCCCAAAAATGAATAAACGTTGAAAAAAAAAAAAAATTTAAAAAAGAAAATGGCGAAGCGAGCAGGACCCATGGTTTGGCTGCAGAAAGGGCAGAGCTGCCCGGGAGGTAAAAGACAATGGACAAAAACCAGGATACTGGGGTGCGTGTGAAGGCCTTACCCAGCGAAGCTGTAAGTGCCAAGTTCTCCAGCATCGCATCGTGGTACAGGCGTCTCTGAGCCTCATCAAGAAGCCCCCACTCCTCCTGGGAGAAGTCAATGGCCACGTCCTCAAAAGTCACACAGCCCTGCCGTGATGGGGACAGATCATTCCTTGATCAGCTTTTTTACGACTCTGAGTTTCTTCACCCCGACATTCATTCCATGCCCCCTCTCCTTCCAGCGGTCCCCACTATGGAAGACATATCAGGTCCTGGAGCCAGAGAGACCTGCTCTCTTCTCACAGTATCATGATCATTGTCACTGCCCACAGCAACAACCGGCCTGTGGGCAGGGAGGTGCCATCTAAATATTGAGCCTGGCATTAGGACATACGTCCTCTTGTCTGGGGTCTCCCAGATTGTGCCTCCGAGACACAACCAAACACGGGCTCGCTCTCCACCCTTACGTCCTCAAAGTCACAGCCCTAGGTCCTTCAGTTCACGCTCTCTCTCCATGAAACTACTGCCACCACACCTCTCTCATAGTCTTGCTCTGGAAACCACTTCTCCCCTCCTACCCAGAAGCATCACCCTGGTAATGGCAAGCATTACCTGCTTATGACATCCAGGTGGTGTTTGGCAAATTCCAAAAGGACCCAGCGCTACCCCAGACTTCCACTGATCCCTGCTACCGGAGGGGACAAAACCCACTTGCAGGCCTCTCCACCCGGTTCTGCTCCTTGCTTCAACCCCAGCCACCAAGAACCACCTGCAGACCTCAGGACCCCAGGGCTCCCTTCCACTCGTGGTGCATGTGATGTCCCCTCACCAGTCACTGCCTTCCTATCCATCAAACCAGCAGTCAAAGCCCAGCCCCGGAGGTCTCTTACCCCAGCCCCAGCGACGCTCCTAGATGATACTTCTGCCCCGGTGGTAATTTGCCAGCCTGACTGCAACAGCTAGGATACACCAAGAGACACAATAAATTCCTGGTAAGTCCGCAGTACGAATAAACACTAGTGTGGGCCTCAGTGTCGTCTTGCCTCACTTACTCTTGTGCGCCCGCATTCCCCTTATGTCCACGCTTCCTGTGGAAGCCCTGGCCACCTGACAGGTTGTCCTCTCCCACAACCTTCCCACAGCCATTTCTCCCTCTCAGCTGTGTTTATGAGGCCCAGCACCCCACCCAGATGCCCAGGCATGACAGTCACAGCTCCCAGCTCCCCTTGCTGTGACCTTTATCATGATGACAAGGATCCCCCTCCTAATTGGGACCCAAGCTACCCCCGGTGCAGACACCACCACCTTCTGGACGTCTCCCTATTGAACCCCTTCTCAGAGTTCCAGACCTTTGTGGCCATCTACTAATTGTTCTCCACACGTGTTTCTCTGAAACATCTCCGAGTCTTAAGATAGCCAAAAACAAAACTCATCTCCCCAGTGAGAATTAATCTTTCTACCAACTTTAATATCTTGGTTAAGGGAGTTTCCACCCTTCCAGCTGCTGAGCCCTACAACTCTTTACCTTTTTCTCTCTCTTTCTCAAAATCTGAAATTCTGGCCAGGCCTAATTTAAAAACTGATCCAGAATCCAACCAGCTCTCCCACTTCAACAGCCAGCACCCCGGTACAACCACCAGCACTCACCTCAAGGACTGCAAGTTACCTGTTTTTCCCATCATCCCTGGCCCCCCAAGAGTATCTGCTCTCGCTTTTCCAGGCTGCAGCCTCAGGGGTCCTGATGAGACCGAGGTCAGATCACCTCCCTCTGCTCCAAACCTCCTATTCTCCCCATCACCTCCAGAAGAGACACCCAACTTTTCATGGAGCCATTCCAGGCCCGACCCCTTCCCATCTGCTCTCTGTTCTCTCTTCTCTCTCATGAGAAGAAGAGGAACTGCAGTTCCTTGAACTAACACACCTTCACCTCCTAGCATGAACATATTCCAATACCTCTGTCTAGAACAATCTTTTACCTCACTGTATTGGTTGCCAGCAATAGGGACCTCTCCATATAACTTCCAGCCTGGATTTATGACCCTGGGTCTCCAGGCCCAAAAAGAGTGGAAGAGTGGCGGGCAAAGAGACTCAGGACACAATTCCAGAGACCAAGATGGGGGCTCAGGACCATTGAGGGCCTGGGATATCCTTCGCTCACCTTCCTACAGTCCATAAGTGCTTCTCTGGTCTTGGTAATCTGTGCAAGGAGGAGGGTCACCCGAGGGATGTAACCATGGCAGGGCTCCATGGGCTCCCCTGCACCCCTGCCCGGCCCTGGAGCCAGGTGACCTGGGATGACTACATTCTCTCTGAGCCTCAGTCCCCAGTGCTGACTCTTACAACTGCGTGACCTTGGCCAAGGACTCAAACTCCCTGTGCCTCGGAATTATCATCTTCTTTCCGGTCTGTTCTAACTCTGAATAACTTTTTGAAAACTTTGAGAAGCCTAATTCAGATCTTGTGCCTCTTCTATTCACAACCCTCCATGGCTCCCGGCATCCTGAGAATTAAGTTGAAACTCTTCATCTAGGCACTACAGGAGCATTTGCTCCTGGATCAATTGCCCCTGCAAACCAGTCTCTCTGCCTGTAACACTCTCACATCTCATCAACGGTGGCTTTCAGAAACGGGGACGAAGAAAAGAAAAAAGAAAAGAAAAGAAAAGAGAAGAGAAGAGAAAAGAAGAGAAGAGAAAAGAAAAGAGAAAGAAATGGGGACGTCACACATTATCTCCCCACTGACCCGGACCCCTGGGCCTGGGCCGTAGGGACGCGAGCAGGCACCTCGTGTACGGGCCTTTAGGGCCTGGGTGGAGGAAGGGCGGGGAGGACCTGGAGGCCGCGCGTTTACCTGAGTCGGGTCCCGGGGCGCGGCCGCCGCCATCCGACTCTGTAGGTACAGAGGGGTCCTAAGAGGTCGGCGACAGAGACGGGACTCGTGCACAGTTGTCAACCACCGCCTCCGACCCTCAGACCAGCTGCTGTGCAGTGGGGACAACCCCACCCCTACCGCCTTCTGGCTCTCACCACCGCGGACCCGACTGCACGCTCCTAAAGGTCCCAGATCCCGCCTGCGCGCGAAAGCAAAGTGACTGCAGCCTCAGGGGTGCCGGAAGTCCCGCCCCGAAGCTCCACTTCCACACGCGGAAACTCCCCTATTTCTGCGCGTTCATTGGCTGCACGCTCTGGGCACGCGGCACTGGCAATTATGGGTAATGTAGTCCCCACGGTGGCGCTCAGCACGAGGTTCGCGGAGGCCCGAGGCCACGTTTGCTCGCGGAGTACAGACACCGTCTAGGAAGGTGTGAGGAGAGGCCCCGGGACGGTCCCCTCGCGGAAGCTCGACCCGCACCCGGGCGCCCCTCGGCTGAGCGGGGTGGTCGTGGGCGACGTGGTCGTGGGCGACGTGGGAGGTCTCCCCCGGGGAAGCGCCCAGTGCCGGACGTGCCTACCCCCTCCCCAGTCCCGGAGCCGCTCCCCACGCGCCCGGCCCCGCGTCTCAGAACGAGTTAAAGACCCGGATCAGGCCCGGAGGCACTGTGTGCGCTTCCCGCGGGTCGCCCACAAAGGTCGAGATTTGGCCTCGGCGGGCACAGGTGCGCACTTTTCCCCACGAGCCGCGCGGACGCGTCGCTGGCGGCTCAGGTCTGCGGCCCGAGGCGGGGGCGTTTTGCCCCCGGGATCCGCGGCGGAAATCCGGCGCCTGGAGCCTGAGGGCCCCAGGGGAGCCCTGTCGGGAGGAGCCCGACACCCAGGAACATCAGCGCGCGCCCGCAACTCTCCGCTGTCCTTTGGGGGGCCCTCGGCGGCAGCTCGCGGCCCTCACCGCTCCCGGGACCCGGGCGGGCGCCCCCGGAAGCCCCTTGGGTGGAAAGGGGGAACTCAGACTCGGGGGCCTCTGAGGAGGTGCCCACGCCCTCTAGGTGTGTCCCCGGACCCCCGCGCTGCCCAGCCCTCCACCCGAGCTTCCATGGGGCCCACCGGCACCTTGGGGTCTGAAGTTCCATCTCCGCTGTGCCCAGCCCACGCTGTCCCCGGTCAGATGCGACCTCAGATCACACCTGGCCCGCTGACCTGATGAGCATGTCTGTCTGCGGAGGGAAAGAATTAACCAGGTTCCCTCAGGGAAACAGATGCACTGAGAGCCCCAAGCGGAACCTACCTTCAGCGTGGGCTCCTGCTGCCTCCAAGACCCACCTGCCCTTGAGCCTAAGTCCATGCAAGCAAGGCCCCAGCCGGGACAAGTCCCCGCCCCCCGTGCGGCTTCCCGCAGGGGTGTCTGGAAAGCAACCCAAAGCAATGGTGAATGCTTTTAAAACAGAAACTTGAAAAATACTTGATAAGTCAAAGGGTGAGAACCGCTTGTGGGGTAGTAGAATGGGGTGGCAACCTGAGTGGAAACAGCAGGGGGGTCATTGTTGCCTTTGTTCCCTGCAGGGTTCTAATAGCACCCTCACTGTGTGGCCTGTGCCATCTGCAGCGGTTCCTGCCCCAGCAGTAGTAGTTCTTTGCCCAGCCTTGTGAAGTCTCATCCAGCACCTGCACAGGTTAGTTTTTTTTGTTTTTTTTTTTTTTTTCCAGACACCTTGGCGACCCCACGCAGATTACTGAGGTTTCTTCAGTGCCCATACCCCGTTCTCTGTTGGGCTTACGTAGGGATTCCAGACTCCTCCTCACCCTGAGCTCTGAGTACATGGAAATCCACAGAGTACAGCATGAAACTTCTAACCTATTTAAGGGCTGGAAGAAATCTTACTTGAAGTAGGAGCCGCTTCTAGAAGTCTTACTTGAGTTAGGAAGGTTATCTTTTGAGTTGAATAAAGGAGGAAGAAAATCCCAAAGTAACGGGCTCAAGCCATATATTACCTTTATTTCTAACAGGATGTGTCTGTTTCCTGTTGGATATGTATTTTGCTATGTGTAGTTTACTCACACTGGAAGAAAGATGGGTTTCCTTGACTTCATTTGGGGAATGGAAAAGAGAGTGGAGGAGGGAATTTAATGTGTGGGCTGCAAGGTTGATTGGGATGGGCAGTGGGGAAGATGATTCTGGAGCATCAGGAAATGGAATAGAGCATTAAGGAGGTGATAGAAGCAAGAAAGGTTTCCTTCTAGGTGTTAGTCCCTATTTATATACTGATGGAAGGTCAGTAGATAGGGGAAAATAGGTGAGGAAAGGGATCGTGGAAAACAGCAGGTGTGAGTTACTTAAAATGTTAACAGAATGGTTCATTAGGGAAATTTTATCCAAAACCATGATGAGGTATCACTCCACATCTACCAGGATGGCCGTGGGGCAGAAATGGTATTGACAAAGCCTTAGAAAAATTGGAGAAATTGGAGCCCTCATCTGTTGCTGATGGGAATGTAAAATAGTGCAGTGTGAGATTGAACAATGTGAAAACCAGTTTAGCTGCTCCTCAAAAACTTGAGTGTGGAAATACCATTGGGCCTAGCATTTAACACTCCTGGTATCCAACCCAAAGAATGGAAAGCAGGACTCAAACAAACACTTGTACACCAATGGTCATAGCAGCACTCTTCACGATATCCAAAAGGTGGAAACAATCCAAGTATCTGTTAACACAGGAAAGGATTTTAAAAATGTGGTATTTTATACAATGGAATATTATTCAGCCACAAAAAGGAATGAAGTTCTGATACATACAACAAGATGGGTGAAACTTGAAAACATTATGCTAAGTGATTAAAGCGAGACCCAAAAAGATAAATATTATGATTCCATTCATAGGAAATACCCAGAGTAGTCAAGCTCATAGAGACTGAACATAGGTTAGAGGTTAGCAGGGCCTAGGTAGAGAGGGAAATGGGAAATTATTGGTCAGTGGGTACATATTTTCTGTTTGGTTTGATTTTTTTTTTTAAGTTTCACGTGTCCAGCTATAAAATAAATAAGCCACAGGGACAAAGATACAGCATAGGGAACAGAGTCGATAATATTGTAATAACCCTGCATGGTGATAGATGGTGGCTGCACTTATGGTGAGCGTTGTGTAATGTATAGAGTTGTCGAATCACTATGTTGTGTACTTGAAATTAACACAACTTTATATGTTGTATTATTTTCATATATAAATTGTATTTTCACACATATATGTGAACTAGAAACAGATAGTGGTAATGGTAGTAGACACAGAACACTGCAGATTTACTTAATGCTACTGAATCGTATACTTGAAAATAATTAAAATGGAAAACTTTATATTACATATAATTTACTGCTATATATACACCAAAACACCTGCAAAGTGAGAGATTTTGTCTAAATCCCCAAACTCACAATTTTTCCCCTGTTCTACTATTTCAAAATTTCATGGATCTTTCTATGGATGAAGCTAAAACAATTTGAGTAATGTTTGTGTAAACAACTTACATAATATTCACGTGCTCCTATTATAGGGTTCATGAGTTCTAGGACCTAATTGTTTCAGTCTACACAGCATAATACTTTCTTATCAAAAATCTGAAAATTATTGATCCCTAAGTATTAGCAGATGATGGAAAGAATGATTGAATTTCCCGTAGAGAACAGAGTCTTATGGTCTCAGCCAAATTAGCAAAAGCTGTTTACCTCGCCTAGCCAATAAAACAGAACCGGTTTTGCAGTTTACCAGTGACACGAGTATCACTGAAAATGAGCACAAAGGGACTGAATGTTGAGAAACATAAAGACAAAAATATAGAGGCGTCCACCAGCCACTGGCCTGGAATAACAAATAGAATCATCCAAACAGACAAAAGAGAAGACAGTGAGTAAAAAGAGAGAAAGCAGCTCACAAGGATCAAAATGGTGTACGTAGCTCTGGCCTCAGGAGAAGGTCTGGGAGAATGGCTGTTGCTGTGAATATATTGGACCTGTTGCCTGTGCCTGTGTAGGAAAATAACCATGGAGCCACTAGCCCAGACCATGAAGGCCAAACATGCGAGGTCAATTGTAGAAAATAGGGCTGTCACGATAAACTTTAAAAATCTGTCTGGATTTAATGGGGAGCAGTATCCATAATTTATCTTCACACTAAGGTTTTTACTGTGCGTTGGACCAGCCATTTTAACAGAAACAAAGATGCTTACCAAGAGATGCAGGATCCAGCAAAGGCAACAGCACAAGTAAATGCACTTTGAGGATCTCCTTCTGAGCTCCATCGAACTAGAGACATTGAGGCGAAGCCTAACGGCTTGGAAGCCACTGAGGAGGGAGGTGGTAGTGAGGCAGAACCCCCTGGCTACTCTGTGGAAGTAGAAGAAAAACTTACATCCAGCCTCATTCAGGAAATATGTTGCTCCAAAAGCTGCTGTTATATGAGGGATCCCTCTGGAGAAAAGCACCAAGGAGTTGGCTAAGACCAGTTGATTGAGAATCACGTCTGTGGGTCTCACCTTGTGTCCAGTGAGCAGAGTGAAGTTATAAAGACAAAGAAGGGAGAAGTTTCCAAGGATTCCCACTCCCAGCTGAGTGACTAAGGTAATCCCGATTTGCCACTTGACAGAAGCCATCACGTCATCTATGGAACATTGGTTTGAGTTGCAGCCAGAGGAATGCAGTTTGACAAACAAAAAGAAATATTTACCACCAAACCCAGTAGCCTCCAGCGCTAAGCTTAGCACATTCTTTCTAAATTTAAATAAACACTATAGGGGCGCCTGGGTGGCTCAGTCGGTGAAACATCCAACTTCAGCTCAGGTCGTGATCTCACGGTTCATGAGTTCGAGCCCAGCGTCTGGCTCTGTGATGACAGCTCGGAACGGGGGGCCTGCTTCAGATTCTATGTCTCCCTCTCTGGCCCTCTCCTGCTTGCGCTTTGCCTCTCTTTCTCTCTCAAAAATAAACAAGCATTAAAATTTTTTTAAAAAGAAAAAAATAAACATTATATATGTATGCTTATGGGTACAGAGTCTATTCCTGAAGGTTCCACTTGGAAACAAATGTCTGTTCACTGGAACATGGTGAGTGATTTATGGCCCATCTGCACAACAGAGTTTTCCACACCTGTGAGTTGAGTGAGGAGGATCTCTAGACTCTGATCTGCAGTTATGAACTGTGTGTATTCTGAAGTGAGAAGCAAGGTACAAAACTGTGTGTAACATGCTAAGGTTTCCCCAAGTGTGTGGAGGAGTGACAATATGGACACAGAACATATATAGGATGGGGCTAATTTTAAAGCTAGACTTGTAAGGAAGAAATGTTGTCATAGTGCCTTATATGTACAAATGTACATATTTCACATAATTATTAAATAATGTTAAATTAATTGTTTTAAAAGCACTGAACTCAAATGTTACAAAATTTGATTGGCTATCCACGTGGCTGTCCCTGTATGTAAAGGAAATATGAATAGGGAAATACATTTCAAGTGAATTGAAAATTAGAATTTTGAGTGTATATCCTGAACGGGGATAAATGGAGGCAAAACTATCTGCCCAAATCTTGACTTTTGTCTACATATTTTACTATAATGTATTTGTATGGTATTTTGGGAACAAACATATTCGTATAAATGGGAAATAAATCTTTCCCTGTAAGACAAAACAAATGCACATATGAAACCAAAGACTGAGTAAAAGTCTAAAGCCTACATTTGACAGAAATAATACCAACTCCTATAGTATTGGTTTTAACTTGCGTGTATTTCATTTTTCTTTTCATTGAAAAAAATCTAGAAATTATAGACAACTTCACGACAGTGCCTACTCTAGCGCCCAGTTTATGGACACCTAATACGGTTTTTCCGTATAAGAAGCAGTGTGGTTTAGGAAAAAAGAAAAAACTGACATATTCCACATCTAGGGCAGGAACCTCCAAAGATCATCCCAAAACTTCTTGCTTGGCAAGGGAATAGAGGAAACCATCAGTGCTAAGGGTTACTTTGGGAGGTGGCAAGGTCTGTCCTGAAGAAGCTGTCACTGCCCCACTTCGGTGCAACGGTTACTTGAAAGGATTGACATAGATAAACCAAAGGCACATATAGACAAGTAATGCAAAGGTTAATGCCGGAAGATGTTAGGGAAACAACTAATTATTCTGAAAACTGGTAAAGGGTGACTATCAACCATTACCCCTGCATTAGCTGAACAGCCTGCGTTTTGCATTAAGAAATGTCTGTGGAGGCACACAAAAAAATGGCCTGTTTGGATAAGACCTGTGGATGTCAGACAGAAATATTTCATCATGGGAAAAGATTCAGAGATACGAAATTAAATAGTAAAAAATAAATTCAACGACATTTGAGGAGAGATTTCCTCATGAGGACAATCCCTTCTTCCAGACTCACTGATGTTTCAGTCTTGGTTGATGAAGTATGAAGACTTCTTCAGATTGCGAAGACACAAAGCCAGCATGCTGGACAGCAATTTACGGAGTCACGGTCTTCCTGGCATGGATTAAGGAGCGATAGCTGTAAGATAGGTTTCAAGTTCCATGATTGAAAACTGAGATGGTTATACACTCGAGAAACATCGGAATTGTTATTAGGATAAATCACATAATTTAGAATAGTCCCAAATCAGGACAGTTTAAATTTTCCTTTTTAGGCAATAGCATTTTCCAAGGTGTCAGTGGATAGTGAAAGACTAGTGGAATTTTGGAAAACAACATTAAAATAAACTAATATGAGGGGAACATTGATTGAAAACCAGAAACTGTACTTAAGTCATACGATTCATTTTGAATAACAACAAAGAAAACCATCATCCTAGATGGAAATTTTTGGAATGTTAACAATAAAATTCACACTAAGAAGTATGTTACTGAATAAAATTCCAATGAAAATGTTAACATTTCTCTTTTTTTTTTATTTAAAAAAAAATTTTTTTTTCAATGTTTATTTATTTTTGGGACAGAGAGAGACACAGCATGAACGGGGGAGGGGCAGAGAGAGAGGGTGACACAGAATCGGAAACAGGCTCCAGGCTCTGAGCCATCAGCCCAGAGCCCGACGCGGGGCTTGAACTCACGGACCGCGAGATCGTGACCTGGCTGAAGTCGGACGCCTAACCGACTGCGCCACCCAGGCGCCCCATTTTTTTATTTATTTTTGAGAGAGAGAGAGAAACGGGAGGGGCAGAGAGAGAGAGGGAGACACAGAATCCAAAGTAGGCTCCAGGCTCTTAGCTGTCAGCACAGAGCCCAATACGGAACTTGAACCCATGAACCATGAGATCATGACCTGAGCTGATGCTGAATGTTTAACTGACTGAGCCTCCCAGGTGCCCCCAAAATGTTAACATTTCAAAATTTTCTCTATTAACATCAAACGTATGCAAAATTTTAAATGTTTAATGAAAAGAACTTTCCTTACTATATATAAAGTAAATAATAACTATGAGTTACTACTGGCAAAAACCAAATATGGAATAGAATAAGGAGATTACAAATTATCTATGTTTGCTGGTATTTATGAGATAAATTTATAGAAGTTTATATATGATAAAAGTTAATGCTGGGGCGCCTGGGTGGCGCAGTCGGTTAAGCGTCCGACTTCAGCCAGGTCACGATCTCGCGGTCCGTGAGTTCGAGCCCCGCGTCGGGCTCTGGGCTGATGGCTCAGAGCCTGGAGCCTGTTTCCGATTCTGTGTCTCCCTCTCTCTCTGCCCCTCCCCCGTTCATGCTCTGTCTCTCTCTGTCCCAAAAATAAATAAACGTTGAAAAAAAAAATTAAAAAAAAAAAAAACCTTTAAAAAAGTTAATGCTGAATTATTTTGGAGAAATGAGTTTTTTAATATGGTAGTAAAATATTTGGAGACTTAGTTAAGACATCACAGGTATATTTTTTGAGCTTTAATCTTAAGAAAATAAATAAATACTGGATCTAAACCTAAGAAATGTCTAATCTCTTAGCTAAAAATATGTTCTCTTTTTGAATTTATTTTTTAAAATATTTTTTAAAGAGAGGGAGTGTGTGTGTGAGAGAGGGAGAGAGAGACAGAGAGAGAGAGAGAGAGAGAGAGAGAGAGAGAGAGATTGAGAGAGAGAGATTGAGAGAGAGAGAATCTTAAGCAGGCTCCATGATCAGAGCAGAGTCTGGCTCAGGGCTCAATCCCATGACCCTGGGATCATGACCTGAGCCGATATCAAGAGTTGGGCACTCAGCCGACTGAGCCACCCAGATGCCCTGGTAGTAGTATATTTTCATAATTTTGGCTGAGCCAAGTATTACTAAGCGTGCACCAAAACTGAGGATTTAAAACATTTGTAGCACATTTGTATTTATGTATAGTTAAGGGGCCCCTGGGTGGCTCAGTTGGTTGAACGTCCAACCCTCAATTTCAGCTCAGGTCATGATCCCAGGGTCGTGGGATTGAGCCCTGCATCGGGCTCCTTGCTGAGTGTGGAGCCTGCTTAAGATTCTCTCTCTCTCTCCCTCTGTGCCTCTCCCCTGCACGCTGTCTCTAAAATAAAAAAAGATAATAATTAAAAGTGTTTTCATGCTTGTACTGTTTTTTTACTGAAAGACCCCTCAAACAAATAGAAAAATGAAACTCAAAGAAAGCATTTGAATATGTAGAAGAAGCAATTATAATAATCTCGGTGTTTCTTTGGCAATGTAAATGAACAGGCAACTCTTAGAAAAGAAAGCATACATTATAAAATGTGTTTTTCTCACAAACATCAGAAAAAAACAAATTACACTAAAAATGACATTGTACTTTTTAAATGCACACACAATCTTGCTGAAATTTCATTAGGGTCGGTTTCCTCTAGAAAAATTGCATCATTTTTTTTTTTTCAACGTTTATTTATTTTTGGGACAGAGAGAGACGGAGCATGAACGGGGGAGGGGCAGAGAGAGAGGGAGACACAGAATCGGAAACAGGCTCCAGGCTCTGAGCCATCAGCCCAGAGCCCGACGCGGGGCTCGAACTCACGGACCGCGAGATCGTGACCTGGCTGAAGTCGGACGCTTAACCGACTGCGCCACCCAGGCGCCCCTAAAAATTGCATCATTTTTATTGCATATCAGAAAAGATACACAATTTGGAGTTTTCTTATTGGCCTGCTGTGTTATACATTTTAAAATGTGTAACTGACTGTGACCTCGGGATATTCAGATGCGCCCGTGGAATCCCCTTTCACTGTCTCCTGTGTACTCCACCCTGACCCTCAATAAAGGCGCTTGCCTAGAGGTCCTCCTCCATTTCCTCTTCCATCCCCCACCTTCTCCACCTGCTTGGTTGAGTCAACCCCCTTGGCTCTTCCACCAATGACCCCCTGGTGGTGTGCCCGGACTCTGTCTCTGTAGGACCCTGACTATAATAAACTTTTTCTGGCCCTCTCTTGTGTCTGGCTGAACCTGACACACCATGTCATGACAGATACAAAACAGCTGCAGATTTAAAATGTTTTGAAAATCATTTAGAATACTGAATACATAAAATTTTACCTGATATAGGTTTTTCTCTTGTTTTCTGGAATGATTGTGCAATTTGAGATTAAAGTAAATGCTGTGTAAAATACATTTCAATTCTATTTTAGTAACTGAAATAGAGCAGTTTGTATTTAAGTGTGGGGGAGACACCTCACGCTTGGTAAACAACCTAATGGACTAGTGATAAGAGAGTCCGTGGGGTGAATAGGAGGAAAACACCTCACTAGTACGTATCAATCATATTCCTTGGACATTGATTAATATGTTTCATAAAAGAATGCAGAAGGTGAATTCACTCAGCCGTAAATCAGCAGATGTGACTTAAGAGAGATCTTAGTGACTGAATATAAATTGGTCTAGAAGGATCCTCAACAAGTGAAGCAGGGTTAACTGTCTGGGCTGGGAAGGAGGAAAGGGGCAGGGGAGGGGGTGTCAGAGTGGAAATCCACCTGAAATTTATGCATGAATTGATTTCCTAAAAATTTCATGGTGAAATTCATAGTTTTTAAATTTAAAATTTTATAATTAAAAAAAGTTTGTTTATTTTAAGGGAGAGAGAGAGAGAGAGAGAGAACAAGGCAAGGGAGAGAGAGAATTCCAAGGAGGCTTGGTGCTGTTAGTGCAGAGCCTGACATGGGGCTCGATCTCATGAACGATGAGCTCATGACCTGAGCCCAAATCAAGACTTGGAGGCAAGGGAGGGGGGATGCCTGGGCGGCTCGGTCTGTTAAGCATCCGACTCTTGATGTTCCCTCTCTCTCTCTGTGTCTCAAAATAAATAAACATTTTTTTAAAAGCCCACACGAGAGTCCTATAAATCTGAAATTGCCGTGGTTACTGATCACTCCAGCCCTTAAAGACTTCAGGAGTACAAAGGCAATAAAGGATCATGACATTCCCATAATCACAGGGTGTTGGGCAACAAAGGGAGGATCCAAATTGAGTGACTCCTGGTCTTAGCGAGGGGGCGTGAACTTCCCCGTCAAACAAGTTCTCCAGTCAGAATTTTATTTTATTGTTTTATTCTTATCTTTTTAGTTTGATAAACATACATCTTGGAGGGTAGAGAGAGCAATAGGTTAATGGCAGAAGAAGACTAGCAAGGCATTTTTACCATCCGCTGGATTACACAGCAGGGTAATACTACTATCAGAAGACTACTGAAGTCTCTGATTATTCCTCCCTCCCTGCTCCAGCCCCAAATCCTACAACCATTAGGCACAGTGTTCTTCAAATAATAATCTCTCTTAACTGGGGGATGAGATTGGTCTTTTAATTCTGTAAACAGAAGATAAATATTAACACTCTTCTGATGACAAAGTTTCAACCTTTGTCATCACAGCTGCAGTTAGTACAACAGGCTCACCAGAAAATCTAACAAGTAAATTCGTGTTCTAGCACCTGTCACGCAGACCCCAGGCAACTACTCAGAGGCTGGAGTTCATTGTCATTATCTAACTGTTGGGCACATATCTACTGTGTGAAGTCTTTAGAGCGTGTCCTATGATGTTCAGGATCTTCAGAGAGAAATGAAAGATTTCATAGAAGCTGTAACTCTGAGGAGAGAGGAGAAATGCCAGGTAGCCGTAAAGAAGGTGGGTAAAGGCGGGACGCCTGGGTGGCTCAGTCAGTTAAGCATCTGACTCTTGATTTTGGTTCAGGTCATGATCCATGATCTCATGGTTCATGGGTTTGAGCCCCTAGTGGGACTCTGTGCTCACATTGCAGAGCCTGTTTGGGATTCTTTCTCTTTCCCTCTTTCTCTGCCCCTTCCCTTCCCTGCCTCCTCTCTCTCTCCCCCCCTTCCTCTCTCCCTCTCTGAAAATAAATAAATAAACATTAAAACAAAAAAGAATGTGGGCAAGGGGGTGGTAGGTGTCAGATGTTCTCAGGAAACGTCATTTTTCACTAGACACAGAAATATGTTTGTGTTTCAACCCATAAAACATAGAGCAAGAGAGAGCATGTGTGCACTTTATATCTGTGTTTTTTACTGGATTTTTTGTGATATAACTCTCCTATGAATCTCACACTTATCTAAAAGAAACAAAAACAAAAAAACTAGACACTTACCCCAAATAACATTTGGAATCAGGACAGTAGGTGTTCGGGAAGCATCTGTGCAGAGGTGGAAAGGAGCATCCGAACCCAGGATAAAGGTTTGGGACTCCATGATCTCATCTCCATGGTGTAAAGTAATTATCGTGTCACCAGTAATTTTGGTGACAATATCTGCACAGGGAGTTGAGATTTTCAATGAAAAACATTTGCAGGTTGTACAATTACTGAAAGCAATTAATGTTGAATTACAAAGTTTTCTATCAAAAGTTTCAGGGATAACTAAGGAACAACTTAATTGTGAAACATTTAAAAAATAAATCTCAAGGAACACTAAGGAGGCCAGACAACATTGGGATCTCTTAAGTTGGAGAATGAAACCGAACACTTCATTATGCAGGATTATTAATCATTTTGGAAGTTTGTCTGAAAATATGATTCCTTTCCATTCCTGAGCTCACTGTGGGTACTGACTGAAATGAGTGGAGATTAAAAAAAAAAAAAAAAAAAAAAAAAGCTGGGTGGTTCAAATAAACAGAAATCTGTGATGTTACATTCATTAAGTGTTTTCCAAGATATTTATCAGAGTTCTTATGTTGGTTGGGCACTTTGGTGGCTACACTGGACCATCATTGTACAAAACACAGAAACTAACTTCTTTAAAAAGTGTTTTTAATTCATTTATTTTGAGAGAGACAGACAGCACGAATGGGGGGAGGGACAGAGAGAGGGAGAGAGAGAATCTCAAGCAGGCTTTGCACTGTCAGCATGGAATGGAACCCCACACGTGACTTGAACTCATGGACCATGAGATCATGACCTGAGCCAAAACCAAGAGTCAGATGCTTAACCGACTGAGCCACCCAGGCACCCCAGAAACTAATTTCTTTTAGAAAAACAACATTAAATAAACCAAGCTTTTAAATTCTTTTTTTTTTTTAATTTTTTAATGTTTATTTATTTTTGAGAGAGAGACAACATACAACTGGGGTAGGGGCAGTGAGAGTGAGCGGGAGACATAGAATCCGAAGCAGGCTTCAGGCTCTGAGCCATCAGCACAGAGCCCCACGCAGGGCTTGAACCCGCGAACCATGAGATCATGACCTGAGCCAAAGTCAGATGCTTAACTGACTGAGCTATCCAGGCGCCCCTAAATTCTTTAATTTATGATAGGTCATTGTGTTCTATGGAAAATGGAAAAGAGCAGAGCATGGGTGATGAAAAGTTCAGTGGTCAAGGAAGGGTGGCAACATTAAGTAGGATATTCATAGTAAGACTCTTAGAGAAGAAAATATTTTAATTTTTTTTTCAACGTTTATTTATTTTTGGGACAGAGAGAGACAGAGCATGAACAGGGGAGGGGCAGAGAGAGAGGGGAGAAGAAAATATTTTAAAGAGGTAAGGGGGCAGGATTGATTCTTCCTTTTAAATCTTTCAGTGCAATGTTTTCCCTTGCATTAGTGTAGCCACCCAGGTGCTCCTCCAGCTATTTTCTTTATGGTGAGGTCAGTTATGTTAAGTTATATTTAAACCTCTATTGAACTTTTGTGTGCTACTTCTCTTTCTTGCTGAAAAGACCATTTGCATGGATTGGCATTTCTAACTTTTAATTTTGATGCAATTTGAAACGTACAGAAAAGATGCGGGCAAGGGAAAGAGAAAGTTTCTGTGCTCTTTAAGAAGATTCATACTGTACCTTGGGGCGCCTGGGTGGCTCAGTCAGTTGAACACTGACTTTGGCTCAGGTCATGATCTCACATCCGTAGGTTGGCTCTGTGCTGACAGCTCAGAGCCTGGAGCCTGCTTCAGATTCTGTCTCTCCCTCTCTCTCCCTGCCCCTCCCCTGCTTGTGCTTTGTCTCTCTCTGTCTCTCAGAAAATAAAAATAAAATGTTAAAAAAAAAAAAAAGATTCACATCCTAGGGGTACCTGGATGGCTCAGTTGGTTGAGCATCTGACTCTTGATTTTGGCCCAGGTCATGGTCTCATGTTTTGTAAAATTGACCCCCACATTGGGCTTCAGGCCGGCAGCATGGAGCCTGCTTTGGATTCTGTCTCCTCCATTCTCTGCCCCTCCCCTGTTCATGTCCTCTCTCTCAAAATACATAAATAAATAAATATTAAAAACAAAAAGACTCACACCCTCCTACTCCTACACTTCTCTCTTACTTCCCTTCATATTTTTCCAGCTTTATTGAGATTTAATTGACATATAACATGTAATTTTAAAGCGTACGATGTGATGATTTGATACATTATATATTGCAACATGATGAACAAAATAGCATTAATTAACACCTCCATGACCTCACATAATTACCTTTTTTTTGCGTGTATGTGTGGTGAGAACATTTAAGGTCTACTCTCGTAACAACATTCAGGTATGTAATATAGTACTGTACATGGGGTCCCCATACTGTACCTGGGGTCCCCAGAACTCATTCACCTTAAAACTGGAAGTTTGTACTCTGATCAGCACCCGCCCCCTTCCCTCACCGCTCAGTTTGTGGCAACCACCATTCTATTGTTTCTGTGAGTTCAGCTCTGTTAGGTTACACGTGTAAGTGAGATCCTGAGGCATTTGTCTTTCTATGTCTGACTTATTTTACTTAACATAATGCCCTCAAGTTTCATCCATGTTATTGCAAAATTTTCTCACAGCTGGTTTTCCACTATATATATCTCTTTGAGATTCTGATTTCACTTACTTTGAATATATACCCAGAAGTAGCATTGCTGAATCACGTATTTTAAATTTTTTGAGGAACCTCCGTACTGGTATCCATCGCCACCCACAGTGCACAAGTATCTCTTTCTTTCTTCTGCTTTATCCATTCTGTTGATGGTCTCTAGAGCATATTCATTCATTCATTGTATTCTTCAGCTCTAGAGTTTCTTTTTGGTTCTTTGTTTAGGATTTCCATCTTGTTAAACTCCTCATTTTCTTCATATATTGTTTTCCTGATTTCATCGAATTGTTCTTTCTGTGCCATCATATACATCATTGAACTTCCTTAAAACACCTGTTTTGGATTCTTTATCAGATAAATCACAGATCTCCATGTCTTTGGGGTCAGTTATTGGAAAATTACTGTGTTCTTTTGGGGATGTTATGTTTCCTTGATTTTTCATGTTCCTTGAAGTCCTGCATTGTTATCTTCTCATTTGAAGTAGGAGTTACCTCTTCCAGTCTTTACTTGCTACTCCAGGAAATAAATACCTTCTGTCAGCCCTGCTGAGGATTCTGAGGTTTTCTCAGAACTTCTATAGGTACAACTCCCAACTCCTCCACACTTCTTGCCTCCTCTTGTAGCAGAATACTTAAACTTGTATGCCACCTCTCCAGCCTCCGTAGCCAGGCCAAGGTGCTCACAGCCTGCCTTTCGTTTTTGTTTTTCCAAGAGTTGTGCTAAATGCTCAAGGTTGTGGTCTCTCCTAGACCCACAGATTCACTGGCTTTCTGCTTGCATTCACTAGCGATCTGCAAAAGCTCACTCTTTCAGTTGTTGAGAGTGTGGCTCTCAGGGATGTGGCTTCAGGGTGAAGGTGTGCAAGTGAGACATGTGGATTGCTGGGGGTGGCTGTGGGTCAGTTGAAGGGCTCTTCAGACAAGGCATCCCCAGCAGCTCATGGGAGGGCCTATTAATGAAGTCCAGGCTCAGTAAGGTCCCTGTCCCTCTTATACGTTCTGTCCTGACCCCATGACCACTCTTCTCCCAAACTCTCACCACCCTCCAGTAGTGTGACTCATAGCTCAGTCCTCCGGATGGGGTGAGGGACAGATGGGCCTCTTTGGCAGCATTCTGCACAGCTGTGGAAGCCAGGCACTCACGCATGTGCTCTCACTTCCCCCCATGGGAGAAATAAGGACCAAGAAGGGCTCTCTTGGCACTCAGCTGTGCCACCTGTGGGGAGGAGTGACACAGATTCAGTCAGTGTTCCTCTTACCCTATCCAGTGACTCCAATGCCAGATTTTCTTTTTTTGGCTCCGATAGTGTGCTAGAACTTCTTCACTGGACCCCTGGACTTTTACAAAAGCTATCTCCTCCACATGTGGTTGTATAAATCAGTGTTCTCCAGGGGTTCCCAGACCATAGCCAACAGGGAATGAAGCCAGTTCATGGGCTACTTCAGGGTCCACAGTGAGACCGAGGTCTGTAAGCCCAGTGTACCAGTGGGCGAGACTCTGGTTCCCTTGGTGTATAGTGCTGGTGATGGAATCAAAGCTGAACAGGGCTGTAGCTGCATCTCCAAAGCTACAAAGCTGTTTCTGGGTCTGTCTCCAGGACCATCGTTGATAAGTCAATTGCCCATGTGGGGCTGTCTCCTCTAACTGGCTCTCCTCATTCCTGGACTGCACTGGATTTCTCAGTCTCCTATCTGAATCCTACAGTTCCCACAAAGACACTTTTTTTCCATGGATGACCACCAAATTGTTGTTGAGGGGGCAGACATGAGGTGGGGATGTCTCATTCTGCCATCTTGCTGACGTCACTTGCTCCCTTACATTTATTTGACATTCTCATCCATGAGAAGCTAAAAGAATGCTGGCTCGGGGCACCTGCGTGGCTCAGTTGGTTAAGCATCCAACTTCGTCTCGGGTCATGATCTCGCAGTTCGTGAGTTCAAGCCCTACATCAGGCTTTGCACTGGTGTTGCAGACCCTGTTTGGGATTCTCTCTCTCTGCCTCTTCCCCACTTGAGCTCTCTCTGTCTCTCTCAAAATAAATAAATAAAATTTAAAAAAGAATGTTGGCTTATTTCATTAAGCTTTATATTTTAGAGCAGTTTTAGATTTACAGCAAAATTGACAGGAAGGTACAGACGTGTCCATTATACAGCCCCCCCCCACACACACACACATCTGCACAGATCCCCCATAGTCAAAATCCTGTCCCAGAATGGTACTTTTGTTACAACAGATAAACCTACATTGACACATCATTACTAACAAAATCCAACAGCTTACATTAGGGTTCTTTTTCTTCCTGGATGCCTTTCAGCATTGACTTCTGACAACTTCATTATAGTGTGTTTTGGAGACGTTCTTTTTGCATTGAGATGGTGAAGTGATCTATTACCTTTGTGAATGTGTCTATCTAGTTCTTTCCTGAGGTTTGGGAAGTTCTCAGCTATTATTATTTCTTTAAATAACCTCTCTGTCCCCTGTTCCTTCTGTTCTCCTTCTGGTATACTCATTATTTTTATGTTGGCTCTCCTAATGGAGCCTGATAGCTCTCAAATGGTTTCTTTGCCTTTTAAAAAATCTTAGAACTTGAATAATTCCAACAGTTCCATCTTCTAGATTGCTTATTCTCACTAAAATGAACTATTGGGACTTCATCAAAATAAAAAGCTTTTGCACAGAGAAGGAAACAATCAGCAAAACTAAAAGGCCGACAGAATGGGAGAAGATATTTGCAAACAACGTATCAGATAAAGCGTTAGTATCAAAAATCTATAAAGAACTTATCAAACTCCACACCCAAAAAACAAGTAATCCAGTGAAGAAATGGTCTAAAGACATGAATAGACACTTCTCCAAAGAAGACATCCAGATGGCCAACCGACACATGAAAAAAAAATGCTCAACATCACTCATCATCAGGGAAATACAAATAAAAACCACACTGAGATACCACCTCATGCCGGTCAGAATGGCTAACATTAACAATCCAGGAAACAGCAGATGTTGGCAAGGATGCGGAGAGAGCGGATCTCTTTTGAGCTGCTGGTGGGAATGCAAATTGGTGCACCCACTCTGCAAAACAGTATGGAGGTTCCTCAAAAAATTAAAAATAGAACTACCCTAGACCCGTCAATTGCACTACTAGGTATTTATCCAAGGGATACAGGTGTGCTGTTTCGAAGGGACACATGCACCCCAATGTTTATAGCAGCACTATCAACAATAGCCAAAGTATGGAAAGAGCCCCAATGTCCATCGATGGATGAATGGATAAAGAAGATGTGGTGTCTATATACAATGGATTATTACTCGGCGATCAAAAAGAATGAAGTCTTGCCATTTGCAACCACATGGATGGAACCGGAGGGTATGATGCTTAGCGAAATTAGTCAGAGAAAGACAGATATCATATGACTTCACTCATGATGACTTTAAGACACAGAACAGATGAACCCAAGGGAAGGGAAGCAAAAATAATATAAAAACAGGAAGGGGGACAAAACATAAGAGACTCTTAAATATGGAGAACAAACAAGGTTACTGGAGGGATTGTGGGAAGGGGGATGGGCTAAATGGGTAAGGGGAATTAAGGAATCTACTCCTAAAATCATTGTTGCACTATATGCTAACTAACTTGGATGTAAATTAGAAAAATAAATTAAATTAAAAAATAGATTGCTTATTCTCTCTTCCTGCTGATCGGATCTTTTCAAATGCATTCTTCATCTCATGTATTGAGTTCTTGAGCTCCAGAATTTGTTTGGTCCTTTTTTTTTTCTTGAGAATTTCAGTATCTTTGGCAAAGTACTCCTTTTGTTTAATTTTTTTTTTTTCCAGAGGTCATTGAATTTCCTTTCTGAGCTCACTGAATTTTCTTCATAACAGCTATTTTGCATTCTCTATCAGTCAGATCCCAATTTCTGTGACTTTGACTTTTGGTTACTGGAGAATTGTCATTTTCTTTTTGTGATACCATATTACTGTGATTTTTCATAGTGTGTGATAAAATGTGCCTTTGCCACCGCATTCGAAGTAGCAAACACGTTCGTCACAAGTAAAGTTTTGTTTCCTTTGATTTAACAGTTCAACAGGTTGGTAATTAGAGGCCTTTCTTTTGTTTTCCAGCAGGTGACGATATAGCACAAGTTTTTGGTTTCTCCTAACTGAGCTGCCACTGGGCTATACAGTAGACCCTTGAACCATTCTGGGGGTGGGTGTTAGGGGTCCTGACCCCCACTCAAAGATTCACTTATAACTTTGAACTCCCCCAGAACTTAACTTTTCTGATAGCCTACTGTGAGCCAGAAGACTTACTGGTAACACAAACAGCTGATTAACACATATTCTGTATGTTTTAAGTATTATATACCCTATTCTTATAATAAAGTAAGCTAGAGAAAAGAGGTTATTAAGATCATAAGGAAATACTGTATGGTATTTATCAAAAAAATTCTGCACAGAAATGGATCCATGCATTTCAAACCTGTATTGTTGAAGGGTCAGTTGTATTTGGTAGTGTGCCCTTTTCCACCCTCCATCCACTGTGCCGGAGGGGTCACAGGCACTGCCACTGCTCCTGGAACGTGCCTGGATCACGGGCACCAGCGACACTACTCCCCCGTTTCTGCCGCCTCCATGAAGTCCAGTCCACCCACCTTCAAAGGTACAGATGTGTGAATCTCTCTGGCATGCTGCTGGGCCATGCAGGGGAATCCTGAGTTATGGGTGAACAACTGGTTGTCAATTAAAGGGGAAAGACATGGGAATGGCTAATGCTTCTGTGATGCCAACTCATTCCCCAATTTTCTTTTTTAGTCTCTAGGTTCCTCTGAGTCAAATAAGAACAACCTCTGACATCTCTAAATTGATGAAATGGTTTCTAGTAATATAAGTTTGGCTCTTATTTTCCTCACTCAGAATGGAGCTGGGATCCTTGGAAATTCTTTACTCCTTTGTCTTTATATCTTTACTTTGCTCACTGGGCGCATGTTGAGACCCACAGACTCGATTTGTTTGTTTGTTTTTTAATGTTTATTCATTTTTGAGAGAGAGGGAGCATGAGTGGGGAAGGGGCACATTGAGAGAGAGGGGGGCAGAGTATCTGAAGAGAGTTCTGCGCTGACAGCAGCGAGCCTGATGTGAGGAACAAACTCACGAACCATGAGATCATGACCTGAGCTGAAGTTGGACACTCAACCGACTGAGCCACCCAAGTGCCCTGCCTCAGTCTTGATTCTTATTCAGCTGGTCTTAGCCAAAAATTTGGTTCTTTTCTCTAAAGGGATCCCTCAGACAGTGGCAGAGTTTGGATGGAAAAATTTCCTGAGTGATGTTGGATGTAAACTTATTTTCTATTCTACAGAGTGGGTACAGGGTTTCCCCTCAGTACTGCCTGCCTCCTCAGTTGTTTCCTGGCCACTGAGCTGTGCCCCAGTATCTCTAGATGGATGGAGCTCAGAAGGAGATCCCCAAAGTGCATTGACTTCTGCTGTTTCCTCTACCAGATCTTGAATCTCAGGTTAAATACTTTGGTTGCTATGAATGTTACTGTCCCAAAGAAAAACAAAAACGTGAGTATGGAGAATATTTAGGGATACCGAGTGTCACCATTCCAGAGAGGTTTATAGCATCACTACCCACAGTTACATTCTCCGGATGTACTATGTTTGGGCCTCATGGTGTGGACCAGCAGCTCTGTGGTCCGTGTCCTGCACAGGCACAAGCAGCGAGTCCAACACGTTCACAGCCTTTCTTCTAAAACTTCCCGTGAGGTTAGAGCCGCACGTCCCTTCCTGGCCTGGTGAGCTCCTCTGTCTCATTTTACTGTCTGTCTTCCCTTCTGACACATTCATTGGCCCTGATCGTAAATCCAAGCCGGTGGCTGTTGCCCATTTCTGTTCTGGTGTCTCCAAGATCCCCAGCGTTCAGCCCCTTTGTGCTCACCACTAGTGACACACGTGCCTCTCGGTTCTGCTTTGCCTGCTTGGCAAGGAAAACCGTTCTGGTTAGACGCCTATAGGTTTTCTAAGCTCCGCATTTGGATCCATTGTCAATCATTTACAAAAATATTTCCAGTGAAACCTAGGTACCTAAAATCAGGCTACAAGTCTGTTATTCTGTGACAAATAAGAGCAATTAGCGGGGCGCCTGGGTGGTCGGTTGGTGAAGCGTCTGATTCTTGATTTGGGCCCAGGTTGTGATCTCACATGTGTGAGATCGAGCTCTGCAATGACAGCTCGGAGCCTGCTTGGGTTTCTCTCTCTCCCTCTGGCTCTTCCCCTTCCAAAATAAATAAATAAACTAAAAAAAAAAAAAAAAGAAAGAAAGAAAGCAATTAGGGGTGCCTGGGTGGTTCAGTTGGTGAAGCCTCTGCCTCTTGATTTTGGCTCAGGTCATGATCTCACAATTTGTGGGATTGAGCCCTGTGCCCAGCTCTGCACTGACAGCGCAGGGCCTGCTTGGGATTCTCTCTCTCCCTCTCTCTCTGGACCTTCCCCACTTCTACACTCTCTCTCTTTCATAAATAAATAAATAAATAAATAAATAAATAAATAAATAAACAAACAAACACTAAAAATAGAAGAGCAGTTATATTCATGCCATCTACAACTCAAAGTAGAGCCGTCAATGAAATCTTCTACACCAGTCGATAAAACTAACCTGTCTCACTGTGCTATCGTATTCAGTATGGGAGCTTTGGATATATTTGAGATCATGTAAAGTATGATTTATTTATTTCACATAAACATAAATTTATTTATTTCACTGCAAATTCTTGCAAATTTTGGTGGAAAGAGTTGAGTTCCATTGTGTATTTGTTTTCCTTTTTTTTTTTTTTTCCATGTTGTTACCTGAAAAAATTATGACTTTTTTTTACCCCAAGTGGAGTCTAGCTGTTCCAGCAGATGGAAGATTGCCTGAACTGATGCCTGCTTTGGAAGTCGTGTAGAGTCCTCAAGGAACATTAGAGATCCAATGTTTTAGGGGTACTGATAGTGAGGGGAAAGAGGCAGGGGCACAGTCGGGCATGTAGCTCCATCAGATGCTGTGGTAGGGTGAAGAACTGGAAAGTGCATCCTAAGAAATAACAGGCCAGTGTCCGGATTTGGTCAAGCGGGTGACACAGTGTGTTCTGCTTATTGTACGTGACTCACACAGTCAACTGGAGTAAATTAAATTCTTTTATAAAAATGGGACGCCTAGGTGGCTCACTCAGTTAAGCGTCTGACTCTTGGCTTCAGCTCCGGTCATGATCTCATGGTTCATGAGTTCAAGCCCCGTGTCAGACTCTGAGCTGATGGTGCGGAACCTGCTTGGGATTCTCTCTCTCTCTCCCTCTGTCTCTCTCTCTGTCCCTCCCACGTGCTCTCTCTCTGTCTCAAAATAAATAAACTTAAAAAAATTATTTTATAAAAACTCATATTTTCCAAACATTCAAATTCAAAGTCAAATGCTTTCATATTAAGTACAGTTTGAAAATGCTATATTTTCATTTTGTGATGGTGAGCTTAGGTGAACTTTTATATATTTATTCCTGATCTTATACACTGAAGGGCAAAACATCGAATGCACTTAAATTTCATTTTCCTTTCATCCTTTATTTGTAGAACCACAGTAAAAGCTGGTCTTTGCCTGGTTACTAATTGTATTCTAGTCCAGGCTTTCTTCACTTTGGCATAGTTAAGCAGTCAAGCGGTCTCCAAGCAGTATGCTAGTTTGGCCACTCTGCCGTAGATGTCACCAGTAAAAAAGCAACAAAGCACATGAATTTATTTATTTATTTATTTATTCATTCATTTATTCATTTATTTTTTCAATATATGAAATTTATTGTCAAATTGGTTTCCATACAACACCCAGTGCTCATCCCAAAAGGTGCCCTCCTCAATACCCATCACCCACCCTCCCCTCCCTCCCACCCCCCCATCAACCCTCAGTTTGTTCTCAGTTTTTAACAGTCTCTTATGCTTTGGCTCTCTCCCACTCTAACCTCTTTTTTTTTTTTTTCCTTCCCCTCCCCCATGGGTTTCTGTTAAGTTTCTCAAGATCCACGTAAGAGTGAAACCATATGGTATCTGTCTTTCTCTGTATGGCTTATTTCACTTAGCATCACACTCTCCAGTTCCATCCACGTTGCTATAAAAGGCCGTATTTCATTCTTTCTCATTGCCACGTAGTATTCCATTGTGTATATAAACCACAATTTCTTTATCCATTCATCAGTTGATGGACATTTAGGCTCTTTCCACAATTTGGCTATTGTTGAGAGCAAAGCACATGAATTTAGACTTCATTACTTTCATAGACAGCATAAGCAAGGCCAGCATGTTGTCAGTTTCCCATGACCCTTATGTCACAAGATGACACCCAATCAAAGGGACCAGATGATGGTGGTCTGATGAACAAATGAGCGATGGGGACAGTCTGTCATTGAGGAGCCTTTTCTATACTTAAAGTATTTCCAACTGCAGCTGTACAATAAAAGAAGGAAACCAGGCAGGCAGAAGAGGGCCTGTTCCATGACCAGTCCCAGGGTGAGAAATGGCCTTGTGACAAATCCTTTCAAGACTGTCTTTCCATGGTGCTGGAAAGATCACAAGGTTTTTAGTCAATATGTGGGTGAGACTGCTGTTGAGTCTTTTCTAATGGGCTATGCAGATCTGTATAAGTTTGCCAGGCTGCCATGGTGCCACCACTTCTCCCAGACATTGTGTCCATTTGGGGATGGATCTTTTTTTTTTTTTTTTTTTTTTTTTTTAGCCTCTCTTGTGCACTGTAGAACGTTGAACAGCAACCCTGGCCTCCATGCACTAGATGCCAGTAGCACCACCATTCACTTGTGACAATCACAGTTGTCTTTGGGTGGCCCCTGCAAGTGGGGGCAAATTTTCTCCAAGTTGAGAACTCCTGCTCAAGTTAGTTAAGGCTCCTCATGCCTTCTGGAGGATTTTCAATAGAGTATAATTTTCATAAATGTCACCGTTATTTTATGCTACTGTTTTGGATTCCTGCATAAAGTACGTGTTTTATTTATTTCACTGTCGTAGACTCTAAGTCTAAAGTTCTCTCTTGGCCAGCAAGAGAGCGGGATGCAGGATGAAAAACGAAAGATAACTAATGTCTGGGAAAAGACAAGAGCCCTGAATAAGGGGCCTTGCCCCGTTTTTATTAGGATCAGAAGGCTTACAAACATGGCGGTAGACGTACACAGAGAGACAATGAATCTGTGAACATTAACTTGGGGACGTGAGGGAAAGGGGGTCTTGAAGATTTGGGGTTAGGGGTTTGGGTTAATACAAAACGAAATCCAGGCACTGGGCAGCCTGGCGGAAGGTTGTTTACAGGGGATGCGAGGCAGCACCTCTGTTATCTCAGACTGGGGGATGAGACAGGTAGGACACGTGACCTCAGGGTTGACAAGGCACCATTTCTTTTGTTAATCATCTCCGCTCTGGGCAGCTTCACCTGCAGCACACTGCAGTGGTCTATGGCCCAATTTGCTTGTTTACTTAACTTGGTCCTTCCTTCCTGTGAAAGCAGGTTTCTGCTATGGTATTCGATAGGCGGACGTTTTTGCCCTGAACGCCTAATCTTGCTTACCTCATATACCTTTGTATTGGATGCCTTTGCACCCCCTGTCTATTCTTGGTGCCTCTGCACCCCCTCTCTATTCTGGGTGCCTTCGCACCTCCCTATTCTGGGGTCCTGATCTTGTTTACCCAAACTCGGGTGGAGCATCCTGTGGCTTTGTGCTTCTTTATGCCTTGTTAACCCATTGGTGTAAGCCCGGGGGATTCCTAAGCTTATTCTCCACATTTCACCAACAGTTTGAGCTTATTAATTTATTGATGTCTAAATATTTTTTCTAATTTATTGATGTCTTATATTTTCCTTGGGTTTTCAATGCTATAATTAAAAAAACTTTATAGGGGCGCCTGGGTGGCGCAGTCGGTTAAGCGTCCGACTTCAGCCAGGTCACGATCTCGCGGTCCGTGAGTTCGAGCCCCACGTCGGGCTCTGGGCTGATGGCTCAGAGCCTGGAGCCTGTTTCCGATTCTGTGTCTCCCTCTCTCTCTGCCCCTTCCCCGTTCTTGCTCTGTCTCTCTCTGTCCCAAAAATAAATAAACGTTGAAAAAAAAATTAAAAAAAAAAAACTTTCTATATTCTGTAAACAATTATCGTGCTCATGTTTATGGATTATATTGTAAGGGAATCCTCTTTCCATGACCTCAATTCTCCCAAGATTTGGAAGGACAGTGAACTTTTTTCCTAAGTGTAAGTAAAGCTCATTACAAAGCCAAGCCAGATGGGTATAATGATCAGCTTCTGCCTATTATAAATAATTTGGTAAATGTTCAGTTAAAATGCACTATCTAACTTAATAAAATTTACACTTCTCAATACTTAATTTTACCTTTAATTATTTTTTTAATTTTTAAAAAATGTTTATTCATTTTGAGTGAGAGACAGGGACAGAGCAGGAACAGGAGAGGGGCAGAGAAAGCAGGAGACAGAGAATCTGAAGCAGGCTCCAGGCTCTGAGCTGTCAGAACAGAGCCTGATGTGGGTCTCGAATTCACAAACCACGAGATCACGACCTGAGCCAAAGTTGGATGCTTAACCAACTGAGCCACCCAGGCACCCCAGTTTTACCTTTAGTTATTAAAATTTAATAGCTTATGGTCCTCTAAGAGAACTCATTCTTATTCCATAATGATTAACTTTTATTACCTAAATTTAAAATATTTTTGTCTTTGCTCAGATCACTTAACTGCAAACGTGAATGGTCCTATTTTTTTCCCCAGTTTTTATCATAGTAAACATTATTTCTATTTATCCGACTATTATCCTCCTCTTATTTTAAGGATGTTATAACAATTTTAAATTTTCCTTGCTACAACAGTAGTTTTATGGAAATGTGTAGTTCATATGACACCTTGAATATTATTTTATTTCCAGAGAATGAAAAACCATATGTATTGTACCAAATTCCTACCTTTTTACCCCTTGGCCAAATGCTCTCCTTACTCCCTTCTCAGTTATTTTGTCACATATGGATCTTGGTTCCATTGACTCTGTGATGATCCCATCGTAGTGACACCATTCCTTCACAGAGCTGAGATTTCATGTTGCACCACTGTAATGATTGCCTTGGAAAGAGACTCTAGAACCTTTGTCTCCCACTTAAAAAAGTTTTGGTTAATCATATCTCAATCCTGTTGGACATAAACTCTCTGCTTCTTCTACTGCCATGGTAATAATGCTGTAAATAAACAGGCACCAGACTGCCTGGTTTTTTTTTTGTTTTTTTTGTTTTTTTTAATTTTTTTTTTTTTCAACGTTTATTTATTTTTGGGACAGAGAGAGACAGAGCATGAACGGGGGAGGGGCAGAGAGAGAGGGAGACACAGAATCGGAAACAGGCTCCAGGCTCTGAGCCGTCAGCCCAGAGCCCGACGCGGGGCTCGAACTCACGGACCGCGAGATCGTGACCTGGCTGAAGTCGGACGCCTAACCGACTGCGCCACCCAGGCGCCCCTCTCCTTAATTATTTTTATATGCTTATTTTAATTTCTTCATTATTATTTTCCTCCCTTTGTTCCAAGTAGGATGTGTTGTTTAATATGGACTTTTTTTGGATTGTGCACTTCCTCCGTCTCTAGTTACTTACCCTGGTTATATGAAATCCTGTCTCCTGTGTGTACACAGGAAGGAATACAGTTCAGCGTGTGCTCTGTTAGATCTGGCTAGTGCGTAGTGACAAGGGGATCAGGGAAGACAATCCAGCTCCCTCCACACTGGGTGGCCCGGCTGCTCAATTTTCATCTTTACGTGGCCCCAGGGAAGCAGCACTGGGCACAGGTGTGTCCAACCCACGGTCATAGTCACCCGAGTCAGCAAGCTGAGTAGGGATAGTATGGTAGCCCGGGGGCCACTGATCACTTTGACTTGCCGATATCCTCACACCCCCTCCACATCACCATCTAGTCCAGCAGTAAAAGAGGTAGCTGCTGCCCCAAGGTGATTTAGGTGAGCAATTAAATTGAATTAAAGTGATTTTCTCAATTCCTCCCTTCCCTGAAGCCTTTGGCTTCTGTCCTTTGACTTTGATTTCTAGCTAGGCTTTGATTTCCCCCAGGGCTTTCTCACAGGGCTTCTCTAGTTTCTAGAATCTGAGTGTCCACTAGCTTCTCATTTCTCTGTGGTGATTTGGGGACATAGCCAGTCGCCCATGTGTCACTTCCCTGCAGCTCTCTCGAAATACCTACTCCATAATTCCCTCTGGTCCAGTCTGATTCTCCCCTCCCTATTGCTGCCATACCATTTGGGGGAGGCTTTTCACCTTCTCTTGCTGGAATATGCGTCTTAATTGGACACATACTGAATAAGACCTCCCGAGTGCCAGTTCCGTGTAGACTGCTGATAGATCTAGTGGGCAACATAACAGATGAAAACCCCCACCCTCTGTTTGACGAAATCCCATGGTGGAGGTAGGGGAGTGATAAACAAAAAATAAGAGAAATGGGTAGAATGTTGAGCTTGCCCAGCGGAGGTAAGGGATAAGGAGAAAAATCAGTGGATGGGGGAAAGGGGACTTTCAGGGCTTAGCTGCAAGTTTTAGAAAGCATGTCCAGCCCGTGAACAAAGACCTGGCAGGAATGCAGGAGGGCTGGGTGGGGACGGTGCACCCAGCAGAAGGAAGAGCTAATAGAGGCCAGCGATGGGAGCGGAGCTGCTGGATCCTGGACCCCGTGTGTACCCGGTGAGGCTCAAGCAGAGCAAGGGGGCCAGAGGAGGGGCTGAGTTGGACAGGGCATGGGGCCAGGTCACCAGGGTCTCCAGGCTACTGTTAGGAATCTGGCTTCTGCTCTAAGTCAGTACTCCTCAGAATGTGGTCAGAGGACACAGCCCATCTCCACTCTCTTCTGTCTGCAGCAAGGCTGGTGCAGAAATGGTGACCAATCATTTAGACATCGTTAGAGCAAGTTGACCTTGTGTTACATCTAAAGACATCAAAGGCCTTCCATTGTGGGTGATGGCTTTCTTGTTAATTTTATATTTCTAGTAAGTTATTTAACTGCATCTTGTGAAAGTGAGTCCATGACAGATGGGAAGGAGTCCCACCAGGAGTCCCTGGTGAAGGAGGGGGGCAAGTCCTTCACTGCAGGCGGTTGGGAAGTTCCACAATGATAGGAGGAGCCAGTCAGACTTGGTTATAACAGGGTCTCTCTGGTGGCTGTTTGGAGAATGGGCTGAAGACAGGCTGGAGGAGAGGCCGGTGGGGAGCTGACCTCAATAATCCAAGAGAAAAGCGTAGGGGCTGGGCTGAAGGTCCTGGCTGTGAAGGGGTTAAAAGTCGCTTGATTCTGGATACAACTTGAAAGCAGAGAGAAGATGGCAATGATTACGTTGCCGCCCCAGTCCCTTGTGGAACCCAATCCCTTTTGCTACCCAAACTCTCCCTCATCTTCTACGAGATGGTCTCGTTCCATGTGAGTCAGGAAGTGCCGAGTTTCATAGAATCTCTTCTGTCGCCTTTCTTCCTACCCAGTGCAGGACAGACCCCACCAGCCAGATTTTCCAACCAGGAGCCTCACACCAATGTAACTTCCCCTTCACACTGTCCTGACACGAAGTCTCTCAAATATGGTGTACTTTCTCAGCAGAAAATAAGCACCTGTCTCTCCCTTTCCACTGAGGTGATTTTTGTTTTAGTCCTGTGGTCTCTCTGCTGCACTAGGAACCCCACTTCTGGGGTCCCAGAGCACCCTCTGATTCACTAGCCTGGGATTGACATAGGGAGGGAGAATATTAACCTTGTTCTCCGCCCTACTTGCAATCCACAAATCTCATAAAATTAGGAAGTATTAGGGGCACCTGGGTGGCTCGTGGGTTAAGTGTCCGGCTTCGGCTCAGGTCATGACCTCACGACTCCTGAGTTCGAGCCCCACGTTGAGCTCTGCGCTGATAGCCCAGAGTTTGGAGCGTACTTCAGGTTCTGTCTCTGCCTCTCTTTCTCTGTGTCTCTTTCTGTCTCTCTCAAAAATAAACATTAAAAATTTTTTTAAGGGGCGCCTGGGTGGCTCAGTCGGTTAAGCATCCGACTTCGGCTCAGGTCATGATCTCACGGTCCGTGAGTTCGAGCCCCGCATCGGGCTCTGTGCTGACAGCTCAGAGCCTGGAGCCTGTTTCAGATTATGTGTCTCCCTCTCTCTGACCTTCCTCCGTTCATGCTCTGTCTCTCTCTGTCTCAAAAATAAATAAACGTTAAAAAAATAAAAAATAAAAAAAAAAATTTTTTTTTAATTAGAAAGTATTAGCAAGTTTGTAAGAGACTCCCTTAAGACTAAACTTGGCCAGAATTTATGTGAGATTAATGTTAATTTTTTTTTAATGTTTATTTACTTTTTTTTTTTTTCAACGTTTATTTATTTTTGGGACAGAAAGGACAGAGCATGAACGGGGGAGGGGCAGAGAGAGAGGGAGACACAGAATCGGAAACAGGCTCCAGGCTCCGAGCCATCAGCCCAGAGCCCGACGCGGGGCTCGAACTCACGGACCGCGAGATCATGACCTGGCTGAAGTCGGACGCTTAACCGACTGCGCCACCCAGGTGCCCCAGTTTATTTACTTTTGAGAGAGAGAGAGAGAGTGCAAGAGGAGGGAGGGGCAGAGAGAGAGAGGGGAACAGAGAATCCAAAGCGGGCTCCACGATGACAGCAGAGAGCCCGAAGCAGGGCCCATCAAACTCATGGATTGGACCGTGAGATTGATGAAGTTTGGGGTGATGGGTTTGTGGGGTCCGGGGCCGACACCCAAGAAAGATTTTTTTAAAATTTTTTTTTTAACATTTATTTATTATTGAGAGGCAGAGAGACACAGAGTATGAACAGGGGAGGAGCCGAGAGATGGAGAGACACAGAATCTGAAGCAGGCTCCAGGCTCTGAGCTGTCAGCACAGAGCCCGACGCGGGGCTTGAACCCACAAACCGTGGGATCGTGACCTGGGCTGAAGTCGGATTAACGGACTGAGCCACCCGGGCGCCCTGTGAATGCTCATCTTTGTACGCCCACTCAATTGAGAGTATTGTTACATTTCACTGCAGAAATATTAGTGTGTTTGGTGGTGGCCAATTGCCCCACCCCCAGGGGTGTTGTGTAATAAGGTATTGGAGAGGTGGAGCTTAGGTCAGATGAAAATTCCATCAACAGGACGGATTTTATCCAATCACGTCTGTAAATGCATCACTGACCCCAGACCCTATAAAAGGGAGGAGAGTCCGGAAGGCCCGTCAGATGAGCCCTGTGCAGAGTGTGAGTCACACCACAGCTCAGCGTTTAGCCCAAGCTCGCCGGGTTTGAAGTTCAGTCTTCCTCAGGAGGTGAGTTCCAGAATGAAAGGGGAATTTCCAGTTTTGTGCATGTGTATGTGGGCATAATCACTGGGGAAATAATTCCTAGGTACAAAAATACAGGACTTCTTCAGGCATTGGGCATGGTCTATTTTGACAGTTGCTCTGGCTCAATAAGGGCTTGATATTGTGAGTCTATGAAAGCCTGGTTTGACTGAAAGAGAGTTCTTCCTGGAGAAAGTCTTTTTGTATGGCTGTTGTCTTGTTAATTTTGTTTCTAGTAAGTCGTTTTTATGGCATCTTGTCAAAGTGTTGGTCCGCAGCACATGGGGGTGGGGGCTAAAATGTAAAGCGCAGCTGTCAGCTGTTTAGCTGACCTTACTGAGTACTTCCCTCTTGCCGGGGGCTGTTCACGTGTTCTCCATATATCGACTCACTGAGCTCCAGTGACAACTCTAAGAGAATTTTTTTAATGTTTATTTTGAGAGAGTGCATGTGTGCATACCCCTACCCTGAGCCGGGGAGGGGCAGAGAGAGAGGGAGGAAAAGAGAGAGTTCTCAGCAGGCTCTACACCCAGTGGTTCCATCTCACGACCATGAGATCATGACTTGAGCCTAAATCAGGAGTCGAAGGCTTAACTGACTGAACCACCCAGGTGCCGCAGTATGAATTTTTTTTAAGATACAGATCTTTGGGGGCGCCTGGGTGGCGCAGTCGGTTAAGCGTCCGACTTCAGCCAGGTCACGATATCGCGGTCCGTGAGTTCGAGCCCCACGTCGGGCTCTGGGCTGATGGCTCAGAGCCTGGAGCCTGTTTCCGATTCTGTGTCTCCCTCTCTCTGCCCCTCCCCCGTTCATGCTCTCTCTCTCTCTCTCTGTCCCAAAAATAAATAAACGTTGAAAAAAAAAATTAAAAAAAAAATAATTAAGGAGATAAGGAAAGGGAAAAGTCACCAGAAATAAGAAGATATGTTTTTTAAAAATGCAGAAAATGTTACTGAGAATAATATGATATGTCTAAAGACAATAAAAAAAGAGAAGGAAAATATTTTTTAAAAATTTTAATTTTTATTTCGTTGCAGGGAGGAGGGGCAGAGAGAGGGAGAGAGAGAGAGTCCCAAACAGAGATGCCGGGCTAGATCTCTCATGAACCATGGGATCGTGACCTTAGCCCAAATCAAGACTCGGGAGCTTAACCTACTGAGCCACCTAGCTACACCTTAATTATTTTTTTTAAGTAGGCTTCACACCCAGTGTGGAGCCCACTGAAGGGCCTGAACTCACAACCCTGAGATCAAGACCTGAGCTGAGATCAAGAGTCAGATGTTTCACTGACTCAGGTGCCCCTATTTTTAAGGTTAGTAGCAAGATAGATGATCAGATTGAGGAGAACACCTAAAAATCAAAGGAAACAAAAAAGAAACAGCACAAAACAGCCAAAAACATAACCTGCCATAGGAAGACATATTTTTAAATCTTTATATCCCTAAAAGTAGCACCACAACTGTAACTGGTGCTCAATAATGATTGTGCAATGAGAAAGAAGATAGAAACAGAGGGAGCACAATATGGTCAAAAGGAGTCCCAAAAGGCAGGCAGGCAAATTGGGATGACCTGGGAAGGGGGTGCATCCGGGAAGGGAGCAGCCAGCCTATGACAGGAAAGGCTATGATGTTCTCAGGTGTTCAAGCCCTCCAGTGTGTGGTAGGAGGTGAAGAAGTTCAGGGACCAGGCAGGAAGACCCAATGGTGGTGAGACAGGGGGATGAGGTGGGTGAGGACAAGGCAGGCAGAGTGTCTGGTATCTGGCTGGGAAAATGTTTGCATGTCTGAAATCTGAAATGCCTAAATTTCAGGCTCTAGGTTCTTCTTCTCTCTCTGCCCCTCCCCTGCTTGTGCTCTCCCTCCCCCACCCCCTAAAATAAACAAACAAACAAACAAACAAACAAACTGAAAAAAAAGAACTCGGCTTATTTGTTCACTGTGGAATCTCCAGGGCCGGAATATAATCCGGAATGTAATCATTCAATAACTACCTATTCAATAAATGATTAAGCAAATAGAAAAGATATTTTTTAAAGGCAGAAGATAATTTGTGTAAGATTTTCTTGAACAGGAGGAGTTTGAATTTAGTTCTAAGGGTAAAGGGCATTCAATTTGTAATATGGTGTCAAGCTTACAAAGAATGTTACTTCTGCTGAAGACCTGTTGAGCAATAAATTGGTGTAACCATAAATTAGGGAATGAGCATATTCACAATAAAGGACACAGACCTCCTTGGAGTGGGTAGTGGAAGAAGAGACAAGAAATGGCCACTCTCCAGTACAATTTTTGCTATGATGAGAAGTAGGGGAAGGACAGTGTCAGCTGGAGGAAGTTAGATATCCATGTAATGTTTTGTACTGGTGATGCAACCGTTTTAACATTGTCAGGAATAATCTGGAAGGAGGAAAAAATGGTTAACGGTACAGAGAGAAGGTAACTAGCTGTAGGTATAAAGTCCTTGAGAGGCCAAGATCTTGATCACAGAAAGATCTATTTTCTGCTGTAACCAAAGGAAAGACAGAGAATGTGGGTAGAGGTAAGTTGTCAATTGGTGGTAGAAACACATGGGAAAATCCTATCTTTCTGCTTTTAAATCCTCAAAGAATTATCAGATCTTGATATCACTACAGCATAAGGGATAGACGTCTGGAATATAAAGGGAGTGGTGAGAGTAGACCTGAGAAGACTTTCTTAGAATATCTGATGTCAAACATTTCAGGGAAAGCTTTCAGGTGTGCGGCACTTACGATACCACTTGATATCTAGCTCCATAAATTTATATCAAAACCAGGCAGTCTGGGGGCGCCTGCGTGGCGCAGTCGGTTAGGCGTCCGACTTCAGCCAGGTCACGATCTCGCGGTCCGTGAGTTCGAGCCCCGCGTCGGGCTCTGGGCTGACGGCTCGGAGCCTGGAGCCTGTTTCCGATTCTGTGTCTCCCTCTCTCTCTGCCCCTCCCCCGTTCATGCTCTGTCTCTCTCTGTCCCAAAAATAAAATAAACGTTGAAAAAAAAAAATTAAAAAAAACAAAAAAAAAAACAAAAAAAAACCAGGCAGTCTGGTGCCTGTTTATTTACAGCATTATTACCATGGCAGTAGAAGAAGCAGAGAGTTTATGTCCAACAGGATTGAGATATGATTAACCAAAACTTTTTTAAGTGGGAGACAAAGGTTCTAGAGTCTCTTTCCAAGGCAATCATTACAGTGGTGCAACATGAAATCTCAGCTCTGTGAAGGAATGGTGTCACTACGATGGGATCATCACAGAGTCAGTGGAACCAAGATCCATATGTGACAAAATAACTGAGAAGGGAGTAAGGAGAGCATTTGGCCAAGGGGTAAAAAGGTAGGAATTTGGTACAATACATATGGTTTTTCATTCTCTGGAAATAAAATAATATTCAAGGTGTCATATGAACTACACATTTCCATAAAACTACTGTTGCAGCAAGGAAAATTTAAAATTGTTATAACATCCTTAAGATAAGAGGAGGATAATAGTCGGATAAATAGAAATAATGTTTACTATGATAAAAACTGGGGAAAAAAAATAGGACCATTCACGTTTGCAGTTAAGTGATCTGAGCAAAGACAAAAATATTTTAAATTTAGGTAATAAAAGTTAATCATTATGGAATAAGAATGAGTTCTCTTAGAGGACCATAAGCTATTAAATTTTAATAACTAAAGGTAAAACTGGGGTGCCTGGGTGGCTCAGTTGGTTAAGCATCCAACTTTGGCTCAGGTCGTGATCTCGTGGTTTGTGAATTCGAGACCCACATCAGGCTCTGTTCTGACAGCTCAGAGCCTGGAGCCTGCTTCAGATTCTCTGTCTCCTGCTTTCTCTGCCCCTCTCCTGTTCCTGCTCTGTCCCTGTCTCTCACTCAAAATGAATAAACATTTTTTAAAAATTAAAAAAATAATTAAAGGTAAAATTAAGTATTGAGAAGTGTAAATTTTATTAAGTTAGATAGTGCATTTTAACTGAACATTTACCAAATTATTTATAATAGGCAGAAGCTGATCATTATACCCATCTGGCTTGGCTTTGTAACGAGCTTTACTTACACTTAGGAAAAAAGTTCACTGTCCTTCCAAATCTTGGGAGAATTGAGGTCATGGAAAGAGGATTCCCTTACAATATAATCCATAGGGGCGCCTGGGTGGCGCAGTCGGTTAAGCGTCCGACTTCAGCCGGGTCACGATCTCGCGGTCCGTGAGTTCGAGCCCCGCGTCAGGCTCTGGGCTGATGGCTCGGAGCCTGGAGCCTGTTTCCGATTCTGTGTCTCCCTCTCTCTGCCCCTCCCCCGTTCATGCTCTGTCTCTCTCTGTCCCAAAAATAAATAAAAACATTGAAAAAAATTAAAAAAAAAAAAAGATACAGATCTTTGAATAACTTACTATATATAAAATTGAAAAGGACAGAAAAATAGACAAATTACATGGAAAATAGATTTATTTTTTTAATGGGGTATAATTGAAGATTTACTCTCTCAGCAACTTCAAAATGTGCCCTATGATATTATTAACTATAGTCACCGTGCTGTATGTTATATCCCCATGACTTATTTATAGCTGGCAGCTTGTACTTTTTTTTTTTAATTTTTTTTTTTTTTTACGTTTATTTATTTTAGAGAGAGAGGGAGACACAGAATCTGAAGCAGGCTCCAGGCTCTGAGCTGTCAGCACAGAGCCCGATGAGGGGCTGGAACTCACAGACTGTGAGATCATGACCTCAGACAAGTGAGCCACCCAGGCGCCCTGAGGCAGCTTGTACTTTTTGATCCCTTTCATCCATTTTGCTACCCCTCACCCCTTCCTTCTGGCAATTACCCATCTGATCTTTATGACCTTGGGTTTTTGTTTTAAAATGCCACATACAGTGAGATCGCATGGTATTTGTCTTTCTGTCTCAGTCTGACATGTTTCATTTAGCATAATTCCCCAAGTCCCATGCGTTTTGTCGCAAATCACAAGATTTCATTCTTTGTTATGGTTGAATAGTATTCTGATTATGTATATTTATATGTAAATATTATAAGTAAATGTAAAATAAAAATATAAATGTATGTATCACATGTTTATCCACCCCTCCTTTGACACGTAGGTTGCTTTCACATCGTGGCTGTTGTAAACAGTGCTGCAATGAACATGGCAGTGCAGATACCCTTTAGAGTTAGTGCCTTCGTTACGGCCCCTTAATTTTTTTAGGGACCTCGCTACTGTTTTCTGCAGTGGCTGCACCACTTTACATTCCTACCAACAGTGGACCTTTTTTCCTCGTCTTCTTGACTCCATCTTCCAAGCATCGTGCCTATAGTTGCCCATAAAATGTGGTTTGCAAATAGAAATAAATGTCAAGTAACAGCAAACTCAGTTTCATCTGTACTGGCTTCCACATTCCATTGGGAAAGGGCAGGGATTAGAAACACAGATAAACATAAATTTGTAGCTTTGGTAAAAAGCGGTGAAGCAGAGATAAATGTTCACAAGGAACAGTAACTTTATAAAGAAAAAAACCCCAGCAAATGTAATAAGGGAAAGTTTCCTAAGGGATGTATCGTTGGACTGACACGATGGTGTAGCTAGGGGTGGCCAGACAGACCGTCTGTGCATAATGTAGGAATTTTCAGCATGGGAGGAGTCATTTCTATGGATTTCAACCGATCTCTTTTTTTTCCCCAAAATTTTATTTAAATTTTTTTTAATTTTATGTTTGTTTATTTTTGAGAGGGAGAGAGACAGAGCATGAGTGGGGGAGGGGCAGAGAGAGAGGGAGACACAGAATCGGAAACAGGCTCCAGGCTCCGAGCTGTCAGCACAGAGCCCTCTGTGGGGCTCGAACTCACAGACCGTGAGGTCATGACCTGAGCCAAAGTCGGCCGCCCAACCGACTAAGCCACCCAGGTGCCCCTCTTTCAAAATTTTAAATTCCAGTTATTTAACATACAGTTAGTTTCAGGTGTGGAATGTAGTGACTCATATAACACCCAGTGCTCATCACAAGTGCCCTCCTTAACACCCATCACCTATATAACCCATCTCCCCCACCCACCTCCCTTCTGGTAACCATCAGTTTGTTCTCTACAGTTAAGAGTCTGTTTCCTGGTTTGCCTCTCTCCCCCCACCTCTGTGTTCATCTGTTTTGTTTCTGAAATTCCACATAGGAGTGAAATCATATGGTATTTGGCTTTCCCTGACTGACTTATGTCACTTAGCATAGAACTCTCTAGCTCCGTCCACGTCATTGCAAATGGCAAGGTTTCGTTCTTTATGGCTGAGTAGCATTCCATTATATATATATATATATATACACACACACACCCACACACCACATCTTCTTTATCCATTCACCAGTCAGTGGACATTTGGGCTCTTTTCATATTTTGGCTATTGTAGATAGTGCTGCTATAAACACCGGGGTGCATGTAACCCTTTGAATTAGCATTTTTGTATCCTTGGGGCCTTTGGATAAATACCTAGTAGTGCAATTGCTGTATTGAAGGTAGTTCTATTTTAACTTTTTTTGAGGAACCTCCATACTGTTTTTCAGAGTGGCTGCACCAGTTTGTACTGCCACCAACCACAGTAAGAGGGTTCCCCTTTGTCCACATCCTTGCCTGTGCTGTTAATTTTAGCCGTTCTGACAGGCATGAGGTGATATGTCATTGTAGTTTTGATTTGTCATGATGTTGAGCGTCTTTTCATGTGTCTCTTAGCCCTCTATGTCTTCTTTGAAAAATGTCTGTGTCTCCTGCCCATTTTTTAACTGGATTATATGGTTTTTTGGGTGTCACTTTTACATGTTTTTAAAATATATTTTGGATACTGTCAGATATGTCTATTTACAAATATCTTCACCCATTCTGTAGGTTGCCTTTTAGTTTTGTTGATTGTTTCCTATGCTGTGCAGAAGCTTTTTATTTTGATGAAGTCCCAATAGTTTATTTTTGCTTCTGTTTCCCTGGCCTCAGGAGACATTATCTAGTAAGAAGTTGCTACAGCTGATGTCAAAGACTTTACTGCCTGTGTTCTCCTCTAGGATTTTGATGGTTTCCTGTCTCACATTTAGGTCTTTCATCCAGTTTGAATTTATTTTTGTGTGTGGTGTAAGAATAGTCCAGTTTTATTCTTTGGCATGTTGCTGTCTAGTTTTCCCAACACCATTTATTGAAGAGACTGTCTTTTATCCACTAGATATTCTTTCCTGCTTTGTTGAAGGTTAATTAACCATTTAGTTGTGAGTTCATTTCTGGGCTTTCTGTTCCATTGATCTATGTATCTGTTTTTGTGTCAGTACCGTACTGTCTTGATTACTACAGCTTTGTAATGGAACTTGAAGTCTGGAATTGTGATGCTTCCAACTTTGCTTTTTTTTTTTTTTTTTTTTTTTTTCTTGTTTAAGGTTTTTTATATTTAAGAGAGAGAACGCACACACGAACCGGGGAGGGGCAGAGAGAGGGAGACAGAATGCAAAACAGGCTCCAGGCTCTGAGCTGTCCGCACAGAGCCCGATGTGGGGCTTGAACCCACGAACCACAAGATCATGACCTGAGCTAAAGTCGGATGCTTAACCGACTAAGCCACCCAGGCGTTCCTGCTCTCTCTGTTCTAATCAAACTGTGCCACAGGCTGTTCCCCACACTTGCCCAGTTCCGTCCTCCATGCCATTTGCCCTGTCCCACGTGGCCTTGGCAAAATCTAAACCATATTTAGAATCCATGTCTGGGCTCATGTCTTCCTCAGTTCTGTCTTAATGCCATCCCTACCATCTCTGGCATCGTCTTTTTCATTTTTTAGTTCCCATAGTACTTTGAATTGAATTTGTATACAGTCTAGACTACAGAAGGTGGGGGGGAAATTTTTTTTTTAACGTTTATTTATTATTGAGAGGCAGAGAGACACAGAGTATGAACGGGGGAGGAGCCGAGAGATGGAGAGACACAGAATCTGAAGCAGGCTCCAGGCTCTGAGCCGTCAGCACAGAGCCCGACGCGGGGCTTGAACCCACAAACCGTGGGATCGTGACCTGGGCTGAAGTCGGATTAACGGACTGAGCCACCCGGGCGCCCTGTGAATGCTCATCTTTGTACGCCCACTCAATTGAGAGTATTGTTACATTTCACTGCAGAAATATTAGTGTGTTTGGTGGTGGCCAGTTGCCCCACCCCCAGGGGTGTTGTGTAATAAGGTATTGGAGAGGTGGAGCTTAGGTCAGATGAAAATTCCATCAACAGGACGGATTTTATCCAATCACGTCTGTAAATGCATCACTGACCCCAGACCCTATAAAAGGGAGGAGAGTCCGGAAGGCCCGTCAGATGAGCCCTGTGCAGAGTGTGAGTCACACCACAGCTCAGCGTTTAGCCCAAGCTCGCCGGGTTTGAAGTTCAGTCTTCCTCAGGAGGTGAGTTCCAGAATGAAAGGGGAATTTCCAGTTTTGTGCATGTGTATGTGGGCATAATCACTGGGGAAAAATTCCTAGGTACAAAAATACAGGACTTCTTCAGGCATTGGGCATGGTCTATTTTGACAGTTGCTCTGGCTCAATAAGGGCTTGATATTGTGAGTCTCTGAAAGCCTGGTTTGACTGAAAGAGAGTTCTTCCTGGAGAAAGTCTTTTTGTATGGCTGTTGTCTTGTTAATTTTGTTTCTAGTAAGTCGTTTTTATGGCATCTTGTCAAAGTGTTGGTCCGCAGCACATGGGGGTGGGGGCTAAAATGTAAAGCGCAGCTGTCAGCTGTTTAGCTGACCTTACTGAGTACTTCCCTCTTGCCGGGGGCTGTTCACGTGTTCTCCATATATCGACTCACTGAGCTCCAGTGACAACTCTAAGAGAATTTTTTTAATGTTTATTTTGAGAGAGTGCATGTGTGCATACCCCTACCCTGAGCCGGGGAGGGGCAGAGAGAGAGGGAGGAAAAGAGAGAGTTCTCAGCAGGCTCTACACCCAGTGGTTCCATCTCACGACCATGAGATCATGACTTGAGCCTAAATCAGGAGTCGAAGGCTTAACTGACTGAACCACCCAGGTGCCGCAGTATGAATTTTTTTTAAGATACAGATCTTTGGGGGCGCCTGGGTGGCGCAGTCGGTTAAGCGTCCGACTTCAGCCAGGTCACGATATCGCGGTCCGTGAGTTCGAGCCCCACGTCGGGCTCTGGGCTGATGGCTCAGAGCCTGGAGCCTGTTTCCGATTCTGTGTCTCCCTCTCTCTGCCCCTCCCCCGTTCATGCTCTCTCTCTCTCTCTCTGTCCCAAAAATAAATAAACGTTGAAAAAAAAAATTAAAAAAAAAATAATTAAGGAGATAAGGAAAGGGAAAAGTCACCAGAAATAAGAAGATATGTTTTTTAAAAATGCAGAAAATGTTACTGAGAATAATATGATATGTCTAAAGACAATAAAAAAAGAGAAGGAAAATATTTTTTAAAAATTTTAATTTTTATTTCGTTGCAGGGAGGAGGGGCAGAGAGAGGGAGAGAGAGAGAGTCCCAAACAGAGATGCCGGGCTAGATCTCTCATGAACCATGGGATCGTGACCTTAGCCCAAATCAAGACTCGGGAGCTTAACCTACTGAGCCACCTAGCTACACCTTAATTATTTTTTTTAAGTAGGCTTCACACCCAGTGTGGAGCCCACTGAAGGGCCTGAACTCACAACCCTGAGATCAAGACCTGAGCTGAGATCAAGAGTCAGATGTTTCACTGACTCAGGTGCCCCTATTTTTAAGGTTAGTAGCAAGATAGATGATCAGATTGAGGAGAACACCTAAAAATCAAAGGAAACAAAAAAGAAACAGCACAAAACAGCCAAAAACATAACCTGCCATAGGAAGACATATTTTTAAATCTTTATATCCCTAAAAGTAGCACCACAACTGTAACTGGTGCTCAATAATGATTGTGCAATGAGAAAGAAGATAGAAACAGAGGGAGCACAATATGGTCAAAAGGAGTCCCAAAAGGCAGGCAGGCAAATTGGGATGACCTGGGAAGGGGGTGCATCCGGGAAGGGAGCAGCCAGCCTATGACAGGAAAGGCTATGATGTTCTCAGGTGTTCAAGCCCTCCAGTGTGTGGTAGGAGGTGAAGAAGTTCAGGGACCAGGCAGGAAGACCCAATGGTGGTGAGACAGGGGGATGAGGTGGGTGAGGACAAGGCAGGCAGAGTGTCTGGTATCTGGCTGGGAAAATGTTTGCATGTCTGAAATCTGAAATGCCTAAATTTCAGGCTCTAGGTTCTTCTTCTCTCTCTGCCCCTCCGCTGCTTGTGCTCTCCCTCCCCCACCCCCTAAAATAAACAAACAAACAAACAAACAAAGAAACAAACGAACTGAAAAAGAAGAACTCGGCTTATTTGTTCACTGTGGAATCTCCAGGGCCGGAATATAATCCGGAATGTAATCATTCAATAACTACCTATTCAATAAATGATTAAGCAAATAGAAAAGATATTTTTTAAAGGCAGAAGATAATTTGTGTAAGATTTTCTTGAACAGGAGGAGTTTGAATTTAGTTCTAAGGGTAAAGGGCATTCAATTTGTAATATGGTGTCAAGCTTACAAAGAATGTTACTTCTGCTGAAGACCTGTTGAGCAATAAATTGGTGTAACCATAAATTAGGGAATGAGCATATTCACAATAAAGGACACAGACCTCCTTGGAGTGGGTAGTGGAAGAAGAGACAAGAAATGGCCACTCTCCAGTACAATTTTTGCTATGATGAGAAGTAGGGGAAGGACAGTGTCAGCTGGAGGAAGTTAGATATCCATGTAATGTTTTGTACTGGTGATGCAACCGTTTTAACATTGTCAGGAATAATCTGGAAGGAGGAAAAAATGGTTAACGGTACAGAGAGAAGGTAACTAGCTGTAGGTATAAAGTCCTTGAGAGGCCAAGATCTTGATCACAGAAAGATCTATTTTCTGCTGTAACCAAAGGAAAGACAGAGAATGTGGGTAGAGGTAAGTTGTCAATTGGTGGTAGAAACACATGGGAAAATCCTATCTTTCTGCTTTTAAATCCTCAAAGAATTATCAGATCTTGATATCACTACAGCATAAGGGATAGACGTCTGGAATATAAAGGGAGTGGTGAGAGTAGACCTGAGAAGACTTTCTTAGAATATCTGATGTCAAACATTTCAGGGAAAGCTTTCAGGTGTGCGGCACTTACGATACCACTTGATATCTAGCTCCATAAATTTATATCAAAACCAGGCAGTCTGGGGGCGCCTGCGTGGCGCAGTCGGTTAGGCGTCCGACTTCAGCCAGGTCACGATCTCGCGGTCCGTGAGTTCGAGCCCCGCGTCGGGCTCTGGGCTGACGGCTCGGAGCCTGGAGCCTGTTTCCGATTCTGTGTCTCCCTCTCTCTCTGCCCCTCCCCCGTTCATGCTCTGTCTCTCTCTGTCCCAAAAATAAAATAAACGTTGAAAAAAAAAAATTAAAAAAAACAAAAAAAAAACAAAAAAAAAAACCAGGCAGTCTGGTGCCTGTTTATTTACAGCATTATTACCATGGCAGTAGAAGAAGCAGAGAGTTTATGTCCAACAGGATTGAGATATGATTAACCAAAACTTTTTTAAGTGGGAGACAAAGGTTCTAGAGTCTCTTTCCAAGGCAATCATTACAGTGGTGCAACATGAAATCTCAGCTCTGTGAAGGAATGGTGTCACTACGATGGGATCATCACAGAGTCAGTGGAACCAAGATCCATATGTGACAAAATAACTGAGAAGGGAGTAAGGAGAGCATTTGGCCAAGGGGTAAAAAGGTAGGAATTTGGTACAATACATATGGTTTTTCATTCTCTGGAAATAAAATAATATTCAAGGTGTCATATGAACTACACATTTCCATAAAACTACTGTTGCAGCAAGGAAAATTTAAAATTGTTATAACATCCTTAAGATAAGAGGAGGATAATAGTCGGATAAATAGAAATAATGTTTACTATGATAAAAACTGGGGAAAAAAAATAGGACCATTCACGTTTGCAGTTAAGTGATCTGAGCAAAGACAAAAATATTTTAAATTTAGGTAATAAAAGTTAATCATTATGGAATAAGAATGAGTTCTCTTAGAGGACCATAAGCTATTAAATTTTAATAACTAAAGGTAAAACTGGGGTGCCTGGGTGGCTCAGTTGGTTAAGCATCCAACTTTGGCTCAGGTCGTGATCTCGTGGTTTGTGAATTCGAGACCCACATCAGGCTCTGTTCTGACAGCTCAGAGCCTGGAGCCTGCTTCAGATTCTCTGTCTCCTGCTTTCTCTGCCCCTCTCCTGTTCCTGCTCTGTCCCTGTCTCTCACTCAAAATGAATAAACATTTTTTAAAAATTAAAAAAATAATTAAAGGTAAAATTAAGTATTGAGAAGTGTAAATTTTATTAAGTTAGATAGTGCATTTTAACTGAACATTTACCAAATTATTTATAATAGGCAGAAGCTGATCATTATAGCCATCTGGCTTGGCTTTGTAACGAGCTTTACTTACACTTAGGAAAAAAGTTCACTGTCCTTCCAAATCTTGGGAGAATTGAGGTCATGGAAAGAGGATTCCCTTACAATATAATCCATAGGGGCGCCTGGGTGGCGCAGTCGGTTAAGCGTCCGACTTCAGCCGGGTCACGATCTCGCGGTCCGTGAGTTCGAGCCCCGCGTCAGGCTCTGGGCTGATGGCTCGGAGCCTGGAGCCTGTTTCCGATTCTGTGTCTCCCTCTCTCTGCCCCTCCCCCGTTCATGCTCTGTCTCTCTCTGTCCCAAAAATAAATAAAAACATTGAAAAAAATTAAAAAAAAAAAAAGATACAGATCTTTGAATAACTTACTATATATAAAATTGAAAAGGACAGAAAAATAGACAAATTACATGGAAAATAGATTTATTTTTTTAATGGGGTATAATTGAAGATTTACTCTCTCAGCAACTTCAAAATGTGCCCTATGATATTATTAACTATAGTCACCGTGCTGTATGTTATATCCCCATGACTTATTTATAGCTGGCAGCTTGTACTTTTTTTTTTTAATTTTTTTTTTTTTTTACGTTTATTTATTTTAGAGAGAGAGGGAGACACAGAATCTGAAGCAGGCTCCAGGCTCTGAGCTGTCAGCACAGAGCCCGATGAGGGGCTGGAACTCACAGACTGTGAGATCATGACCTCAGACAAGTGAGCCACCCAGGCGCCCTGAGGCAGCTTGTACTTTTTGATCCCTTTCATCCATTTTGCTACCCCTCACCCCTTCCTTCTGGCAATTACCCATCTGATCTTTATGACCTTGGGTTTTTGTTTTAAAATGCCACATACAGTGAGATCGCATGGTATTTGTCTTTCTGTCTCAGTCTGACATGTTTCATTTAGCATAATTCCCCAAGTCCCATGCGTTTTGTCGCAAATCACAAGATTTCATTCTTTGTTATGGTTGAATAGTATTCTGATTATGTATATTTATATGTAAATATTATAAGTAAATGTAAAATAAAAATATAAATGTATGTATCACATGTTTATCCACCCCTCCTTTGACACGTAGGTTGCTTTCACATCGTGGCTGTTGTAAACAGTGCTGCAATGAACATGGCAGTGCAGATACCCTTTAGAGTTAGTGCCTTCGTTACGGCCCCTTAATTTTTTTAGGGACCTCGCTACTGTTTTCTGCAGTGGCTGCACCACTTTACATTCCTACCAACAGTGGACCTTTTTTCCTCGTCTTCTTGACTCCATCTTCCAAGCATCGTGCCTATAGTTGCCCATAAAATGTGGTTTGCAAATAGAAATAAATGTCAAGTAACAGCAAACTCAGTTTCATCTGTACTGGCTTCCACATTCCATTGGGAAAGGGCAGGGATTAGAAACACAGATAAACATAAATTTGTAGCTTTGGTAAAAAGCGGTGAAGCAGAGATAAATGTTCACAAGGAACAGTAACTTTATAAAGAAAAAAAACCCCAGCAAATGTAATAAGGGAAAGTTTCCTAAGGGATGTATCGTTGGACTGACACGATGGTGTAGCTAGGGGTGGCCAGACAGACCGTCTGTGCATAATGTAGGAATTTTCAGCATGGGAGGAGTCATTTCTATGGATTTCAACCGATCTCTTTTTTTTCCCCAAAATTTTATTTAAATTTTTTTTAATTTTATGTTTGTTTATTTTTGAGAGGGAGAGAGACAGAGCATGAGTGGGGGAGGGGCAGAGAGAGAGGGAGACACAGAATCGGAAACAGGCTCCAGGCTCCGAGCTGTCAGCACAGAGCCCTCTGTGGGGCTCGAACTCACAGACCGTGAGGTCATGACCTGAGCCAAAGTCGGCCGCCCAACCGACTAAGCCACCCAGGTGCCCCTCTTTCAAAATTTTAAATTCCAGTTATTTAACATACAGTTAGTTTCAGGTGTGGAATGTAGTGACTCATATAACACCCAGTGCTCATCACAAGTGCCCTCCTTAACACCCATCACCTATATAACCCATCTCCCCCACCCACCTCCCTTCTGGTAACCATCAGTTTGTTCTCTACAGTTAAGAGTCTGTTTCCTGGTTTGCCTCTCTCCCCCCACCTCTGTGTTCATCTGTTTTGTTTCTGAAATTCCACATAGGAGTGAAATCATATGGTATTTGGCTTTCCCTGACTGACTTATGTCACTTAGCATAGAACTCTCTAGCTCCGTCCACGTCATTGCAAATGGCAAGGTTTCGTTCTTTATGGCTGAGTAGCATTCCATTATATATATATATATATATACACACACACACCCACACACCACATCTTCTTTATCCATTCACCAGTCAGTGGACATTTGGGCTCTTTTCATATTTTGGCTATTGTAGATAGTGCTGCTATAAACACCGGGGTGCATGTAACCCTTTGAATTAGCATTTTTGTATCCTTGGGGCCTTTGGATAAATACCTAGTAGTGCAATTGCTGTATTGAAGGTAGTTCTATTTTAACTTTTTTTGAGGAACCTCCATACTGTTTTTCAGAGTGGCTGCACCAGTTTGTACTGCCACCAACCACAGTAAGAGGGTTCCCCTTTGTCCACATCCTTGCCTGTGCTGTTAATTTTAGCCGTTCTGACAGGCATGAGGTGATATGTCATTGTAGTTTTGATTTGTCATGATGTTGAGCGTCTTTTCATGTGTCTCTTAGCCCTCTATGTCTTCTTTGAAAAATGTCTGTGTCTCCTGCCCATTTTTTAACTGGATTATATGGTTTTTTGGGTGTCACTTTTACATGTTTTTAAAATATATTTTGGATACTGTCAGATATGTCTATTTACAAATATCTTCACCCATTCTGTAGGTTGCCTTTTAGTTTTGTTGATTGTTTCCTATGCTGTGCAGAAGCTTTTTATTTTGATGAAGTCCCAATAGTTTATTTTTGCTTCTGTTTCCCTGGCCTCAGGAGACATTATCTAGTAAGAAGTTGCTACAGCTGATGTCAAAGACTTTACTGCCTGTGTTCTCCTCTAGGATTTTGATGGTTTCCTGTCTCACATTTAGGTCTTTCATCCAGTTTGAATTTATTTTTGTGTGTGGTGTAAGAATAGTCCAGTTTTATTCTTTGGCATGTTGCTGTCTAGTTTTCCCAACACCATTTATTGAAGAGACTGTCTTTTATCCACTAGATATTCTTTCCTGCTTTGTTGAAGGTTAATTAACCATTTAGTTGTGAGTTCATTTCTGGGCTTTCTGTTCCATTGATCTATGTATCTGTTTTTGTGTCAGTACCGTACTGTCTTGATTACTACAGCTTTGTAATGGAACTTGAAGTCTGGAATTGTGATGCTTCCAACTTTGCTTTTTTTTTTTTTTTTTTTTTTTCTTGTTTAAGGTTTTTTATATTTAAGAGAGAGAACGCACACACGAACCGGGGAGGGGCAGAGAGAGGGAGACAGAATGCAAAACAGGCTCCAGGCTCTGAGCTGTCCGCACAGAGCCCGATGTGGGGCTTGAACCCACGAACCACAAGATCATGACCTGAGCTAAAGTCGGATGCTTAACCGACTAAGCCACCCAGGCGTTCCTGCTCTCTCTGTTCTAATCAAACTGTGCCACAGGCTGTTCCCCACACTTGCCCAGTTCCCTCCTCCATGCCATTTGCCCTGTCCCACGTGGCCTTGGCAAAATCTAAACCATATTTAGAATCCATGTCTGGGCTCATGTCTTCCTCAGTTCTGTCTTAATGCCATCCCTACCATCTCTGGCATCGTCTTTTTCATTTTTTAGTTCCCATAGTACTTTGAATTGAATTTGTATACAGTCTAGACTACAGAAGGTGGGGGGGAAATTTTTTTTTTAACGTTTATTTATTATTGAGAGGCAGAGAGACACAGAGTATGAACGGGGGAGGAGCCGAGAGATGGAGAGACACAGAATCTGAAGCAGGCTCCAGGCTCTGAGCCGTCAGCACAGAGCCCGACGCGGGGCTTGAACCCACAAACCGTGGGATCGTGACCTGGGCTGAAGTCGGATTAACGGACTGAGCCACCCGGGCGCCCTGTGAATGCTCATCTTTGTACGCCCACTCAATTGAGAGTATTGTTACATTTCACTGCAGAAATATTAGTGTGTTTGGTGGTGGCCAGTTGCCCCACCCCCAGGGGTGTTGTGTAATAAGGTATTGGAGAGGTGGAGCTTAGGTCAGATGAAAATTCCATCAACAGGACGGATTTTATCCAATCACGTCTGTAAATGCATCACTGACCCCAGACCCTATAAAAGGGAGGAGAGTCCGGAAGGCCCGTCAGATGAGCCCTGTGCAGAGTGTGAGTCACACCACAGCTCAGCGTTTAGCCCAAGCTCGCCGGGTTTGAAGTTCAGTCTTCCTCAGGAGGTGAGTTCCAGAATGAAAGGGGAATTTCCAGTTTTGTGCATGTGTATGTGGGCATAATCACTGGGGAAAAATTCCTAGGTACAAAAATACAGGACTTCTTCAGGCATTGGGCATGGTCTATTTTGACAGTTGCTCTGGCTCAATAAGGGCTTGATATTGTGAGTCTATGAAAGCCTGGTTTGACTGAAAGAGAGTTCTTCCTGGAGAAAGTCTTTTTGTATGGCTGTTGTCTTGTTAATTTTGTTTCTAGTAAGTCGTTTTTATGGCATCTTGTCAAAGTGTTGGTCCGCAGCACATGGGGGTGGGGGCTAAAATGTAAAGCGCAGCTGTCAGCTGTTTAGCTGACCTTACTGAGTACTTCCCTCTTGCCGGGGGCTGTTCACGTGTTCTCCATATATCGACTCACTGAGCTCCAGTGACAACTCTAAGAGAATTTTTTTAATGTTTATTTTGAGAGAGTGCATGTGTGCATGCCCCTACCCTGAGCCGGGGAGGGGCAGAGAGAGAGGGAGGAAAAGAGAGAGTTCTCAGCAGGCTCTACACCCAGTGGTTCCATCTCACGACCATGAGATCATGACTTGAGCCTAAATCAGGAGTCGAAGGCTTAACTGACTGAACCACCCAGGTGCCGCAGTATGAATTTTTTTTAAGATACAGATCTTTGGGGGCGCCTGGGTGGCGCAGTCGGTTAAGCGTCCGACTTCAGCCAGGTCACGATATCGCGGTCCGTGAGTTCGAGCCCCACGTCGGGCTCTGGGCTGATGGCTCAGAGCCTGGAGCCTGTTTCCGATTCTGTGTCTCCCTCTCTCTGCCCCTCCCCCGTTCATGCTCTCTCTCTCTCTCTCTCTGTCCCAAAAATAAATAAACGTTGAAAAAAAAAATTAAAAAAAAAATAATTAAGGAGATAAGGAAAGGGAAAAGTCACCAGAAATAAGAAGATATGTTTTTTAAAAATGCAGAAAATGTTACTGAGAATAATATGATATGTCTAAAGACAATAAAAAAAGAGAAGGAAAATATTTTTTAAAAATTTTAATTTTTATTTCGTTGCAGGGAGGAGGGGCAGAGAGAGGGAGAGAGAGAGAGTCCCAAACAGAGATGCCGGGCTAGATCTCTCATGAACCATGGGATCGTGACCTTAGCCCAAATCAAGACTCGGGAGCTTAACCTACTGAGCCACCTAGCTACACCTTAATTATTTTTTTTAAGTAGGCTTCACACCCAGTGTGGAGCCCACTGAAGGGCCTGAACTCACAACCCTGAGATCAAGACCTGAGCTGAGATCAAGAGTCAGATGTTTCACTGACTCAGGTGCCCCTATTTTTAAGGTTAGTAGCAAGATAGATGATCAGATTGAGGAGAACACCTAAAAATCAAAGGAAACAAAAAAGAAACAGCACAAAACAGCCAAAAACATAACCTGCCATAGGAAGACATATTTTTAAATCTTTATATCCCTAAAAGTAGCACCACAACTGTAACTGGTGCTCAATAATGATTGTGCAATGAGAAAGAAGATAGAAACAGAGGGAGCACAATATGGTCAAAAGGAGTCCCAAAAGGCAGGCAGGCAAATTGGGATGACCTGGGAAGGGGGTGCATCCGGGAAGGGAGCAGCCAGCCTATGACAGGAAAGGCTATGATGTTCTCAGGTGTTCAAGCCCTCCAGTGTGTGGTAGGAGGTGAAGAAGTTCAGGGACCAGGCAGGAAGACCCAATGGTGGTGAGACAGGGGGATGAGGTGGGTGAGGACAAGGCAGGCAGAGTGTTTGGTATCTGGCTGGGAAAATGTTTGCATGTCTGAAATCTGAAATGCCTAAATTTCAGGCTCTAGGTTCTTCTTCTCTCTCTGCCCCTCCCCTGCTTGTGCTCTCCCTCCCCCACCCCCTAAAATAAACAAACAAACAAACAAACAAACAAACTGAAAAAAAAGAACTCGGCTTATTTGTTCACTGTGGAATCTCCAGGGCCGGAATATAATCCGGAATGTAATCATTCAATAACTACCTATTCAATAAATGATTAAGCAAATAGAAAAGATATTTTTTAAAGGCAGAAGATAATTTGTGTAAGATTTTCTTGAACAGGAGGAGTTTGAATTTAGTTCTAAGGGTAAAGGGCATTCAATTTGTAATATGGTGTCAAGCTTACAAAGAATGTTACTTCTGCTGAAGACCTGTTGAGCAATAAATTGGTGTAACCATAAATTAGGGAATGAGCATATTCACAATAAAGGACACAGACCTCCTTGGAGTGGGTAGTGGAAGAAGAGACAAGAAATGGCCACTCTCCAGTACAATTTTTGCTATGATGAGAAGTAGGGGAAGGACAGTGTCAGCTGGAGGAAGTTAGATATCCATGTAATGTTTTGTACTGGTGATGCAACCGTTTTAACATTGTCAGGAATAATCTGGAAGGAGGAAAAATGGTTAACGGTACAGAGAGAAGGTAACTAGCTGTAGGTATAAAGTCCTTGAGAGGCCAAGATCTTGATCACAGAAAGATCTATTTTCTGCTGTAACCAAAGGAAAGACAGAGAATGTGGGTAGAGGTAAGTTGTCAATTGGTGGTAGAAACACATGGGAAAATCCTATCTTTCTGCTTTTAAATCCTCAAAGAATTATCAGATCTTGATATCACTACAGCATAAGGGATAGACGTCTGGAATATAAAGGGAGTGGTGAGAGTAGACCTGAGAAGACTTTCTTAGAATATCTGATGTGAAACATTTCAGGGAAAGCTTTCAGGTGTGCGGCACTTACGATACCACTTGATATCTAGCTCCATAAATTTATATCAAAACCAGGCAGTCTGGGGGCGCCTGGGTGGCGCAGTCGGTTAGGCGTCCGACTTCAGCCGGGTCACGATCTCGCGGTCCGTGAGTTCGAGCCCCGCGTCGGGCTCTGGGCTGACGGCTCAGAGCCTGGAGCCTGTTTCCGATTCTGTGTCTCCCTCTCTCTCTGCCCCTCCCCCGTTCATGCTCTGTCTCTCTCTGTCCCAAAAATAAATAAACGTTGAAAAAAAAAAAATTAAAAAAAACAAAAAAAAACAAAAAAAAAAACCCGGGCAGTCTGGTGCCTGTTTATTTACAGCATTATTACCATGGCAGTAGAAGAAGCAGAGAGTTTATGTCCAACAGGATTGAGATATGATTAACCAAAACTTTTTTAAGTGGGAGACAAAGGTTCTAGAGTCTCTTTCCAAGGCAATCATTACAGTGGTGCAACATGAAATCTCAGCTCTGTGAAGGAATGGTGTCACTACGATGGGATCATCACAGAGTCAATGGAACCAAGATCCATATGTGACAAAATAACTGAGAAGGGAGTAAGGAGAGCATTTGGCCAAGGGGTAAAAAGGTAGGAATTTGGTACAATACATATGGTTTTTCATTCTCTGGAAATAAAATAATATTCAAGGTGTCATATGAACTACACATTTCCATAAAACTACTGTTGTAGCAAGGAAAATTTAAAATTGTTATAACATCCTTAAAATAAGAGGAGGATAATAGTCGGATAAATAGAAATAATGTTTACTATGATAAAAACTGGGGAAAAAAAATAGGACCATTCACGTTTGCAGTTAAGTGATCTGAGCAAAGACAAAAATATTTTAAATTTAGGTAATAAAAGTTAATCATTATGGAATAAGAATGAGTTCTCTTAGAGGACCATAAGCTATTAAATTTTAATAACTAAAGGTAAAACTGGGGTGCCTGGGTGGCTCAGTTGGTTAAGCATCCAACTTTGGCTCAGGTCGTGATCTCGTGGTTTGTGAATTCGAGACCCACGTCAGGCTCTGTTCTGACAGCTCAGAGCCTGGAGCCTGCTTCAGATTCTCTGTCTCCTGCTTTCTCTGCCCCTCTCCTGTTCCTGCTCTGTCCCTGTCTCTCACTCAAAATGAATAAACATTTTTTAAAAATTAAAAAAATAATTAAAGGTAAAATTAAGTATTGAGAAGTGTAAATTTTATTAAGTTAGATAGTGCATTTTAACTGAACATTTACCAAATTATTTATAATAGGCAGAAGCTGATCATTATAGCCATCTGGCTTGGCTTTGTAACGAGCTTTACTTACACTTAGGAAAAAAGTTCACTGTCCTTCCAAATCTTGGGAGAATTGAGGTCATGGAAAGAGGATTCCCTTACAATATAATCCATAGGGGCGCCTGGGTGGCGCAGTCGGTTAAGCGTCCGACTTCAGCCGGGTCACGATCTCGCGGTCCGTGAGTTCGAGCCCCGCGTCAGGCTCTGGGCTGATGGCTCGGAGCCTGGAGCCTGTTTCCGATTCTGTGTCTCCCTCTCTCTGCCCCTCCCCCGTTCATGCTCTGTCTCTCTCTGTCCCAAAAATAAATAAAAACATTGAAAAAAATTAAAAAAAAAAAAGATACAGATCTTTGAATAACTTACTATATATAAAATTGAAAAGGACAGAAAAATAGACAAATTACATGGAAAATAGATTTATTTTTTTAATGGGGTATAATTGAAGATTTACTCTCTCAGCAACTTCAAAATGTGCCCTATGATATTATTAACTATAGTCACCGTGCTGTATGTTATATCCCCATGACTTATTTATAGCTGGCAGCTTGTACTTTTTTTTTTTAATTTTTTTTTTTTTTAACGTTTATTTATTTTAGAGAGAGAGGGAGACACAGAATCTGAAGCAGGCTCCAGGCTCTGAGCTGTCAGCACAGAGCCCGATGAGGGGCTGGAACTCACAGACTGTGAGATCATGACCTCAGACAAGTGAGCCACCCAGGCGCCCTGAGGCAGCTTGTACTTTTTGATCCCTTTCATCCATTTTGCTACCCCTCACCCCTTCCTTCTGGCAATTACCCATCTGATCTTTATGACCTTGGGTTTTTGTTTTAAAATGCCACATACAGTGAGATCGCATGGTATTTGTCTTTCTGTCTCAGTCTGACATGTTTCATTTAGCATAATTCCCCAAGTCCCATGCGTTTTGTCGCAAATCACAAGATTTCATTCTTTGTTATGGTTGAATAGTATTCTGATTATGTATATTTATATGTAAATATTATAAGTAAATGTAAAATAAAAATATAAATGTATGTATCACATGTTTATCCACCCCTCCTTTGACACGTAGGTTGCTTTCACATCGTGGCTGTTGTAAACAGTGCTGCAATGAACATGGCAGTGCAGATACCCTTTAGAGTTAGTGCCTTCGTTACGGCCCCTTAATTTTTTTAGGGACCTCTCTACTGTTTTCTGCAGTGGCTGCACCACTTTACATTCCTACCAACAGTGGACCTTTTTTCCTCGTCTTCTTGACTCCATCTTCCAAGCATCGTGCCTATAGTTGCCCATAAAATGTGGTTTGCAAATAGAAATAAATGTCAAGTAACAGCAAACTCAGTTTCATCTGTACTGGCTTCCACATTCCATTGGGAAAGGGCAGGGATTAGAAACACAGATAAACATAAATTTGTAGCTTTGGTAAAAAGCGGTGAAGCAGAGATAAATGTTCACAAGGAACAGTAACTTTATAAAGAAAAAAACCCCAGCAAATGTAATAAGGGAAAGTTTCCTAAGGGATGTATCGTTGGACTGACACGATGGTGTAGCTAGGGGTGGCCAGACAGACCGTCTGTGCATAATGTAGGAATTTTCAGCATGGGAGGAGTCATTTCTATGGATTTCAACCGATCTCTTTTTTTTCCCCAAAATTTTATTTAAATTTTTTTTAATTTTATGTTTGTTTATTTTTGAGAGGGAGAGAGACAGAGCATGAGTGGGGGAGGGGCAGAGAGAGAGGGAGACACAGAATCGGAAACAGGCTCCAGGCTCCGAGCTGTCAGCACAGAGCCCTCTGTGGGGCTCGAACTCACAGACCGTGAGGTCATGACCTGAGCCAAAGTCGGCCGCCCAACCGACTAAGCCACCCAGGTGCCCCTCTTTCAAAATTTTAAATTCCAGTTATTTAACATACAGTTAGTTTCAGGTGTGGAATGTAGTGACTCATATAACACCCAGTGCTCATCACAAGTGCCCTCCTTAACACCCATCACCTATATAACCCATCTCCCCCACCCACCTCCCTTCTGGTAACCATCAGTTTGTTCTCTACAGTTAAGAGTCTGTTTCCTGGTTTGCCTCTCTCCCCCCACCTCTGTGTTCATCTGTTTTGTTTCTGAAATTCCACATAGGAGTGAAATCATATGGTATTTGGCTTTCCCTGACTGACTTATGTCACTTAGCATAGAACTCTCTAGCTCCGTCCACGTCATTGCAAATGGCAAGGTTTCGTTCTTTATGGCTGAGTAGCATTCCATTATATATATATATATATATACACACACACACCCACACACCACATCTTCTTTATCCATTCACCAGTCAGTGGACATTTGGGCTCTTTTCATATTTTGGCTATTGTAGATAGTGCTGCTATAAACACCGGGGTGCATGTAACCCTTTGAATTAGCATTTTTGTATCCTTGGGGCCTTTGGATAAATACCTAGTAGTGCAATTGCTGTATTGAAGGTAGTTCTATTTTAACTTTTTTTGAGGAACCTCCATACTGTTTTTCAGAGTGGCTGCACCAGTTTGTACTGCCACCAACCACAGTAAGAGGGTTCCCCTTTGTCCACATCCTTGCCTGTGCTGTTAATTTTAGCCGTTCTGACAGGCATGAGGTGATATGTCATTGTAGTTTTGATTTGTCATGATGTTGAGCGTCTTTTCATGTGTCTCTTAGCCCTCTATGTCTTCTTTGAAAAATGTCTGTGTCTCCTGCCCATTTTTTAACTGGATTATATGGTTTTTTGGGTGTCACTTTTACATGTTTTTAAAATATATTTTGGATACTGTCAGATATGTCTATTTACAAATATCTTCACCCATTCTGTAGGTTGCCTTTTAGTTTTGTTGATTGTTTCCTATGCTGTGCAGAAGCTTTTTATTTTGATGAAGTCCCAATAGTTTATTTTTGCTTCTGTTTCCCTGGCCTCAGGAGACATTATCTAGTAAGAAGTTGCTACAGCTGATGTCAAAGACTTTACTGCCTGTGTTCTCCTCTAGGATTTTGATGGTTTCCTGTCTCACATTTAGGTCTTTCATCCAGTTTGAATTTATTTTTGTGTGTGGTGTAAGAATAGTCCAGTTTTATTCTTTGGCATGTTGCTGTCTAGTTTTCCCAACACCATTTATTGAAGAGACTGTCTTTTATCCACTAGATATTCTTTCCTGCTTTGTTGAAGGTTAATTAACCATTTAGTTGTGAGTTCATTTCTGGGCTTTCTGTTCCATTGATCTATGTATCTGTTTTTGTGTCAGTACCGTACTGTCTTGATTACTACAGCTTTGTAATGGAACTTGAAGTCTGGAATTGTGATGCTTCCAACTTTGCTTTTTTTTTTTTTTTTTTTTTTTTTTTTTTTTTTTTTCTTGTTTAAGGTTTTTTATATTTAAGAGAGAGAACGCACACACGAACCGGGGAGGGGCAGAGAGAGGGAGACAGAATGCAAAACAGGCTCCAGGCTCTGAGCTGTCCGCACAGAGCCCGATGTGGGGCTTGAACCCACGAACCACAAGATCATGACCTGAGCTAAAGTCGGATGCTTAACCGACTAAGCCACCCAGGCGTTCCTGCTCTCTCTGTTCTAATCAAACTGTGCCACAGGCTGTTCCCCACACTTGCCCAGTTCCGTCCTCCATGCCATTTGCCCTGTCCCACGTGGCCTTGGCAAAATCTAAACCATATTTAGAATCCATGTCTGGGCTCATGTCTTCCTCAGTTCTGTCTTAATGCCATCCCTACCATCTCTGGCATCGTCTTTTTCATTTTTTAGTTCCCATAGTACTTTGAATTGAATTTGTATACAGTCTAGACTACAGAAGGTGGGGGGGAAATTTTTTTTTTAACGTTTATTTATTATTGAGAGGCAGAGAGACACAGAGTATGAACGGGGGAGGAGCCGAGAGATGGAGAGACACAGAATCTGAAGCAGGCTCCAGGCTCTGAGCCGTCAGCACAGAGCCCGACGCGGGGCTTGAACCCACAAACCGTGGGATCGTGACCTGGGCTGAAGTCGGATTAACGGACTGAGCCACCCGGGCGCCCTGTGAATGCTCATCTTTGTACGCCCACTCAATTGAGAGTATTGTTACATTTCACTGCAGAAATATTAGTGTGTTTGGTGGTGGCCAGTTGCCCCACCCCCAGGGGTGTTGTGTAATAAGGTATTGGAGAGGTGGAGCTTAGGTCAGATGAAAATTCCATCAACAGGACGGATTTTATCCAATCACGTCTGTAAATGCATCACTGACCCCAGACCCTATAAAAGGGAGGAGAGTCCGGAAGGCCCGTCAGATGAGCCCTGTGCAGAGTGTGAGTCACACCACAGCTCAGCGTTTAGCCCAAGCTCGCCGGGTTTGAAGTTCAGTCTTCCTCAGGAGGTGAGTTCCAGAATGAAAGGGGAATTTCCAGTTTTGTGCATGTGTATGTGGGCATAATCACTGGGGAAAAATTCCTAGGTACAAAAATACAGGACTTCTTCAGGCATTGGGCATGGTCTATTTTGACAGTTGCTCTGGCTCAATAAGGGCTTGATATTGTGAGTCTCTGAAAGCCTGGTTTGACTGAAAGAGAGTTCTTCCTGGAGAAAGTCTTTTTGTATGGCTGTTGTCTTGTTAATTTTGTTTCTAGTAAGTCGTTTTTATGGCATCTTGTCAAAGTGTTGGTCCGCAGCACATGGGGGTGGGGGCTAAAATGTAAAGCGCAGCTGTCAGCTGTTTAGCTGACCTTACTGAGTACTTCCCTCTTGCCGGGGGCTGTTCACGTGTTCTCCATATATCGACTCACTGAGCTCCAGTGACAACTCTAAGAGAATTTTTTTAATGTTTATTTTGAGAGAGTGCATGTGTGCATGCCCCTACCCTGAGCCGGGGAGGGGCAGAGAGAGAGGGAGGAAAAGAGAGAGTTCTCAGCAGGCTCTACACCCAGTGGTTCCATCTCACGACCATGAGATCATGACTTGAGCCTAAATCAGGAGTCGAAGGCTTAACTGACTGAACCACCCAGGTGCCGCAGTATGAATTTTTTTTAAGATACAGATCTTTGGGGGCGCCTGGGTGGCGCAGTCGGTTAAGCGTCCGACTTCAGCCAGGTCACGATATCGCGGTCCGTGAGTTCGAGCCCCACGTCGGGCTCTGGGCTGATGGCTCAGAGCCTGGAGCCTGTTTCCGATTCTGTGTCTCCCTCTCTCTGCCCCTCCCCCGTTCATGCTCTCTCTCTCTCTGTCCCAAAAATAAATAAACGTTGAAAAAAAAAATTAAAAAAAAAATAATTAAGGAGATAAGGAAAGGGAAAAGTCACCAGAAATAAGAAGATATGTTTTTTAAAAATGCAGAAAATGTTACTGAGAATAATATGATATGTCTAAAGACAATAAAAAAAGAGAAGGAAAATATTTTTTAAAAATTTTAATTTTTATTTCGTTGCAGGGAGGAGGGGCAGAGAGAGGGAGAGAGAGAGAGTCCCAAACAGAGATGCCGGGCTAGATCTCTCATGAACCATGGGATCGTGACCTTAGCCCAAATCAAGACTCGGGAGCTTAACCTACTGAGCCACCTAGCTACACCTTAATTATTTTTTTTAAGTAGGCTTCACACCCAGTGTGGAGCCCACTGAAGGGCCTGAACTCACAACCCTGAGATCAAGACCTGAGCTGAGATCAAGAGTCAGATGTTTCACTGACTCAGGTGCCCCTATTTTTAAGGTTAGTAGCAAGATAGATGATCAGATTGAGGAGAACACCTAAAAATCAAAGGAAACAAAAAAGAAACAGCACAAAACAGCCAAAAACATAACCTGCCATAGGAAGACATATTTTTAAATCTTTATATCCCTAAAAGTAGCACCACAACTGTAACTGGTGCTCAATAATGATTGTGCAATGAGAAAGAAGATAGAAACAGAGGGAGCACAATATGGTCAAAAGGAGTCCCAAAAGGCAGGCAGGCAAATTGGGATGACCTGGGAAGGGGGTGCATCCGGGAAGGGAGCAGCCAGCCTATGACAGGAAAGGCTATGATGTTCTCAGGTGTTCAAGCCCTCCAGTGTGTGGTAGGAGGTGAAGAAGTTCAGGGACCAGGCAGGAAGACCCAATGGTGGTGAGACAGGGGGATGAGGTGGGTGAGGACAAGGCAGGCAGAGTGTCTGGTATCTGGCTGGGAAAATGTTTGCATGTCTGAAATCTGAAATGCCTAAATTTCAGGCTCTAGGTTCTTCTTCTCTCTCTGCCCCTCCGCTGCTTGTGCTCTCCCTCCCCCACCCCCTAAAATAAACAAACAAACAAACAAACAAAGAAACAAACGAACTGAAAAAGAAGAACTCGGCTTATTTGTTCACTGTGGAATCTCCAGGGCCGGAATATAATCCGGAATGTAATCATTCAATAACTACCTATTCAATAAATGATTAAGCAAATAGAAAAGATATTTTTTAAAGGCAGAAGATAATTTGTGTAAGATTTTCTTGAACAGGAGGAGTTTGAATTTAGTTCTAAGGGTAAAGGGCATTCAATTTGTAATATGGTGTCAAGCTTACAAAGAATGTTACTTCTGCTGAAGACCTGTTGAGCAATAAATTGGTGTAACCATAAATTAGGGAATGAGCATATTCACAATAAAGGACACAGACCTCCTTGGAGTGGGTAGTGGAAGAAGAGACAAGAAATGGCCACTCTCCAGTACAATTTTTGCTATGATGAGAAGTAGGGGAAGGACAGTGTCAGCTGGAGGAAGTTAGATATCCATGTAATGTTTTGTACTGGTGATGCAACCGTTTTAACATTGTCAGGAATAATCTGGAAGGAGGAAAAATGGTTAACGGTACAGAGAGAAGGTAACTAGCTGTAGGTATAAAGTCCTTGAGAGGCCAAGATCTTGATCACAGAAAGATCTATTTTCTGCTGTAACCAAAGGAAAGACAGAGAATGTGGGTAGAGGTAAGTTGTCAATTGGTGGTAGAAACACATGGGAAAATCCTATCTTTCTGCTTTTAAATCCTCAAAGAATTATCAGATCTTGATATCACTACAGCATAAGGGATAGACGTCTGGAATATAAAGGGAGTGGTGAGAGTAGACCTGAGAAGACTTTCTTAGAATATCTGATGTGAAACATTTCAGGGAAAGCTTTCAGGTGTGCGGCACTTACGATACCACTTGATATCTAGCTCCATAAATTTATATCAAAACCAGGCAGTCTGGGGGCGCCTGGGTGGCGCAGTCGGTTAGGCGTCCGACTTCAGCCGGGTCACGATCTCGCGGTCCGTGAGTTCGAGCCCCGCGTCGGGCTCTGGGCTGACGGCTCAGAGCCTGGAGCCTGTTTCCGATTCTGTGTCTCCCTCTCTCTCTGCCCCTCCCCCGTTCATGCTCTGTCTCTCTCTGTCCCAAAAATAAATAAACGTTGAAAAAAAAAAAATTAAAAAAAAACAAAAAAAAACAAAAAAAAAAAAACCCGGGCAGTCTGGTGCCTGTTTATTTACAGCATTATTACCATGGCAGTAGAAGAAGCAGAGAGTTTATGTCCAACAGGATTGAGATATGATTAACCAAAACTTTTTTAAGTGGGAGACAAAGGTTCTAGAGTCTCTTTCCAAGGCAATCATTACAGTGGTGCAACATGAAATCTCAGCTCTGTGAAGGAATGGTGTCACTACGATGGGATCATCACAGAGTCAATGGAACCAAGATCCATATGTGACAAAATAACTGAGAAGGGAGTAAGGAGAGCATTTGGCCAAGGGGTAAAAAGGTAGGAATTTGGTACAATACATATGGTTTTTCATTCTCTGGAAATAAAATAATATTCAAGGTGTCATATGAACTACACATTTCCATAAAACTACTGTTGTAGCAAGGAAAATTTAAAATTGTTATAACATCCTTAAAATAAGAGGAGGATAATAGTCGGATAAATAGAAATAATGTTTACTATGATAAAAACTGGGGAAAAAAAATAGGACCATTCACGTTTGCAGTTAAGTGATCTGAGCAAAGACAAAAATATTTTAAATTTAGGTAATAAAAGTTAATCATTATGGAATAAGAATGAGTTCTCTTAGAGGACCATAAGCTATTAAATTTTAATAACTAAAGGTAAAACTGGGGTGCCTGGGTGGCTCAGTTGGTTAAGCATCCAACTTTGGCTCAGGTCGTGATCTCGTGGTTTGTGAATTCGAGACCCACATCAGGCTCTGTTCTGACAGCTCAGAGCCTGGAGCCTGCTTCAGATTCTCTGTCTCCTGCTTTCTCTGCCCCTCTCCTGTTCCTGCTCTGTCCCTGTCTCTCACTCAAAATGAATAAACATTTTTTAAAAATTAAAAAAATAATTAAAGGTAAAATTAAGTATTGAGAAGTGTAAATTTTATTAAGTTAGATAGTGCATTTTAACTGAACATTTACCAAATTATTTATAATAGGCAGAAGCTGATCATTATAGCCATCTGGCTTGGCTTTGTAACGAGCTTTACTTACACTTAGGAAAAAAGTTCACTGTCCTTCCAAATCTTGGGAGAATTGAGGTCATGGAAAGAGGATTCCCTTACAATATAATCCATAGGGGCGCCTGGGTGGCGCAGTCGGTTAAGCGTCCGACTTCAGCCGGGTCACGATCTCGCGGTCCGTGAGTTCGAGCCCCGCGTCAGGCTCTGGGCTGATGGCTCGGAGCCTGGAGCCTGTTTCCGATTCTGTGTCTCCCTCTCTCTGCCCCTCCCCCGTTCATGCTCTGTCTCTCTCTGTCCCAAAAATAAATAAAAACATTGAAAAAAATTAAAAAAAAAAAAGATACAGATCTTTGAATAACTTACTATATATAAAATTGAAAAGGACAGAAAAATAGACAAATTACATGGAAAATAGATTTATTTTTTTAATGGGGTATAATTGAAGATTTACTCTCTCAGCAACTTCAAAATGTGCCCTATGATATTATTAACTATAGTCACCGTGCTGTATGTTATATCCCCATGACTTATTTATAGCTGGCAGCTTGTACTTTTTTTTTTTAATTTTTTTTTTTTTTAACGTTTATTTATTTTAGAGAGAGAGGGAGACACAGAATCTGAAGCAGGCTCCAGGCTCTGAGCTGTCAGCACAGAGCCCGATGAGGGGCTGGAACTCACAGACTGTGAGATCATGACCTCAGACAAGTGAGCCACCCAGGCGCCCTGAGGCAGCTTGTACTTTTTGATCCCTTTCATCCATTTTGCTACCCCTCACCCCTTCCTTCTGGCAATTACCCATCTGATCTTTATGACCTTGGGTTTTTGTTTTAAAATGCCACATACAGTGAGATCGCATGGTATTTGTCTTTCTGTCTCAGTCTGACATGTTTCATTTAGCATAATTCCCCAAGTCCCATGCGTTTTGTCGCAAATCACAAGATTTCATTCTTTGTTATGGTTGAATAGTATTCTGATTATGTATATTTATATGTAAATATTATAAGTAAATGTAAAATAAAAATATAAATGTATGTATCACATGTTTATCCACCCCTCCTTTGACACGTAGGTTGCTTTCACATCGTGGCTGTTGTAAACAGTGCTGCAATGAACATGGCAGTGCAGATACCCTTTAGAGTTAGTGCCTTCGTTACGGCCCCTTAATTTTTTTAGGGACCTCTCTACTGTTTTCTGCAGTGGCTGCACCACTTTACATTCCTACCAACAGTGGACCTTTTTTCCTCGTCTTCTTGACTCCATCTTCCAAGCATCGTGCCTATAGTTGCCCATAAAATGTGGTTTGCAAATAGAAATAAATGTCAAGTAACAGCAAACTCAGTTTCATCTGTACTGGCTTCCACATTCCATTGGGAAAGGGCAGGGATTAGAAACACAGATAAACATAAATTTGTAGCTTTGGTAAAAAGCGGTGAAGCAGAGATAAATGTTCACAAGGAACAGTAACTTTATAAAGAAAAAAACCCCAGCAAATGTAATAAGGGAAAGTTTCCTAAGGGATGTATCGTTGGACTGACACGATGGTGTAGCTAGGGGTGGCCAGACAGACCGTCTGTGCATAATGTAGGAATTTTCAGCATGGGAGGAGTCATTTCTATGGATTTCAACCGATCTCTTTTTTTTCCCCAAAATTTTATTTAAATTTTTTTTAATTTTATGTTTGTTTATTTTTGAGAGGGAGAGAGACAGAGCATGAGTGGGGGAGGGGCAGAGAGAGAGGGAGACACAGAATCGGAAACAGGCTCCAGGCTCCGAGCTGTCAGCACAGAGCCCTCTGTGGGGCTCGAACTCACAGACCGTGAGATCATGACCTGAGCCAAAGTCGGCCGCCCAACCGACTAAGCCACCCAGGTGCCCCTCTTTCAAAATTTTAAATTCCAGTTATTTAACATACAGTTAGTTTCAGGTGTGGAATGTAGTGACTCATATAACACCCAGTGCTCATCACAAGTGCCCTCCTTAACACCCATCACCTATATAACCCATCTCCCCCACCCACCTCCCTTCTGGTAACCATCAGTTTGTTCTCTACAGTTAAGAGTCTGTTTCCTGGTTTGCCTCTCTCCCCCCACCTCTGTGTTCATCTGTTTTGTTTCTGAAATTCCACATAGGAGTGAAATCATATGGTATTTGGCTTTCCCTGACTGACTTATGTCACTTAGCATAGAACTCTCTAGCTCCGTCCACGTCATTGCAAATGGCAAGGTTTCGTTCTTTATGGCTGAGTAGCATTCCATTATATATATATATATATATACACACACACACCCACACACCACATCTTCTTTATCCATTCACCAGTCAGTGGACATTTGGGCTCTTTTCATATTTTGGCTATTGTAGATAGTGCTGCTATAAACACCGGGGTGCATGTAACCCTTTGAATTAGCATTTTTGTATCCTTGGGGCCTTTGGATAAATACCTAGTAGTGCAATTGCTGTATTGAAGGTAGTTCTATTTTAACTTTTTTTGAGGAACCTCCATACTGTTTTTCAGAGTGGCTGCACCAGTTTGTACTGCCACCAACCACAGTAAGAGGGTTCCCCTTTGTCCACATCCTTGCCTGTGCTGTTAATTTTAGCCGTTCTGACAGGCATGAGGTGATATGTCATTGTAGTTTTGATTTGTCATGATGTTGAGCGTCTTTTCATGTGTCTCTTAGCCCTCTATGTCTTCTTTGAAAAATGTCTGTGTCTCCTGCCCATTTTTTAACTGGATTATATGGTTTTTTGGGTGTCACTTTTACATGTTTTTAAAATATATTTTGGATACTGTCAGATATGTCTATTTACAAATATCTTCACCCATTCTGTAGGTTGCCTTTTAGTTTTGTTGATTGTTTCCTATGCTGTGCAGAAGCTTTTTATTTTGATGAAGTCCCAATAGTTTATTTTTGCTTCTGTTTCCCTGGCCTCAGGAGACATATCTAGTAAGAAGTTGCTACAGCTGATGTCAAAGACTTTGCTGCCTGTGTTCTCCTCTAGGATTTTGATGGTTTCCTGTCTCACATTTAGGTCTTTCATCCAGTTTGAATTTATTTTTGTGTGTGGTGTAAGAATAGTCCAGTTTTATTCTTTGGCATGTTGCTGTCTAGCTTTCCCAACACCATTTATTGAAGAGACTGTCTTTTATCCACTAGATATTCTTTCCTGCTTTGTTGAAGGTTAATTAACCATTTAGTTGTGAGTTCATTTCTGGGCTTTCTGTTCCATTGATCTATGTATCTGTTTTTGTGTCAGTACCGTACTGTCTTGATTACTACAGCTTTGTAATGGAACTTGAAGTCTGGAATTGTGATGCTTCCAACTTTGCTTTTTTTTTTTTTTTTTTTTTTTTTTTTTTCTTGTTTAAGGTTTTTTATATTTAAGAGAGAGAACGCACACACGAACCGGGGAGGGGCAGAGAGAGGGAGACAGAATGCAAAACAGGCTCCAGGCTCTGAGCTGTCCGCACAGAGCCCGATGTGGGGCTTGAACCCACGAACCACAAGATCATGACCTGAGCTAAAGTCGGATGCTTAACCGACTAAGCCACCCAGGCGTTCCTGCTCTCTCTGTTCTAATCAAACTGTGCCACAGGCTGTTCCCCACACTTGCCCAGTTCCGTCCTCCATGCCATTTGCCCTGTCCCACGTGGCCTTGGCAAAATCTAAACCATATTTAGAATCCATGTCTGGGCTCATGTCTTCCTCAGTTCTGTCTTAATGCCATCCCTACCATCTCTGGCATCGTCTTTTTCATTTTTTAGTTCCCATAGTACTTTGAATTGAATTTGTATACAGTCTAGACTACAGAAGGTGGGGGGGAAATTTTTTTTTTAACGTTTATTTATTATTGAGAGGCAGAGAGACACAGAGTATGAACGGGGGAGGAGCCGAGAGATGGAGAGACACAGAATCTGAAGCAGGCTCCAGGCTCTGAGCTGTCAGCACAGAGCCCGACGCGGGGCTTGAACCCACAAACCGTGGGATCGTGACCTGGGCTGAAGTCGGATTAACGGACTGAGCCACCCGGGCGCCCTGTGAATGCTCATCTTTGTACGCCCACTCAATTGAGAGTATTGTTACATTTCACTGCAGAAATATTAGTGTGTTTGGTGGTGGCCAATTGCCCCACCCCCAGGGGTGTTGTGTAATAAGGTATTGGAGAGGTGGAGCTTAGGTCAGATGAAAATTCCATCAACAGGACGGATTTTATCCAATCACGTCTGTAAATGCATCACTGACCCCAGACCCTATAAAAGGGAGGAGAGTCCGGAAGGTGGGGGGGAAATTACCTAAGACGTACAGTTGAACTGAACCTTTTAATTTATATACTACTAATTCATTACTGTGAGAGATTTGAATAAAGTCAAGTAGGTGCGTGAATAAGCAGATGATGAACTGTGCTTGCGTGTGGGCTTCCTTCAGGTTCTTCGTACCATGCTCCTGCCGTCACCCAACACGCACCCTATTTTAAGGGCACTGCCGTTGTCAACGGAGAGTTCAAAGACCTAAGCCTTGATGACTCTAAGGGGAAATATTTGGTGCTTTTCTTCTATCCTTTGGACTTGTAAGTATAATTTCTGTGATGCTTGATGTCATTCTGAGAGCAAGCAAAGGTCTCTGCTTCCCCCTGACATTTCCTATCTCTGGTTGCTCTTCTGGTCAAGGGACGGGTTCTTTGGGTTGTTTATCGCCAGTGGCCTTGCTGTGAGTACAGCTTGCAGCTGCAGCTAATCTGACACCTATTAGCATTTCAAAGATGATGATTTCTCCGTAGGCTCAGCCACTCTGATGGCACAGGGGCTGTCGGCAGCGGTAGACCTTTGCTTTTCTTTTTCAAGATTGCTTTGGCTATTCAGGGTCTTTTGTGGTTCCGTAAAAATTTTAGGATTGTTTTTCTAGCTCTATGAAAAGTGCTGGTGTTATTTTGATAGGGATTGCATTAAATGTGTAGGTTACTTTGGATGGGAAAGACATTTTCACAATATTTGTTCTTCCAATCCATGAGCATGGAATATTTTTCCACTTCTATGTGTCTTCTTCCATTTCTTTCACCAGAGTTTTCAGAGTACAGATCTGTTATCTCTATGGTTCTTATCCTTTCTTTTATTAATGTGGTGTATCATGTTGATTTGTGAATATTAAAACACCTTGCAACCCAGGAATAAATCCCACTTGATCGTGGTGAACGATTCTTTTAATGTGTTGTTGGATTCAATTTGCTATTTGAAAATTTTTGCATCCATGTTCATTAGGGATATTGGCCTATAGTTCTCTGTTTTAGTGGAGTTTTTATCTGGATTTAGAATCAGTAATGCTTGCCTCATAGAAGAGTTTGAATTTTTTCCTTCCATTTCTGTTTTTTGGGATAGATTGAAAGGAATGGGTGTTAACTCTTTAAATGTTCAGTAGAATTCCCCTGGGAAGCCGTCTGACCCTGACTTCTGTTTGTTGGGAGATTTTTGATTACTGTTTCAGTTGCTTTGTGTTATTGGTCTGTTCAAGTTTTCTATTTCTTCCTGTTTCAGTTTTGGTAGTTTGTACATTTCTAGGAATTTATCTATTTCTTCCAAGTTGTCCAATTTGTAGGCATATAATTTTTCACAATATTCTCTTATAATTGCTTGTATTTCTGTGATGTTGGTTGTTATTTCTCCTATCATTTGTGATTTTATTTATTGGGGCCCTTCCTCTTTTTTTGATAAATCTGGGTAGGAGTTTATCAATTTTATTAATTTTTTCAAAGAAATCAGTTCCTAGTTTCATTGATCTGTTCTAATTTTTTTTTTTTTTAGTTTCTATATCATTTATTTCTGATCTAACCTTTATTATTCTCCTTCTGCTGGCTTTAGGCTTCGTTTGTTCTTTTTCTAATTCCCTTAGGTGTAAGGTTAGGTTGTTTATTTGAGGTTTTTCTTGCTTCTTGAGGTAGGAGTGTATGGCTATATACTTCCCTCTTAATACCACTTTTGATGCATCCCAAAGGTTTTGGACCATTGTATTTCATTTTCATTTGTTTCCACGTATTTTTTAATTTCTTCTTTGATTTCCTGGTTGATCCATTTGTTGTTTGGTAGCATGTTGTTTAACCTCCATATATTTGTGGTTTGTCCACTTTTTCTTGTGGTTGACTTAAAGTTTCATAGTTTTGTGGTGGGAAAACATGCATGGTATGATCTCAATTGTTTTGTACTTCTGAAGCCTGATTAGTGACCTAATATGTGACCTATTCTGGAGAAGGTCCCATGTGCACTTGAAAAGAATGTGTAGGGGCACCTGGGTGGCTCAGTCAGTTAAGCATCCAACTCTTGATTTTAGCTTGGGTCATGATCTCATGGTTCATGGGTTTGAGCTCTGTGTCGGGCTCCCACACTGAAAGTGCAGAGCCTGCTTGGAATTCCCTCTCTCTCTCTCTCTCTCTCTCTCTCTCTCTCTCTCTGTCTGCCCCTCCCATGGTCAAATAATCTTTAAAAAAAAAAAAAAAAAAAGAATGTATATTCTACTGCTTTAGGATGGAATGTTCTGAATATATCTGTTAAGTACATCTGGTCCAATGTGTAATTCAAAGCCATTGTTTCCTTGCTGATTTTTAGCTTAAGTGGTCTAAATGGGATATTAAAGTCCCTTACTATTTTATTATCATTTCATTCCTTTATGTTTGTTTTTAGTTGTTTTATATATTTGGGTGCTTTCATGTTGAGGATATATTGTTACTCTAGGTTTCTTTTGATGTCCGTTTGCATGATAAATGTTTCTTCATCCCCTCGATGTGCAGGTATCTTTAGGTTGAAAATGAGTCTCTTGTAGGCAGCATATCAATGGGTCTCATATTTTAATCCATTCTGATACCTTTTGTCATTTGATTTGAAGCATTTAGTCCATTTACATTCCGAATAATTGTTGATATGTATTTAGTGCCATTTTATTCCTTTTTCTCAGTTTCTGAAGATTTTCCCTGTTCCTTTCTAGTCTTTGTCACTTTTGATCTTTCCCACTCAAGGAGTCCCCTTTAATATTTCTTGCAGGACTGGTTTAGTGGTCATGAACTCCTTTAGTTTTTGTCTGGGAAACTCTTTATCTCTCCTTCTATTTTGAATGATAGCCTTGCTGAATGGAGTATTCTTGGCTGCATAATTTTCCCATTCAGGAGTATTCTTGGCTGCATGATTTTCCCATTCAGTACATTGAATATACACTACCACTGCCTTCTGGTTTGCCAAGTTTCTATGGAGAGATCTGCAGGTGGCCTTATAGGTCTTCCCTTGTGAGTTAGACTCCTTTTGTCTTGCTACTTTAAGGATTTTTTTCTTTATCGCCGTATTTTGCAAATTTAATTACAACGTGTGTTGCTGTTGGCCTGCTTTTGTTGATTTTGATGCAAGTTCTCTGCGCCTCATGGATCTGGATGTCTGTCTCCTTTCCCAGATTAGGGAATTTTTAAGCTGTTATTTCCTCACACAAACCTCTTGCCTCCTTTTCTCTCTCTTCTTTGGGACTCCTATGATATGAATGTTATTACGTTTGATGGAATCACTGAGTTCCCTAAGTCTATTCTAGTGATCTGTAGTTCTTCTCTTTTGTACTGTTTCTTTTTTTTAATTTTTTTTTTTTTTCAACGTTTATTTATTTTTGGGACAGAGAGAGACAGAGCATGAACGGGGGAGGGGCAGAGAGAGAGGGAGACACAGAATCGGAAACAGGCTCCAGGCTCTGAGCCGTCAGCCCAGAGCCCGACGCGGGGCTCGAACTCCCGGACCGCGAGATCGTGACCTGGCTGAAGTCGGACGCTTAACCGACTGCGCCACCCAGGCGCCCCTCTTTTGTACTGTTTCATTATTTTTCATTATTCTATCTTCTATATTACTTTTCCCTCTGGTTCTTCCATTCTTGTGGTCATTACATCTAGATTGTTTCAAATCTGTTACTGTGTTTTTCATTTCTGTTTTTTTTTTTTTTTAAACGTTTATTTATTATTGAGACAGACACAGAGCATGAGCAGGGGACCGGCCAAGAGATGGGAGAGACACAGAATCTGAAGCAGGTTCCAGGCTCTGAGCTGTCAGCACAGAGCCGGATGTGGGGCTTGAACTCACAAACCGCGCACAAACCACGAGATCATGACCTGAGCTGAAGTCAGACACTTAACCGACTGAGCCACCCAGGCTCCCCTTTAATTTCTGTTTTTTAACTTTTATCACTGTGGTAAGGGCTTCCCTGAAGTCTTCCATTCTTTTCTCGTGCCTAGCAAGTATCCTTGTGTTTGCTGCTTTAAATTCTCCATCAGGCATATTACTTATATCTGTTTCAATTAGGTGTCTGGCCATGAACTTTTCTTACTTCATTTGGGATGAATTACTTCATCTTGGACATTTTGTCTATGTCTCTGTCTCTGTGTGTTAGAAAAGCCTGTTTTGTTTTCTGGTCCTGAGAGTAACAGCTTTATGATAAAGAGGCTGTTTGGTGTCCAGGGGCTGACGCTTCAAAGAGTGTCCCTGGTGTGTGTGTGCACTCTGCTGCTGTGTTTTGGCTGCTCTGTCCTTCAGTCCCGTCATCTGCAGATGCTCTCCTTGCCTGCGGTGGGCAGTGTTTGGGCTTTGGCCAGAGTGTGGGGGAGTTTTAACTAGGTGTGTTCTGGTCTGATTGTTAAATGAGACCTGATGCTACTTCCACTAGAACTGAAGCCTTGCAGAACTTTCTGGTTGGGAATCATGGTGTGGGCAGGGGTTTCTGCTGGTCTTCTGGGGAAGGGGCCCACGTGGCTGGCCCTGAGGCCCACTTGCCTGAGAAGGCCAATGCAAGCAGAACACAGTGGGGCAGGACGTGACGTAAGTGTGTTAGGCAGCCAGTGTCAGCATTGTCTGGGTTACTGAAGTTGGCTTATGCTGAGGGGCAGGGGAGGGAAATGGGCCAGTTCCTTTGTCCCTGGAGAGGGGTCTCCGCGTCTGCTGCTCTTTTTAGGAAGCACTCCCAGAAGGCTGAATAATTTCCCTTCATGCATCCCAGTCATTTTTCAGATTGCTGTTTTCATACCGTCAGTCTCAAGGTTGCTTGCCTGCCTGGGGCCGCGCGGTGTGCTTCCGGGCTCTATCCCAGCCAAGCCTGCTGACTTTTAAAACTCCAGACTTTAGGGGCGCCTGGGTGGCGCAGTCGGTTAAGCGTCCGACTTCAGCCAGGTCACGATCTCGTGGTCCGTGAGTTCGAGCCCCGCGTCGGGCTCTGGGCTGATGGCTCGGAGCCTGGAGCCTGTTTCCGATTCTGTGTCTCCCTCTCTCTCTGCCCCTCCCCCGTTCATGCTCTGTCTCTCTCTGTCCCAAAAATAAAATAAACGTTGAAAAAAAAAAAAATTAAAAAAAAAACAAAAAACAAAAAAAAAAAAACTCCAGACTTTAGCGACCTGGTATGGCGGGGTCCTGTGCTGGTCTTCGAGGGGCGGGTCTTGCCATGTGGGGACTGAGGGAGGCTTGATGGAGGACAGGCTCAGCAGAGTGCTGCTATGTAGAATTTGGAGCAAAGCAGGCTAGACAGCCAGCGTCCGGGTTAGTCACCCTCAGCAGGTGACTATGCTGCGCCTATGCTGAGGGGCAGGGGAGGGAAATGGTGCCTGCCAGCTCTTTTGTCCCCAGAGAGGCATCTCTGGGAATGCCATCTCTCACGGATGGGCCCCAGGATGCCTGCCTTCTCTCCAGGAGTAGGGCAGCGCCCTCAGATCTCTATCCCAGCCAAGCCCACAGACCTCTAAAACTCCAGCCTTCGAGCCCCGCTGGTTGCAAAAACACAAAAATCAGCCCCTCCCACTTTCCCAGCCGAAACAGCTTCGGGGAAGTGTTGTCCTTGTGCACGTGCGCTCCACTCTTTCTTCTGCTCTCTCTCCGTGACCGGGAAACCACAGCTCTGTACTTCCTACTTCCTGATGTGGCCTCCCCTCTCCCTCTAGTTGTGCAGTTTGTTCTTGCAGTCCTCAGGTCAATCTCTTGGGTATCCAGAATGACTCGATAAGATCCTCCTCCTACTTTGCCATCTTGGCTCCCCCACTCCTCAACCCATCTCATTTTATTCACCTTCTTTACTTTTCCTAGTACCTTATTGTCTAACAATAATTGAAAGAACATGCTTTATACTAGATCATGGCCCTCACGTAATTATTGTCACGTCAGTGTCATTTTTCACAAATCAAGTAACTGAATACATCTCAGTATTGGACACTATTCTGTTACTTTAAAAAAAATTTTTTTTAGCATTTTTTTTTTTTCATTTTTTTGAAAGAGACAGAGTGCGAGCAGGGGAGGGACAGAGAGAGAGGGAGACACAGAATCTGAATCGGGCTCCAGGCTCTGAGCTGTCAGCCCAGAACCCAGTGCGGGGCTCAAACCCACGAACTGTGAGATCACGACCTGAGCCGAAGTCAGAAGCTTAACCAACTGAGCCACCCAGGCGCCCCTGTTCTGTTACTTTGTATCTGTCTATCTTTGTGCCACTATGCCACCATCTTAACTATTATAGTCTCATAATAAAATGTTATTTGGTTGTGTAAATCCTCCAAATTTATCCTTCAGAAATAAGTTGCTGATATATTAAATTTTTGCCTGTTGGTGTCCATGTCATTTTAGAATTGCTTTGTCATTTTCTCTCTCTCTCTCTCTTTCACATACACACACGTACACACACACACACACACAACATATTTTGGATTTTCCTTGAAATTGTATTGAATATATAAATCAATTTGGAGAGAACTGATATTTTCTATAATGAGTCCTTCAACCAATCCATATTGTTTTGTAGTATGTGTGTAGAGGTTTTAAATATCTTTCATTACATATGTTCATAGGTGTTTGATGTTGGTCATTGGAGTGATAAAATTTTTACTTTAATTTTATCTGCTGTCTTATTAATAGAAATTTATTTTTGGAATATCGGCCTTGTATTGGGAACCTTGCTAAATTCACCTAGTCTAATATTCGTAGAATATTTTGGATTTTTCTTCAAATAAAATCAGGCCATCTATAATAGTTGATGTTGTTTCTGATCTTATTTCACTGATTAGGTACCAGTCAAATGTTACAAAGAGTTAATGATGGGCTTCTATTTCTCAATCTCAAGGGCAAAACTTTTAAGAGTAATTTTTGCTGCAGTTATGTTGTAAATGGTTTATCACACAATGGAAGTTCTCTTCTACTCCTAGTGTACTAAATATCTTTCTCAGGATTGAGTGCTGACTTTTATTACTTGTTTAATGTATCTACTACTAAGATGATAGCATATTCTGTAAATTCAATGGTGTGATAAATTACATTCCTTTTTGAGATTTAACCCAAATTGTATATAAAAGCTAAAATCCACCAATTCGTGATATATTATTTTCCTTATATATGACTGAGTTTGATTTGCAGATATTAAGGATTTTTGCATCTATGCTCAAGAGAATTATTGGCCGGTAGTGTTTCTTTCTTTAATGTACTCGTAAGGTTTTATTATCAGCAAGGTTAATTAACTTCATTAACTAAAAGAGAAGTGTCTTTTTCTATGATTTTGGTAAGACTAGCATTATTTCTTTCTTAAATGTCTCAAAATTCACCTATGAAGTAATATGGGCCTGAAATTTATACTTTTTTTGTTAAAATTATGCCAGTGATATGATTAAATATATATCTCTTGTATTTGTAGCTTGCGGTTTTTAAACATCCGCCACTATGTAACATTTGACTGTTAGCTAACTAGCAAAATAAGATGAGAAAATGTATCAAATATTATAGATGTCCCGATTTTGTCTTGAAACAGATCTCCAGAAACACAGGACTTCACAAACTGAATCCAGAAAGTTGAGTCTCTGATAAATATTACTAAGAATGGATTTAGATTTCAGAACCTCATTTCTGTGTGACCCATCCATGGATAACCTTGGATCAGGAAATAAAGACTTTAAACCCAGCCAAGGACCTGCTCTCCAAAAGGCAGAGGAGATCTCTGAGCTCCAGGACACCCAGCACAACTTATTTCAAAATGGCAACAACTCATTTGCAAAGCAGGAACTGCAAAGACTCTATAAATCATTTTACTTGTGGCTGCAGCCAGAAAAATACAGCAAAGATGAAATTATTTTTCAAGTGGTCCTGGAACAGTTTATGATCAATCGACACTGCAGTGATCGGTCTACATTGAAGGAGAAGTGGGAATCAGGTGGCAGAAACCTGGAGAAATTCATGGAAGGTCTGAGTGATGGTTGCCTGAAGCCACCTGGCTTAGTGAGTACAAAGTTCTTCCCCCTGGAGTGAGGGTCCAAAAAGAGTAAGGAATAAGCAGTAGACGACAGCTGGAAGTAGAGAAGAAAGGTATTGTAGACCCAGTTATTAGTCAGATCACACTCTTCCTCACCAAGGGGAATCTTTACCAACCTATGTGAGCAAAATAAAAAGTGTTGCAGTCATTCCTTGTGGGACATATAGGAACCAATATATTAATTTATTTAATTGCATGTTATTGATGAGGTGGTAGGAACTCACTGAGAAGTTATCAGTTGGGAAAAAACCTCAAAGTTGAGGAGAAATGCCTTGACAAGAGCTGCCTCTTCCCACAGAAAGCCTTAGTATTCATCTTTTTCATTAGGGAAGACATACTAATGAAGATTATATAACAGTGATCATTGGTTTTTTTTTTTTTTGTTTTTGTTTTTGTAACAGGTCCACGTCCACATGCAGGGACAGGAAGCCCTCTTTTCTGAGAATATGCCCTTAAGAGAAGTCATTGTTCATCTCACCAAACAGTTGTCAGCAGGAACCCCAACAGGAGAGAACATGGGGACACCGTCCTGTACTCCCCAGGATACTTCCCTGGCAACGGGACGAGGTGAGTGGGGCAGGCCAAGGTACCGGAGGAATGTTCTGTGTGGACTTCTTCCTGGCTACAACTTCACTGAGTCACATTTTTGCCCTCACAGGAGATAAAGATAAAGAAAATGGTGGCAACATTGACCAAGTAAATGACGGTATTACTAGTCAAGGCAATGAAACCCCTTCCCTACTCATTATCCAGGAAGAGGGCTGTCCTAGGCCTGAAGACGACAGTGTTTCTTTGAAGAATCCAGTCAGCTCTGGAAGAGCAGGTCTAGCTATCTCCGGGTCCCAGGAGGGGTGCCCAAAAGGACTCCCTTATCAAGATATCCTTATGGAGGTGGGACCAGGGTTTCTCTCTCAGCCAGTCAAGGTCACCCCTGAGCCTGTTCCTACCCACCAGAATGAGGGAATCTCCACACGTGAGGGACTCCAAGAAAGATCCCATGAAGCCCCCAAACCATATGGATGTGAAAAGTGTCCCAAGATCTTTAGGTATTTCTCTCAGCTAAAAGCCCATCAGAGAAGACACAGTAATGAGAGGACATTTATTTGTGCCGAGTGTAACAAAGGCTTCTTCCAAGCATCAGACCTGCACGTGCACCAGATGACTCACGCAAGAGAGAAGCCTTTCACGTGCAGCACGTGTGAAAAGTCCTTCAGCCACAAAACCAACCTCCAGGCTCACGAGAGAATCCACACGGGAGAGAAGCCCTACGCGTGTTCCCTTTGCCGGAGAAGCTACCGCCAGTCATCCACCTATCACCGCCACCTGAGGACTCACCAGAAAACGGCCTTCAAAAGTGCTCCTTCCACACCAGAAGCTTCCTCGGCTGCAGCCCCAATGTAATGTACACCAATGTATATGCAAGTATGTATATTTCCATCGTACTTCTCTGTTTGGAAGATAATTTCTAATTTCCTGAGCGTATTCTCCATTTCCTGTCTTACTCCATTAAAATATAACTTTAAGGAGGTCAGGGAATTTGTTTGTTCACTGAAGTATTTCTGGTACCTAGAAAAATGGCTGCCACATTTCAAATGACCAAGGACCATCTATTGAATGAATGTGTAATATTGGTGTTTATTCCTTAAAATCCAAGAATGTTCAGCCCCGGCGGCTCCCATTGGTCAAGTGAGGCTTTCCCTCCTGCTCCCGTCCTCTGTCCACACTCTTCATCTCTTGTGGGCTGCATGCACCTAAAGACACTTTCCAGTGTGAAAGTGTACTTTTATATTTAAGTTATATAATCAGTTAATTTACTGGAAATGTTAATGGCTAAATGGACCTGCATAAGACTAAAAGTTGCAGAATGGTATTTTAGTGATAGAAACCAGAAAGGTAGAATGTTTTCCCCTTCATTTCTTCCAAAGATAGCAGGTATGGGGGGATAGGGTGGGGGTTATTTTCAGACCAGGTTTGAAAGTGTGGTTTGGGTAATAAGAAAGCTTTTTGTGCAACACTGAAGCAAAGTGCACATGGTGACACGTTATTTAGGATACTTCTGTGAGCTGTCGTCCTCCTGGAAATTGGAGTTTGGTACCCAAAGTGGGCCCGCTCCATGGTGACTTAGAGAGTACACACGGTGGAGTTGCCACACATGGTCAACTTTATTTGTACAAACACGGACAGATCGACAATGATCCTCAGGTGTCCACCCAGCGTTTCTAGCCAGAGCTCGCGGTTAAGGCTTTCAGGGAATCTGTTTCTACCCAAGTCTTTGTAAATTTGGCACCGAAGGTTCAATTCCCTGCGTGAAAAGGTCAAAACGAAGAATTATGGGAGTTGTCTAGCCTGCGGCCCGCGGTGCTCTCTGGGAAGCTCCCTCCTCGGTAGCAAAACCTGCGCAGGGACGGGACCTCTTTGGTTTGCGGAGGAAAGGGCACTCAAAGTGATTCCCCAGGTGGCAGCGAGCAGGGGCGGGGCTGGAGGCGGTGGCTGGAGGCCCCGCGGAATCTGGGGGAGGAGCTGGCCGGTGAAAGCCGAGGCAGCACCAGGTTCTCCGAAGACTTCTGGGACTTGTAGTCCTGACGTCCAGCCGCGCGCTGCGCATTAGGTACTGTGGTCTCCGGTGAGTTCTGCGCAGGCACGCGGTGGCTGTGGCTGGGAATCTCCGCCCCGAGGGTGGGGGGTCCCGGTCTGAGCTCCGGGTTAGCCTGTGTCTGGAATTTCTGTCTTCAGAGAAAGTCCCCTGGGTGTTTGGCGGCAAGGTAAAATTAGGATGTGCAGTGCGCCCGTCCGCAGGTCCTCAACTCTTTGCAAGGCCAGAGGTCCCACTCCTTGAGAGTGACCCGGTGCCCCCCACCCTCACGATTCCTTCCCTGGAGGCAGCCCTGACTCCAGGAAGACTCACAGGGCACAGGTCCACGTCCCCGGGAGGGCCTCGCTCCCCAGGTCGGGGCCCAGGAGCCGCGGCCCGTGTGGGCTCTCCTAGAGAGAAGCTCGTGAGGTCTTCTGCACAGACGGCCTGTGCTTCAGGTCCCCGCAGCCACGTGGGATCCGAGGTCGCACGTTGGAGGCGACAGCAGAGGAAGGGGCAAAGTCAGGTCGGCGGCACGGGGAGAGTTTGGGAGTACGGACCAGCACAGCCCGGATTCCAGAGGCCACGGTGCCACAGCACGGACCGCAACAAGCAACCAGGGGAGATCCACAGACCGGAGGAGAAGCTTGGATGGTGTTGGTACGCAGCGCGGAGCTCCTAACAACGGCCCGGGAGGCTCTCTCCCTGCCACTCCCTGAAGAGGTAATTCATAGTGAGTGGGGAAGACGGCAGCCAATGACCGAGGACATAGCTCTTCTAAAGTTTGCATCCATGAGTATTCCCAAGTATATGGGTGTGCATCTTGACAGGGGACAGAGTTTCAGAAGGTCCAGCTTTGTGTCCCTTATGACTCCGCCCACCGCCAGAGAAAATACTGTCGAGATTTTCGGAATGCCTATACACTTATGCTTGATGCTGGTACAAGCAAACGGATTGAGAGGAGAGAGATCACATATTTCAGGGATATGCCCTTTATGACCCAGCTTTCCTTCCTGGTGACTGGAGAATATGATCTTTTATTTATTATTTATTTATTTATTTATTTATTTATTTATTTATTTAAATTCAATTTTATTTGTTTTATTATTTTATTTATTTTATTTTGTTATATTATGTTATGTTTATGTTATGTTATGTTATTGCCACTAAGCCAGGGCTTCTTCCAAGACCTGAAGAGAGGGATGGTGAAATAAATGTAGCACTTTCAGGGGCGCCTGGGTGGCTCAGTCAATTAAGCATCTGACTTCAGCTCGGGTCATTATCTCACAGTTCATGAGTTCAAGCCTGGCGTCGGGCTCTGTGCTGACAGCTCAGAGCCTGGAGCCTGCTTCAGATTCTCTCTCTCTCTGCCCCTGCCCTGCTCACACTCTGTCTCTCTCTCTCAAAAATAAATTAAATTTAGGGGCGCCTGGGTGGCTCAGTCGGTTGAGTGTCCGACTTCAGCTCAGGTCATGATCTCACGGGATCTCACGGTCCGTGAGTTTGAGCTCCGCGTCAGGCTCTGGGCTGACGGCTCAGAGCCTGGAGCCTGCTTCCGATTCTGTGTCTCCCTCTCTCTCTGCTCCTCCCCCGTTCATGCTCTGTCTCTCTCTGTCTCAAAAATAAATAAACGTTAAAAAAAATTTTTTTAAATAAATAAATTAAATTTAAAAAAATGTAGCACTTTCAGATCTTCTGGGTTCCTAAGAGATATGGGAAATCCAGAATTTTATGTGCAACTAATTATTTCAGAGCTTTATTGAGGTGAGATCGACAGGCAATAAACTTCATATATTTTATTGTGCAATTTTATATACATACAATGGTGAAACTATCCCCATGATCATTATGAACATCTATCACTCCCAGAGTTTCACCTGGCTCCTAGATAATCCGTCTCACTGTGCCTTCCATGACCACCCTTCCCTGGACAATCATTTGCTTTATTTCAGTATAAATTAGTTTGCCTTTTGTAGATTTTTTTTACAAATCATAATTACTTCTCTTTCGTGGTTTATTTCATACCACATAATTATTTGAGATTCATTCTTGTCATTTGTGTGAGTGTGGGTTCCTGGGGGTCTACAGGAAGCCCAATCCATCTGTAGCATAGATTTGTAAGTCATTTTGAAACAACTCCTATTGTGCCCCTGTGCCACAGAAGGGAACGAATGCTTCACTATGGTGCATCCGGTCATCATGCACATGGAATTGCCCGTTGCAAGCAGCATTCTCTTCAACCAACTCATGAAGTCCAAAGGCCCTTGCTGTATTCCACTGTAAATTTAAAATGTACAGGTGGGGGGCACCTGGGTGGCTTGGTCAGTTGGGCGGCCGACTTCAGCTCAGGTCACGATCTCGCGGTCCGTGAGTTCGAGCCCCGCGTCGGGATCTGTGCTGACTGCTCAAAGCCTGGAGCCTGTTTCGGATTCTGTGTCTCCCTCTCTCTGTGACCCTCCCCCGTTCATGCTCTGTCTCTCTCTGTCTCAAAAATAAATAAAACGTTAAAAAAAATTAAAAAAAAAATGAACTTAGTACACAGGGACACCTAGGTGGCTCAGTGGGTTAAGCATCCAACTTTAGCTCAGGTCATGATCTTGTGGTTTGTGAGTTCACACTTGATCTTAGCCAAAAGGCCGAGAAGCGATTGTGGTTTGTGAGTTCAAGTCCCGTGTCTGGCTCTGTGCTGACAGCTCAGAGCCTGGAGCCTGTTTCTGATTCTGTGTCTCCCTCTCTCTCTGCCCCTCCCCCGTTCATGCTCTGTCCCTCTCTGTCTCAAAAATAAATAAACGTTAAATTAAAAAAAATATATACAGGTGGGATTGAGCCAGATGAGCTTCAGAAGACACAGCAGGCTGCACGATCAGGTACTTAAGACTTGCTGTAATCCACCGCATCAGTGATAACACATGCAGTTGCCTCTCCTGGATGTCCTGGACAGCCCGAAGAAAGAAAAGGAAGCCCTGACTCTGTTGCTACATGTGTCATTTTGGCTTATGAATAAACATGGATACTGACTGCATCACACGCAATAGGGATATCTCTGAATGATGGGGCAGGGCTGCAGAGGCCTCTGTGGATTCCAACTGGACCTCTTCCATGGCTTGAGGAAGACTCCTCACTGCCCTTGGCTTCCACCACCTCCAGTCTGAAATGGGAACATTATCATTATCTCCCCTGTACTGAGGGAATTGGAGAGAGCTCAGTTACGATGTGTATCCCCAGTGACAAGCATCTCAGTGCCTCTCTTGTGAGGTGGGTGAGGACAGTTCCAATCCTCTGCCCGTGTTCCCAGAAATAGAGTCTGCAGTTGCTAAAATGGAGCTAGCAGTGACAATTATCAGATATACTTCACATCCTGGTTTCTGTGGATTCACTGGGATGATGGAGGACCATGAGATGAGATACTTGTGCACCACTGCAGCCCGCCCTGTCCAGCCAGGGGGAGCTGGATTTAACCAAAGGGATCTGAGTTTAAATCCCACATCAGCTTCTTAGACTGGGCACTCTGTGTGACTTGATAGTCTGCTTGAGCCTCTGGCCTCGCATGACTGACATGGAAATTACATTGGTGTTGACTGTGGGGGCTGTGGGCGGATTAATAAAGATAATCACACTGAGCATTTGTCTTGGCCAGGCACTCCAGCATTTGCTTTTTCAACATTTAAATTTTTTTAAATGTTTATTTACTTTTTGAGAGAGACACACACACACAGAGTGCAAGCAGGGGAGGGGCAGAGAGAGAGAGGAAGACACAGAATCCAAGGCAGGCTCCAGGCTCTGAGTTGTTGGCGCAGAGCCAGACGTGGGTATAGAACTCATGAACCGTGAGATCATGACGTGAGCTGAAGTCAGATGCCTAATGAACTATGCCGCCCAGGCGCCCCTGAATTTTCAACATTTTAAAATTCTCATAACACCCTGATAAAGTGAGAACTATTGTTATATTCATGAGGAATCATGGCTGAAGAAAATCAAGTGACTTAAGGTGACGCAGTAGCTGAGTGTTTAGAACAGATTCAAACTGCAGGAGTCTGGCTCCAGAGCTGAACACATTGATCCCTTTACTACAGCATGTGAAGTCTTTAGTCTGTGAGGCTTGGCGAGGACCAGGGAGGCTGAGCTACCATTGCTGTGGTTCTCCTTGTTGGAATTATCATAATCATATTCCCTGTCCCTCTGATGTCCCAGATCACTTATTGTCTGCCCCCACAATCCTCATAGGAATGCCACTGTCCTCTCCAGTGGATTCCCCAGGGGAGGGTTTTCTCTCAGCCACAACTGCATTAGGTCTGAAGTCTGTGTCCTTCCCCAACATAGGCCTTGGTGATCTGAGGCTGGGTCTCTCTACCCCTTCACTCGAGACTGACAGGCTCTGATCCCCATCCAACAGCACAAGGCCAATGCCACTACATCTGTTTGACTTCCCAGGTTTTGGATACCTTCAAATATGTGGCCATAACCTTCACCCAGGAAGAGTGGGGACAGCTGGACCTGGACCAAAGGGCCCTGTACCAGGAAGTGATGTTGAATACCTGCGGGTTTCTGGTCTCACTGGGGAAGGGCTCACCTCTCTACCCCTGGGTGGGGGGACCCCAGCCTTCTTGATTCCTGGCTGATAAATGTCACAGGAGCCACCCTCCCTCCTCTCCAAAGACCCTGCAGTTTTCTGGCTCCTTCTCTTCCTACCTGGTCTTTCTGTATCTGCATCAGGGATCATTGGGATAGAAACAATGTCCTTCTAAACACCAACCCTCACCCCAGTGCCCAGCATGCTCAGGCCTCAGTGTGCAGTCCATATTCTAGATTACACAGGAGGGAAGCTGACTGGCCCAGCCTGGTTGGGGCCGGCGTCCCAGGACCCAGTTAGCAAGGCTGCGAGTGATGGGCTGTTCTCAGAAAAGAACAGAGGACTGGGTGGTGAGGGAGAATCTAAAGACGTATCTCTGAAAACTCTTGAATAACAAGATTTAGAGACCTGAGCTGGTGAACACGATTGACTTTCTGGGAGGGTGGTGTGCCCAGGGAGGGCCATCCCCCCATAATTTGCCTAATGCCTTGCTTCCATCTGGCTGTTCTTGAGTTGTAGCCTTTACAATAAGCCAGTAAATATAAGAACAATTTTTTCCTGAGTTCCATGACCCAGTCTCAAAAATTACCAAAATTGAGAGGCAGGTCATAGGAACCCTCAAATTTGTAGCTGGGTTGGAAAAATGTGTGGGTAGCCTGGGGACTCAGGCTAGCATCCACAGTGAGAACAGTTTGACTAGCATCCACGGTGAGAACAGTTTTGTGAGACTGAGTCTTTAAACCTGGGAAGTCACGCTGACTCCAAGTAGTACCAGAATAGGATTGACTTGTAGGACACCCAGCTGGTGTCAGAGAATTGTCAGCCAGCAAAGTCACTTCCTAAGGAGGTGCCAGATCCAATGGCCTGTTGTGCTTCTTGTGCCTCATCAACTGCTCTTGATTAACCAAAACTAGCCGCTTGGTCTATGGATGGCAGTTCCAAAGTAAACAGCATCCTTTTTAGAAGGTGGCCGCTCTGATCGAAGACAGAAAAATCGGTGCACTAGGCTAAATTGCATGCTTTGTGCTTCTATACTTGGGCTTTTACCAATTCATGGGTGTGACCAATGGCATGATCCGCTGGCCTGGCCTGACCAGGCAGAAGGGCAATGGAAACATATCCTATTGAAGTGATTCCCTTATGGAGCACACACTTGTGGTAATCTGCTCCGGACTGATTGTTCCTGCCCCCGAATTAGTAATTGAATAGTTTAATATCTAACCACCAACGTGGCTGTGCAGAGAGAGGGCCTCTTCGTAAACGTTAAGCAAGGCCATAAGGGTGGGACACTGGTATGATAAGATTCCTGTCCTTATAGGAAATGATACCAGAAAGCGTACAAGTGCTTTCTGCCCACCTCCCCACCCCCTTCGTGTCTAGAGAACCACCATAGTATTCCTATCAGTTGTGGTGACATCTACTGAACTAATGGAATTTAAAAATGAACACATAAAGGTTCAAGAGGGTGGCCCCTCACCTCTTTAAAATATTTGCTTCAGTATCATCTTCCCTACGATTCTTACTATGAACATCAGATTTAATGTTGCAACCCTTCCTCGACCACCAAAGTTTTCATCATTCGGGCTCTGCGTTATTGTTTTCATTTTCTGTAGAACATAACACCTTCTAATAAACTAAAGAATTTAACAGCTTATTTTTTTTAATGCTTTCTTTCCCTCCACTAGAAGATGGGTTCCATATTTGTGCACTGACGCTCCAGCGTAGCCACCAAAGTGACCAACAGACATAAGAACCTCAGTAAATATCTTGGAGAATGCTTAATGGATAGAACATCACAGGTTTCTGCTAATTTGAAGCACCCAGCTATCCTTTTTATCTCTACTCATTTGCTGCTCTCCCTTCAATTTCAGTACCTGCAGTGAGCTCAAGAATGGAAGGGAATTGGGGCGCCTGGGTGGCGCAGTCGGTTAAGCGTCCGACTTCAGCCAGGTCACGATCTCGCGGTCCGTGAGTTCGAGCCCCGCGTCGGGCTCTGGGCTGATGGCTCAGAGCCTGGAGCCTGTTTCCGATTCTGTGTCTCCCTCTCTCTCTGCCCCTCCCCGTTCATGCTCTGTCTCTCTCTGTCCCAAAAATAAATAAACGTTGAAAAAAACCCGAAATATTAAAAAAAAAAAAAAAAAAGAATGGAAGGGAATTATATTTTGAGATAAATTTTCAAAATGTAGAACAATCCTGGATAAGAAGGTGCTCAATTTCATTCTCTAACTTGTCAGATCCTAATGTTTTCTGGCATTCTCGGTGTTCCTTGAGATTTTTTTTTAACATTTCAGAGGCAAATTGTTCCTTAGATATCTCTGCAACCTTCAATAGAAAACCTTCTAATTAAACATGATCTCCTTCGATAATTTGTACAATCCGCAGATGTTTTTGAAAGATAATCTCAACTCCCTGTGTAGGTGTTGTCACTGAAATTACAGGTGAAAGGATAATAATTATCCACCAAGGAGGTCAAGGAGATGAGATCACGGCACCCCAAGCATTAAGATCAGGTTCAGACGCTGCTCTCCACACTGGCACGCATTTTGCTGCAGCACCCAGCGTCCTAATTGCAAATGTCATCTGGTAAGTGTCTATTTTTTTCTTTTTTAGAAGAATGTCAGATTCATAGGAGAATTCTACAAAGTAGAGGGAAAACCAGAGAACAATGTGTATGTGTACATGTATGTATGTTTTCTGGGATTGAAACAGTTTTGTATAGAGCGAGCAATGATTCTTTCTGAGAACATCTACACACCATCCTTTTGCTCGCCTTCCGTAGGGCTGCCTGGCATCTTTCCTCTCTCCTCACAGTTACAGCTTTTGTGAAATCTTTTGTTCGTCCCTGCCCAAAGAGACTAAACCTCACTGTGTTCACTCTACTATTTCCCAGTGCAGACCTATGACCAGAGAAGAGATGATAAGGCTGAGCTCCCTGCCCTGAGTTGTTAACTGCAGTCTGTGTGCCAGGAGCTAGCACATTTAATTTTGTTATATTTTGTTGTGAGCCTGTTGTGCTAAATGGATGCGTAGTAACATAGGTCTAAACTTTCTGACATCGGTAAAAGAGAGTAAACATTTATCTTCTTTTTTTTAAATTCAAGTTATTTTTTTAATGTTTATTTTTATTCTTGAGAGACAGAGTGTGAGCAGGGAAGGGGCAGAGAGAGAGAGAAAGACAGCATCTGAAGTAGGCTCCAGGCTCTGAGCTGCCAAGAACAGAGCCCGATGTAGGGCTCTAACTCATGAACCATGAGATCATGACCTGAGCTGGTCTGATGCTTAACCGACTGAGCTACGCAAGTGCCCCACATTTATCTTCCATTTACAGAACTAAAAGAAATTGAAGATTTCTGGAGGGGAGCTAGGTGGGGGATGGGTTAAAAGGGTGATGGGCAGGGACACTTGGGTGGTTCAGTCCGTTGGGCATCTGACTTCGGCTCAGGTCATGATCTCGAGGTTCATGGGTTCCAGCCACATGTCCGGGCTCTGTGCTGACAGCTCAGAGCCTGGATCCTGCTTCGGATTCTGTGTCTCCCTCTCTCTCTGCCCCTCCCCTGCTCATGCTCTGTCTCTCAAGAATAAAATAAAACATTAAAACAAACAAACAAGGGTGATGGACATTAAGGAAGGCACTTTTCGGGATGAGCACTGGGTGTCAAACATAAGAGGTGAATCACTGGGTTCTACTCCTGAAGCCAAGACTATACTGTATGTTAACTAACTAGAATTTAAATTTAAAAAATAAAAAATAAAAAAAGAAATTAAATTATTATTTGAAGAACACTGTGCCTAATGGTTGTAGGATTTGGGGCTGGAGCAGGGAGGGAGGAATAATCAGAGACTTCAGTAGTCTTCTGATAGTAGTATCACCCTGCTGTGTAATCCAGCGGATGGTAAAAATGCCTTGCTAGTCTTCTTCTGCCATTAACCTATTGCTCTCTCTACCCTCCAAGATGTATGTTTATCAAACTAAAAAGATAAGAATAAAACAATAAAATAAAATTCTGACTGGAGAACTTGTTTGACGGGGAAGTTCACGTCCCCTCGCTAAGACCAGGAGTCACTCAATTTGGATCCTCCCTTTGTTGCCCAACACCCTGTGATTATGGGAATGTCATGATCCTTTATTGCCTTTGTACTCCTGAAGTCTTTAAGGGCTGGAGTGATCAGTAACCACGGCAATTTCAGATTTATAGGACTCTCGTGTGGGCTTTAAAAAAAATGTTTATTGGGACGCCTGGGTGGCGCAGTCGGTTAAGCGTCCGACTTCAGCCAGGTCACGATCTCGCGGTCCGGGAGTTCGAGCCCCGCGTCGGGCTCTGGGCTGATGGCTCAGAGCCTGGAGCCTGTTTCCGATTCTGTGTCTCCCTCTCTCTCTGCCCCTCCCCCGTTCATGATCTGTCTCTCTCTGTCCCAAAAATAAATAAACGTTGAAAAAAAAAAATTTAAAAAAAAAATAAATAAATAAAAAATTAAAAAAAATGTTTATTTATTTTGAGACACAGAGAGAGAGAGGGAACATCAAGAGTCGGATGCTTAACAGACCGAGCCGCCCAGGCATCCCCCCTCCCTTGCCCCCAAGTCTTGATTTGGGCTCAGGTCATGAGCTCATCGTTCATGAGATCGAGCCCCATGTCAGGCTCTGCACTAACAGCACCAAGCCTCCTTGGAATTCTCTCTCTCCCTTGCCTTGTTCTCTCTCTCTCTCTCTCTCTCTCTCTCTTAAAATAAACAAACTTTTTTTAATTATAAAATTTTAAATTTAAAAACTACGAATTTCACCATGAAATTTTTAGGAAATCAATTCATGCATAAATTTCAGGTGGATTTCCACTCTGACACCCCCTCCCCTGCCCCTTTCCTCCTTCCCAGCCCAGACAGTTAACCCTGCTTCACTTGTTGAGGATCCTTCTAGACCAATTTATATTCAGTCACTAAGATCTCTCTTAAGTCACATCTGCTGATTTACGGCTGAGTGAATTCACCTTCTGCATTCTTTTATGAAACATATTAATCAATGTCCAAGGAATATGATTGATACGTACTAGTGAGGTGTTTTCCTCCTATTCACCCCACGGACTCTCTTATCACTAGTCCATTAGGTTGTTTACCAAGCGTGAGGTGTCTCCCCCACACTTAAATACAAACTGCTCTATTTCAGTTACTAAAATAGAATTGAAATGTATTTTACACAGCATTTACTTTAATCTCAAATTGCACAATCATTCCAGAAAACAAGAGAAAAACCTGTATCAGGTAAAATTTATGTATTCAGTATTCTAAATGATTTTCAAAACATTTTAAATCTGCAGCTGTTTTGTATCTGTCATGACATGGTGTGTCAGGTTCAGCCAGACACAAGAGAGGGCCAGAAAAAGTTTATTATAGTCAGGGTCCTACAGAGACAGAGTCCGGGCACACCACCAGGGGGTCATTGGTGGAAGAGCCAAGGGGGTTGACTCAACCAAGCAGGTGGAGAAGGTGGGGGATGGAAGAGGAAATGGAGGAGGACCTCTAGGCAAGCGCCCTTATTGAGGGTCAGGGTGGAGTACACAGGAGACAGTGAAAGGGGATTCCACGCGCGCATCTGAATATCCCGAGGTCACAGGAAGACGACTTCCACAAGACAAGGAAGTTGTGGCAGGGCCCAGCCTTCAACTGATGCACCCAGTCACCTGGGTGGGGTGTTCGAACCCTGGTTGTGGAGATGTTGAAGCAGCAGCAAAATATTAAGTTTTAAAATTTACAGTATAGCAGACCAATTTTAAAATATCCATTTGTGAATCTTTTTTGCTATGAAAAATGATGCAATTTTTCTGTCAGAGGAAACTTATCTTAAAATGAGATTTCAGGGGCGCCTGGGTGGCGCAGTCGGTTAAGCGTCCGACTTCAGCCAGGTCACGATCTCGCGGTCCGTGAGTTCGAGCCCCGCGTAGGGCTCTGGGCTGATGGCTCCGAGCCTGGAGCCTGGAGCCTGTTTCCGATTCTGTGTCTCCCTCTCTCTCTGCCCCTCCCCCGTTCATGCTCCGTCTCTCTCTGTCCCAAAAATAAATAAACGCTGAAAAAAAAAAATTAAAATGAGATTTCAGCAAGAGTATATGTATATTTGAAAATTTCAGTGTCATTTGCACTGTAATTTGGCCTTTTCTGATACTTATGAGAAAAATACATTTTTTTTTAATTTCTTTTTCAACGTTTATTTATTTTTGGGACAGAGAGAGACACAGCATGAACGGGGGAGGGGCAGAGAGAGAGGGAGACACAGAATCGGAAACAGGCTCCAGGCTCTGAGCCATCAGCCCAGAGCCTGACGCGGGGCTCGAACTCACGGACCGCGAGATCGTGACCTGGCTGAAGTCGGACGCTTAACCGACTGCGCCACCCAGGCGCCCCAAAAATACATTTTTTAATATGTGTTCTTTTCTCAGAGTTGCCTGTTCTTTTACGTTGCCAAAAGAAGCACTGAGATTATTATAATTACCTTTTTTATGTTCTACATGTTTAATTTTTTAAGTTTTATTTTCTATTGGTTTTAGGAGTCTTTCAGTAAAAGATACTACAAAAATGAAAAGGCTTACATTTTTAATTAAGAAGCGTGATAAGGGGCTCCTGGGTGGCTCGGTCAGTTAAGTATCTGATTCTTGACTTCGGCTCAGGTCATGATCTTACAGTTTGTGAGTTTGAGACTGCTTGGGATTCTCTCTCTTTCCCTCTCTCTCTGCCCCTCCCCTGCTTGCTCTCTCTCAAAATAAATAAACTTTAAAAAAGTGTGATAAAAATGTTTTCAGTTCTTAAGTTTGAATACATGCTTGGTAATTTATTCAGGCAAAATTAATGCAAACATATTATATTTTTTCTAAGAGATTTACATTCTTTATGTTTAGATGTAGTATTTATTTTCTCTAAGATTGAAAGCTAGAAATATCTTTAAGACTTCACCAAATCTCCAAATATTTTAATACTGCATATAAAATACCACTTCTCCCAGCTAATTCATCATTTCGTGTTATCATACATAAGCTCCTATAAACTTATTCTATAAAAATATTTGCAAACATAATTTGCAGGTTCCTTGTTCTATGCTATGTTTGGTTTTCGTCAATAGAAACCTCTGGTTATACTTTATATACTAAGGCAAGTTGTGTCATTAAATTGTGTGTATTTTTGACATTTGTGGAGGAAATTTAGAAATGTTAATATTTCTTTGGAATCTTATGAGACAACATACTTAATAGTATGAATTGAATTAGTAAGACTGGAAAAATTTTCATCTAGGACAACAGTCTTCTGATACTAAATGAATACTATGATTGATTTAAAATACAGTGGTTTTCATTCAGTGTTTTCCTCAGATACTTAGTTTTTAATATTGTTTTCAAAATTCCATTTGTCTTTCACTAATGCATTTTTGCTTATACATTTAAGAAGACCGTTGCCTATCTTAAGGGGAAAAAATGGCTGTCTTGATGTGTGACTATTCTAAATTATATTATTGATCCTAATAACAATTTCTGTGTTTCCAGAGTGTTTCTCCAGTGTGTAACCATTTCAGTTCTTGATCATGGAAACTGAAATACATCTCACAGCTGTTATTCCTGCCTTGTTGAAACAACCATGCCAGGAAGATGGTGACTCATTAAGGTGCTCTACATCATGAACAGATTTTCATGAACATGGACACATTCTTCTACTTTGTCATCCAATATTGAAACATTGCATCTGGAAGAAGGAATTGTTCTTGTGAGGAAGTTTCCCCTAAACTATTGTTGAGTTTTCTATTATTTTGTTTTGTATCTATTTTTACCATGATGGAAAATGTTTTCATTGACATTAATAAGTATCATTTAAAACAGACAAGTTTGGGGGGACTGCCCAGAGATTTCTTACTGTGAAACATAGTCCGTACTGCTATTGCAGGAGAAATAGTTGATATTCCCCTTTATCCGTTTTCCAGGAATTAACTGCTTCCTCAACATCTTCCAGCAGTTTTGCACTTATTTTTATGTCATTTATGTGGATTTGGTTTACATAAATCAACCATTTGGAGTTACACTGTTGTACCAAAACTTTGCAAGGGCACCTTCGTCAGGTGGGATCCTGTGACCTCTAAAAAGTGACCTCGGTGTTCTTTCCTTGCTTCCCTTTTATGACAAGAAGTTTCAGTTGTATCTTGGAAAGTTCCTGCCCTAGACCGCGAATAAGCCCCTCACTTCCCTCAAGACACTCTTTACGTACACAAGAAAATGGATTAAGAGACCATAAACTGGGTGCTAGAAGTAGGCATTGTTACAGCATTGTCCATAATTTCTAATTTTTTTTCAGTTTGCGGAAAAAAATGCATATATGTTTAAAATCAAATACTATATGAGTTAATATCAATTGTTCCTACCAAATACATGTTTTAGTTTTGTTCAAGTTCTTAGGTTATATATTTATTTTTTTCTGACATAGAAAGCTTTATTTTCCATTCATAGTAATATATTTGTTTCCAAAATAGCATCCCAATACTTTTTAGTAAAATACGTACACAGACTTCAAGATTTCCTTGCAGGTAGTTTTACCTTAATAGAACTTCCTAGGAAAATAAAGCCAATCCCATATTTTCGAGTCACTCAAAATGTCTCTTTGACATAGAAAGAAAGCCAATGGGGTATTCAGTTACTTCTTAACCTTTGAATTTTGTATTTTAAAACATTAGTTTGCCTTAAAATTGTTTAATAATTATATGATATGTGTACATTTGTACAAATAAAACAGTATAACAAGATTTTTCTCTGAAAACTAGCTTTAAAATCTGCCCCATTCCTATGTATGTTCTGTGGCTACATTTTCATTCCTCCATATACATGGGAAAAAAACCTTTAGCATTCTCTACACAGAGCTCTCCATCTAGCTTTTCATTTCAGAATACATGCAGTTTATAACCGTAGGTCAGACTGTAGAGATCCTCCTCACTCAATTTGCAGGCATAGAAAACCCTATTGTGCACGTGAGCCTTGATGTGTTTACTCGGCTCCTGTAGGTAGACCTCCAAAGTGTTTTCAAGTGATGGTGATGGTCACATACTTCATTGTTTTAAGACTTTCTTTCTTTTTTTTTTTTTTTTAGGAGTTTTCAGTTCACAACAAAATTGAGGAAAGCACAGATATTTCCTTTGTATCTCCTGCCTCCTTACATGTATAGCCTCTTCCATTATTAGCATCACTTACCAGGATGGTACTTTTTTTTTTTTTTTTACCAAGGATGACACTACCTTGATACATTATAATCACCCAAAGTCCAGAGTTTACTTTAGAATTCATTCTTAGTTTTGTAAATTCTGTGGGTGGATGATCCATTACTATAATATCCTACAGTAATATCTATTATCATAATATCACACAGCATATTTTCACTGCCCCCCAAATCCTCTATGCATGCCTATTTATTATCCCCTCCCCTTCCTCTCCAATCCTGGTCGACCACGGATCTTTTAATTGTCTGCACAGTTTTGCTTTTCCAGAGTGTCACATAGTTGGAATCCTACAGTGTGTAGTTTTTTTTTGGAATGGCTTCTTTCACTTAGTAATATGCATTTGAGTTTTCTGCGTGTCTTTTCATGGCTTGATAGTTCAATTCGTTTTAGTACTGAATAATGTTCCATTGTCTGGATGCACCACAGTTTATCACAATGTTTTTTTTTTGTTTGTTTTTCTTGTACTGCCATTCATCTGGCTTCAACTAAAATCAATGTCTCATAGATATTGATGCGATGGCTGCCACCAAGTGGGAAATAGGAATCCTCTTCCTCACCCAGCTGGGAGTGGGAATCCTTGCAAACGCCTCTCTCCTGTGTCTTTATAACTTCACACTTCTCACTGGACACAAGGTGAGACCCACAGACTTGATTCTCAATCAACTGGTCTTAGCCAACTCCTTGGTGCTTTTATTGAGAGGGATCCCTGAGGCCATGGCAGCCTTTAGATCAAAATATTTCCTGAATGAGACCGGATGTAAACTTCTTTTCTATTTCCATAGAGTGGCCAGAGGGGTTTCCCTCAGCACTACCACACTTCTCGGTGTCTTTCAGACCATTAAACTATGTTCCAATTTCTCTAGGTGGCTGGAGCTCAGAATAAGATCCTCAATGTTCATTGGTTTCTGGTGTCTCCTTTGCTGGATTCTGCATCTGTTGGTAAATATTTTTGTTCCTATCAAAATGATTAGTCCTATGAGTGGCAAAAATTTTAGTGTGAGAGTAAGTTATGGATACTGTTCCTCACTCAATCCAGACAGATTTCTCCAATTTGTGGTTGTAGCAATATTCTTCATAACTGATTTTATGTGTTTGAGTCTCATGGCCTGGGCCAGCGGCTCAGTGGTCCTTTTCCTGCTCAGGCACAAACAGCGAGTCCAACACATTCACAGCCACAGCCTTGCTCCCAGACCTTCTCCTGAGGCCAGGGCCACTTGTACCATCTTGATCCTTGTGAGTGCTTTTTTCTTCTTTTACTCACTGTCTTCTCTTTTGTTTGTTTGGATGACTCTATTTGCTATTCCAGGCCAGTGGCTGGTGGATGCCTCTATGTTTTTGTCTTCATGTTTCCCAACATTCAGCCCTTTTGTGCTCATTTTCAGTGATACTCGCATCTCTTGGTTTTGTTTCATATCTTGGCAAGGAAAACATATTTTCTAATCTGATTGTGACTATATGACTCTGTTCTCTACATGAAATTAATCATTTCTTCCACCAGCTGTTAATATTTAAGGGACTAAAAATTTTCAGATTCTTGATATAAATTTATTATTCTGTGTAGAGTGGGGCAGTTAGATCCTGGAAACCACAATCCTATATGAGTCCTAACACGAACATTATTTATGTGCTTACACAAAGAGTATACTGTTTTAGCTTCATCAGTGGAAAAGTTGATGACATTCTGAAATAGTATAACAGAAGGAAAATTTTGAACTTGGGAAGTGGATAAAATCACTCAGTTTGGGTATTCTTGAGAGGGATGGGAGAGTCGTAAATTTTATGTGATAGTAACTTTGCCATGTAAATAATTTTCAAGTATATAATTCAGTAGCATCAGGTAAATTTGTAATGCTGTGTATCTACTGCCACTATTTCCAAAGTTTTTTTTTTTTTGTAATTTCAAACATAAATTGTGTATCCAGTAGGCAATAACTCCCCATTCACCCTTCACTCCAGCCCCTAGGAATCTCTCATCATTCTGTTTTTATGAGCTTGTTTATTCTAGATATTAGTATTCATGGAACCATATCTTTATCCTTCTGTGCCTGGCTTATATCACTTAGCGTAATGTTTTCAAGGTTCATTCATCTTATGGCATGTTTCAGCATTTTATTGCTTCTTACCACTGAAAAATATTCCATTGTTTGGGCATGCCACATTTTATCCATTCATCTATTGACGGACGCTGGGTTGTTTCCACTTTCTGGCTGTTGTGATTAATGCTGCTATGAACATGGGTGTACAAGTATAGATTTGAGTCCCTGCTTTCCATTTGTTGCAGTATATGCCCAGGAATGGAATTTTTTTGGTCAGATGACCTGTCTCTATTAAGCTTAATGAGAAGCCGTATTCTGCCTTCTCACTTTGCAACATTTTATATTCTCATAAGAAGTGTACAACGGTTCACGTTTCTCCACGGCCTCGGCAACAACTTGTTATTTTACCCTTTTGAAAATAGTCATCTTGGTAGATGAAGATTGGTATCTCGTGGTGGTTTCATTTGTATTTCCTTAATGACCTATGGTGTTGACATCTGAAGTAATTTACTTCTGCTGTTTCCGTTGTCCTTTTCCTCATTTGTTTTCCCTCTCTTCTGTGTAACTGTATAAACTGTATAAACATGTACTGATACCTACTCCGCTCAGATGAAACTCTGCCTCCTTTCACTTCCTGAAAGCTCTATCCCATTTCTCAAAATGTCCCTCCCAGTCAGGTTTGCAGCACACACGTTAAATTCCTTTCCCCACTCTCTCTTCTGTTCTCCAAATGAAGTCAGGGAAACCCATCGTTCTTCCAGTGAGTAAACTCCACGCGGTAAAACAGATATCCAGCAGAAAGCTGACGCCCTCTATTGGAAATAGAGGTAATCTATAAAATGAGTGGAGGCTGTCATTTGGGGATTTTTCTTCCCTCTCTTTCAGCTCCCAAAATAACTTCCCTAACTCAAGTGAGTCCTGTTATAGAAGGGGTTCCTCCTGCTTTACATAGGATTTTCCTTCTGCTTTAAATCAGGTCTGAGGGGCGCCTGGGTGGCGCAGTCGGTTAAGCGTCCGACTTCAGCCAGGTCCCGATCTCGCGGTCCGTGAGTTCGAGCCCCGCGTCGGGCTCTGGGCTGATGGCTCAGAGCCTGGAGCCTGTTTCCGATTCTGTGTCTCCCTCTCTCTCTGCCCCTCCCCCGTTCATGCTCTGTCTCTCTCTGTCCCAAAAAAAATAAATAAACGTTGAAAAAAAAAATTTAAATCAGGTCTGAGATTTCATGCTATATGGTTGACCCTTGAACAACACAGGTTTGAATTGCATGGGTCCAGTTACATGTGAATTTTTTTCAATACATACGTACAGTGCTGTAAGTGTATATGTATATTTGTTTCTTGTTCATTACTAACATTTTTTTCTCTACCTTAATTGGAAGAATACAGTATATAATACAAACAAAAAATGTAATCAACTGTTTATGTTATTGGTAAGGATTCTGGTCAACAGTAGGCTATTAGTAGTTAAATTTTGAGGGAATCAAAAGTTATAGGGATTTAAACTGCTGTGATTGGAGAGGTGGAGAAAGTTGAGGGGCTGGGGAAATGGGAGTTGGGGGTGTCAGCGCTAACCCCTCCTCATTCAAGAGTTAAGTCACTCTGGAATTCCTGTGTGGTCCTGACAAAGTGGGGTATGGGCAGAGAAGAAGCCTTAGAAACCTGCATGAGGTCACAGAGAATTTGGCAGAAAACTAAGGTGCAGGGCAAGACTGGAAAAGGATAGAAAACAGCTGGCAGGGTGCTGAGAACAGGCTGGAGGATGCACAGGCCTCACAGTGCGGGTAATATTAGAATCCTGACCAGCCAGAGGGGAGACACCCCCCTGAAACACTCTAGACGGTCAGTGGAGACCCTAGAAAGGCCGCACTTTAGGTGTAACAGGGTGCCCTAATATTTATTTATTTATTTATTTATATCATATATGTCATATCATCTATCGTATATCATATGTATCATCCCTTAATCTGAAGTAAGTGCTGGGCTCTCACTGATCCCCCTTTCCTGAGGGAACCTGATTTATTCTTTCCCTCCGCGGACAGATATTCTCATCGGTCAGTGGGTCAGGTGTGATCTGAGGTCGCATCTGACCGGGGACAGCGTGGGCTGGGCACAGAGGGGGTGGAACTTCAGACCCCACAGCGCCCGCTCCCACCCCCCCCCCCCCCACCCTCCGCCAGAGTTCCCCCTTTCCACCCAAGGGGCCTCCAGGGGGCGCCCGCCCGGGTTCCGGGAGCGGCGCAGGCCGCGAGCTGCCCCGAGGGCGCCCCGAAGGACAGCAGGGAGCTGCGGGGTCCTCCCGGCAGGGCTCCCCCGGATCTCTCAGGATCCAGGCGCCGGGTTTCCGCCGCGGATCCCAGGGGCGAAGGCCCCTCCCACTTCGGGCCGCATACCTGGCCTGTGTGCGCGGAGGCCAAATCCCGATCTTTGCGGGCGACCCGCGGGAGGCGCCCTGTTGGCTGGGATCCGGCGAGTTCTCGGCCCCTGTCGGCGGGAACGGACTGTACACTTTGCCTAAGGCTTCTTCGAGCCTTGGTGCTCGACTCACAGGGGTCGTTTCCGGCCTGGAGGCTGTTCTCTCCCGTCCTGACCCCAGCCCCTAAGCGCCCGGGACTGACTCTGATGCATCGGACTACGGCCACATGACGCGCAATCACACGACAGTCGCTTGCCGTTGGGTCCGTGTGCACCTGCAGTCCCGGGGAGCATCCGAGCCCGGTGGAGTCTGGAGAAATACACGTCTAAACACTTCGGTGATCACCTGCCCACAAGACTCGCAGAAACTGGGTTTCAGCCCACTTGGGGAGCGGAGCTCAGCCTCTGCCCTCGGACAAAGCAGCGCTACTTCCCAGAGACCCTCGCGGGGCCGGTGACCTTTGCTCCGCCGTGACAAGTGCGGAGCGCCCCTCGCGGAGACCAGCAGTGGCCCTACACCATCCGAAAAAGCCTTCTGCCCAGCGGAGACGCTAAGCCAATGAGCGTTCCGGATGGAGTGCTTCTGGGTTAGACGTAGGCTGGGGGCGGGGCTTCCGGCGTCGCTACCGTGGTGTCCGCCCGCACACGGCCTGCGGAGTGTGGGGTCCCGCCCAAGGTGATGAGGCCTGAAGACCCGAGTCGGACTTAACTGACTGAACCACCGAGGCGCACCGAAGGCACAAACAGGTTTCTAAATCTCCTCGTGTCTTAAGACTTGTGTGGCATAAGTGCCTGACAGTAAGCATGAGGATTATAATGCAGGTTAAGCTTTTGATTGCCAAGGCATCCGTTGCAAAGAGACCCATCTGAAATACACATATTGCCTACCGTACAACACAGCTACTAACAAAACAACTAAGTTCCTCCTTTAGAAAGCCATGAATAGGGGCGCCTGGGTGGCGCAGTCGGTTGAGCGTCCGACTTCAGCCAGGTCATGATCTCGCGGTCCGTGAGTTCGAGCCCCGCGTCGGGCTCTGGGCTGATGGCTCAGAGCCTGGAGCCTGCTTCCGATTCTGTGTCTCCCTCTCTCTCTGCCCCTCCCCCGTTCATGCTCTGTCTCTCTCTGTCCCAAAAATAAATAAACGTTTGAAAAAAAAAAAAAAAAAAAAAAAGCGCCCGAAACAGATGACTCTGCTCGGGTGCTATATTAAAAAAAAAAAAAAAAAAGGGGGCGTCTGGGTGGCGCAGTCGGTTAAGCGTCCGACTTCAGCCAGGTCACGATCTCGCGGTCCGTGAGTTCGAGCCCCGCGTTGGGCTCTGGGCTGATGGCTCAGAGCCTGGAGCCTGTTTCCGATTCTGTGTCTCCCTCTCTCTCTGCCCCTCCCCCGTTCATGCTCTGTCTCTCTCTGTCCCAAAAAATAAATAAATGTTGAAAAAAAAAAAAATAGAAAGCCATGAATAACCTGGAGAACTGATTGCCTTTGGGACCTCACTTTTCTCTCTTGAAATCCTAGTGTCCAGCCCATTCTTCTTCTTTAAATCCACCTGCAAAACCTGGGCACCCCGCCCTTGGGCACCAATAAAGGCAGAGCCCGGGTCGGAGCTTCCTCTCTCCCTCTCTACCCTTGACCCGTTATGTGGCCCTTGGCATGACTTGTACCCTCTGGGACCTGTGAGGAAGAAATCTTGTCCTTTGAAGTTCCCTCATGGTTTTTGCTGAAGCGCAACTTGCAGTCATAATAAGAACTGTAAGAGCCAGTCCACCTACCAACATTGGCTCCATGGGGCTCACCACCAGTACGATGGCCCAAGCAAGGACCTCGGGCATTAATAGCAGTAGAGTCACTTTTATAGGCTGAGACAGACATAAGAGACTTGTGGCTGTCCAACTGAGAAATAGTTGGTAATTTTCAAATCTCTTTCTCTGTTTCTCCTTTCCACCCAAAATTAGTGTTGGGATTTCCCTGCACACCGGTCAATTTTCCTTTCACCTACTCTACCCGAAGTTACCCCCTTGGTCATCTCATCCAGTCTCATCTTTTCGATACTCCTAGAAGCTTACAAACTAACAGTGTTCAGAGTTAATCCTGACAACACTGCTCTCGAAAATTCTCGAGATTTGCCTGCCGACGTGACAGCTATGTTCACATGCTCAACAGGCATCTTGTACTTACTATGTTGGTGTCTGAATTCCCGATCTTCCCTCCTGTTTCTACTGCTTTCCCACAATCTCAGCTGATGGCAAGTCCCTCATTCTACTACTGTTCATGTATGAAGTTTGGGGGTCATATTCTGTACCGTTCCTTTGCTCATGCCAATTGAGCAACCCAATTGAAAATCCCTTAGGGATGAAAAGAAATAACTTCAAAACACATTGAGTACCTAACGATACTGTGTCCAGTACTGCCCCAACTTTGATTGCAGACCTCATTACCTCTCACCTAGATGTCTGTGATAAGTCACCCGGCTAGTCATCTATCTGCTGCTAACCTTACCTCTTTTTAGGTTCCCAGCCTGCCTTCTCCTCATTTCTCATTCAGACACTTAGCATGATGTTCCAGTCCCTGTCATGATTCCTCTATCAAGCAGGATAAAATGGAAAGTTCTTCCAGTGATCTACAGTGCCTTTCATGATCCAACTGTAGCTTTTACCAAGCCGTTCCTCACTCACATGCTTTCAGTTGCATTATCTTTCTTACTCTGACTGGAACATGAAAGGTCAGCACTGGCCCAAGACATCTGTTCTAGCTGTTTCCTCTATGGAACACAAGGCTATACACAGAGTTCACTCCACGGTCTTCAAGGCATTCCTTAAATATGCTTTTATTAGTGGAGCATCCCACTCAATTCTCTTTGTCTCCAGCTTTATTGAGGAATAGTTGACAAACCCGCTTCGATATCACAACCCATCTGCAGTCACTCTCTTGCACTTCTCATCATTGTTATCTTTTTTTTTCTGTTTCAAAGCACCTGTTCACTTAAAAGATAGTATGTTGTTTATATTTATTTTTATTAATATCCTTAATATGATTATAAGCAACATGAAATATGGTTTGTTATCTCATTTGTTTCCTGACACATTATGCACACCCAATAAAAAGATTAATGCACCACATATACTCAGTAAATGTTTCTTTAATGTTTACTTATTTATTTTGAGGGAGAGAGAGAATCCCAAGCAGGCTCCATGCTGTCAGCACAGAGCCTGATGCAGGGCTTGAACTCACGAAGCATGAGACCATGACCTGAGTCAAAATCAAGAGTGGGACGCTTAACCGACTGAGGCACCCAGGCGCACCACAATAAATGTTTATTGAAATAACAAAAATGTGTACCCCTCAAATCTGGTATTTTTTTAATGTTTATTTTTGAGAGAGAGAGAGAGAGAGAATGCACAAGCAGGGGAGGAGCAGAGAGAGACAGGGAGACACAGAATTCAAAGCAGGCTCCAGGCTCTGAGTTGTCAGCACAGATCCTGATGTGGTCTTGAACTCACAAACCATGAGATCATGACCTGAGCTGAAGTCGGACGCTTAACTGACTGAGCCACCCAGGCACCCCTGAAATCTGCTATTTTTAAGTGTCCATGGGAATTTTAAAATATCACATTTGGAGAAGCCCTCAGGATGGCAGGAACCCAGAATGCAATCTGCTCACTATTTTACCTTGTTTCATAGAATGGAAGGTCCTTTGGTCACCTGCTATTGATATTTATCTCAATAATACCGGGGAGAATACATATCTTTAATTACTGAGATATGCAGTCACATCAGTTAGAGGTGAAATGATAATAACTTCTCAGAAAGAGATGAGATGACAGATACACAGGCCTTTATTTCAAGGCTCATAGACTTATTTTTACAGGTATGTGGATACCACCATGACAACCACCATCCTGGCAGCAAATGGCGATGTGGTAAATACGATTTCCAGATAAGTGTCAAATTTAAGAAAGAACATATTACGAAAATAATAAAGAAATACTGTCTTGAAAATCAATACTTCTTGCTTGAGTTGGGACATAAATACAAGGAGAGGCACGTGGATGGTGTCTGAGGGACCCAGAGACATGTCATCCTCTTCTACTTGCTTTAGGGCTACCTACTTTTCTGTGTTCTCTCTGATAGCCTGAGTTCATCTTTTGTCTCTGTCCAAACTGACTGATCCTCACAATATCCACTCTGAAGCCTTCATTATGCATGAAGTGAGGATCAGTAAGAAAATGTGTTTAACTCACAGCTGCTCTATAGCCATTGTTGGCATATACATGTTTTTCTTTTCCGGGCATAATTTGCTAACGGAAGTTGGTAGGAGTATTAACTTTTTTTTTCTTTTTTTACCTTTTACTGATATTTTCCCAGCGCTATCCTGCCACTATCCCTGAAGGACTACATAACCATTATTAATGGGTTTCAGTGATTTTCATTTCACAACTGTTTCTGAGATCATCTCAACTCCCCATACAGACACCATCCCTGCAGTAGCAGCAGGAACGATAATAACTTCCCGTCAAATGGATGAGATCTTAGTGTCCCAAACCTTCACTTCAGAGTCTGGTATCCTCTTTGCCCACGTGCTCCTATATTGGCGAACACTATAGACACTGTCCTTTTCCAAAATGACATTTGGTAAGTGGCTCTCCTTTTTATTATTAATTTATTATTGTTCTTAAGTTTATTTATTTTGAGAGAGAGAGAGAGCATGAGAAGGGGAGAGGCAGAGAAAGGGAGAGAGAGAGAGAATCCCAAGCAGGCTTCGCCCTGTCAGCACAGTTGTCTCTTCTTTTAAATACTCGCCAGATTCCTAAAAGGAATTAAATGTGGCTAAGGATAGGGAGTAACAGATATTATGGATACAAACCCGTGTTCCTCAGTGAGTTGGACACAGTCACTACCTATACGGCCAGCAGAGAGATTTTCTGTGGGAACCAACAACAGAGTTCACCTTTGTCCTCCTGCTCTACGGCAGTCTAACACTTTGTTTCCTCTCTGTCCTGTCGCTGTGCGGAGTCTTTTTCTTTTGTTCCTGACCCAGCGTACTGAAACTCACAAAGCTGACTCTAACGTTTCGGGCTAGAGGCATTTGAAAAGAAAGAAGATAAACTATTAGGCTCCACGTTTTGTGTCTGCACGACTCTGTGGAATGGACTGAGTCACTGGGAGCATCTGAAATAATACTTCTAGAATCCGAGAAAATGCTAAGCTTCAAGGAGTCCGAAATAACTTCTCTAAACACCTAGGTGATCAGTGGCACACGACACTCCTCAGAAATCTAAGAGCAGCCCCTTAAAGGAGCGAGGCCCCTCCCCCGCCCTTGGGAGACGGAGACACCACCTCTCAGCACCTCTCCCTCCTAGTCTGCGGGGCTAGGAAGCCAGGGCTTTTCGTGCTGTGAGAACTACACTACCCAGAGGACGCTGCGCCGGGCGTCGTCGTCGTTTAGCCAATAGAGGCTCACGAGAAGGGCAATTCCGTGTGTTCCCATCGTGTCGGGGCGGGACTTCCGGCGTCCTCCTCGAGGCGGTAGTTTTGGCTGCTCTAAGCTGTATGTGCTGGGTCACGGACTCCTGAGGTCGGGTGGAGACTGAGGGGACCGAGAAGGCGCGAGGGGAGGCGCTGTCCCCGCCGCGCAGACTGGCGTCCGCGACTCCTCAACGCCGCCCGGGCTGCCCCGTGCCGGGGCCGGGACGGGGACCGCTGGCCCGGGTGTCCGCTCCGCCCAGAGTCAGATGGCGGCGACCGCGCGCAGGGACCAGGCTCAGGTAAACGCGCGCCCCCCGGGCCCTCTCCCCCCGCCCCAGACCCTCCAGGCCCGAGCGCGGGGCGCCTGCTCGCGTCCCTGCGGCCCAGGTACCGGTGTCCGGGCCGGGGAGGCGCTCGCGTGTGGGGACCCTGTGTCTGAGCGCTGGCACGACAGGGTGCGGGAGCGGGCTGCCGGGGAGGGGCCGGCTGGTGCAGGGCTGCAGGGGGCGCCGAGGGGGAGGAACTGAGGGGTGTGGGGTCCTCCCTCTGCCCTCAGGGGAACAGAGGGTGTGCGGCGGGGTCACGGGGGGACTGGCAGGTGGCCATCAGAGGCTGGGAGCCATTGAGAATTGTGAACAGGAAAGGCCTCACCTGAATTAGCCTTTTTAAAAAGTTTTTACAAGGTGCTAAGGGGACCAGACCGGAGGAAGGATGATAATAGGAAGCACAGGGAGGATTTGGTCCCTGTCCAAGGTCATACAGTTGTAAGACTCAGCTCTGGGGACTGAGGATCAGAGAGACTGTAGTTATCCCAGGTCACCTGGCTCCAGGGCCGGGCAGGGGTGCAGGGTAGCCCGGAGCCCATGGAGCCCTGCCATGGTCACCTGCCTCTCTGAACTTTCCTCTTCACACAGACTGTTATCAGTACAGAAGCACTTAGGAACCCTGCAGAGGTGAGTGAGTGGATGGTGTTCCAGAACCTCACTGGTCCTGATTCCTCTCTTTATCTCTGTGATTGTGGTGCCCTTACACTCTTCATTTGTCATTCTTCCAGGCCTGGGGACTGGGAACAGGTTCTAAGCCCAGGGTCCTCAGACCAGGCTGGGGGTTCTGTGGAGTGGTTCCTGTTGCTGGCAGCCAATAGAATGAGGTGTGGAGGACGGTTGCCCCAGTATTGTACCAGTGTCTGCAGGCCTTTGGAGGGGAGACTGAGCTGAACAAGGGTCGCTCAGTGTCCTTTCTCATGGGAACAGAGAGCACAGGGGCAGGAGTCAGACCTGGGATGGCCCCCTGAGAAGTTGGGTGTCTACTCTGGAGATGGTGGGAACAGTGGGAGCTTTGGAGCAGAGGAGGGATCTGTTCAAGCTCTTATGCTTCCTGCGGCTGCAGCACAGAGAACAGACTGGGCGAGTGAGCGAAGTGGCAGGAAGACCAGGGAGGAGGGTACTGCAGTAGTCCAGTGAGCGCTGATGATGTGGACCAGTGCGGTGGCCTTGGAGTGGGTAGAGATGGATGGATTCTGAATCAGGTTTTTTCAGTAGACCTGTGATTTTCTGATTTTGAAGGTGAGAGAGAAGAAAGTAGAAGGGTTTCTTAAGAGGGTCCCACCCTCCTGACCTAATCAAAATCTGATCACCACCCCAAAAGGCCCCACCTCCAAATCTCCAAATTCCATCACACTGGGGGTTAGGGCTCCAAACATACCACTTTTGGGAGAATGCGTACATTCGGTCCGTAACACAGTGGGTCACGTTGAGGAGGGGTAATCCCAGTCATGATGATGTTAATAGTAGCCTCGGAAGGGGTGAGTGAGGTCAGAGGCTGGGTCTCGTGCTTGGTCACCTAGTTGGGGGGGTGCAGACCAGTGTCTGCGTGTGGGTCAGTGAAAGAGAGGAGTGGTGGGAACAGTGCGGGAGAGTGGATGACCTGATGGGAGCAAGGCTTCTGAGAGGTGGGTGCACATGAGATGATGCAGGAGTGTGGGAGTAATGGAGGCAACATGGTGGTGAGGCCAGGACTGGTGCTTACTCACCGCTCTGGGGTCACCAGGACTTTGTTGTGACCTTGGTGTGCCTGGGGACTTACGGTCGGGCAGCTGGATTAGCTCGGGGGCCAAGTGCTCATGTAGGAGAATCTCTGGACCTGGGGTGGAAAGGCTCTGGGACTGGCTCTGGATGAGGGTTGGACAGAGAGAAGAAGGCTTGACCGGTGAGAGCCGATCAAGTGCAGCATGAGTGGAGGAGGGTCATGAGTGCTGAGATCCACAAGTGGTTCCGTGTGGCTGCGGTTGAAGCGAGGAGCTGTCAGGCAGGGAGACCTACGGAGCAGGACTCTGGGCTGCCTCTGGCAGTGGGGACCATTGGAGGTGTGCTGCTGTAGTTCTGGGACGTGTTTGAATTTGCCAGACTCTATGCCATGGAAGAAGGATGGGGGGTGCCTGTGGTACAGAGCAGGGAGAACTAGGAGAGAGTGGGAAGTGAAGGCCCGAGGGCCCTGGCCTTGAGAACATAAGAGAGAAATGGGAGCCCACACGCTTGGTTACGTCTGGGACATCTGATCTGGAGAATTGCTTAACGAGAGTGTGTCCCTCTTGGGGAACTTGGCAGGGCGGTCTCAGAGAAGGCCTGGCCTGGTGAGTGGCAGCTGCTGGAAGGGGCCTGACATCAGAGTTTTGGTATCGTCCACCTGCCCACCTGCCTGTCGTTGCTGTGGGTGGACATGGTGATCAAAGGGACCAGAAGGAGACAGTGTGCATCGGATGCCCCAGGGCCTGGTATCTTCTCTGAGATGGGGACGTGGGGCGGTGGGTGAGCAGGGGAACGATGAGTGGGTGGATGAACTTGGGAATCCTAGGGGAGAAGCTGATTATGGAATGAACTGTCCCCACTCTGGCAGAGTTGTGTGACTTTCGAGGACGTGGCCGTGTACTTCTCCCAGGAGGAGTGGGGGCTCCTCGATGAGGCTCAGAGGTTCCTGTACCACGACGTGATGCTGGAGACCTTTGCACTTACAACATCCCTGGGTAAGGCCTTCATCTTCCTCTCAGTGTTGTGAGCTGCTCTTTCTCCCTCTCCCAGCGCTAAACCTTGGCCTCTGCTAACTTCCCCACTTCCTTGGCATGTGTGCTGTGGGTGCCAGTGCTAAGCCATGTTCACTGCCCCAAGCAGTGCCCTCAGCAAGCCGCCCTAATACCTGCTACCCCACCGTGTGCCGGGAAGGGTCTGGGAATCTGGGAGTCCCACAGTCACCCGAATGGATCTCACATTGCTCACCCTCTCCCTGGTGGGATGACTGTGTCCAGATTCGTGGCATCTTGTGCCCCAGGTTCTGCCTCCTCCTTTTTTTTTTTTTTTTTAATTGAGATATAATTGACATGCGACATATTGGTTTTAGGCATACAGTGTAATGATTTGATACTTGTATATGTTGTAGAATGCTTACTACATTACGTATAATGAACATTCATCACCATACAGAGTTGCGATATTTTTTCCTTGTGATGAGAACTTTTAAAGATTTCCTTATGATTGCCTATATCAGGAATTGTAAACATCGTCATGGTCCCTACTTATGTGGTCCTTAGACCTTTCTTGAAAGACCGTCCTTTGAGATTTTAATTGCAGTGTTCCTTTCTGTGGTCCAATATTTCCTAGTTGCTCTGGGCTGGTGCTGACCCCTCACCTGTCCTGTCTTTCCCTAAGGACTTGCCTCACTCAGGTCCTACGTAGTTCTCCAACTGGGAGTCTGAGGAGGGTGCTGGCTGCTTCGCAGGGTGGACTTGGCCCGGCGGTCTCCGAGAAGGCCTGGCCTGGTGAGTGGCAGCTGCTGGAAGGGGCCTGACATCAGGGCTGTGTTTAAAGTATACCAGGAACCCGCCCTGTGTTCACCAGCATTTCAGTGCAGGTGCCACTGGACACATCATTTCTACACCTTTTTTCTGCATACTCTATGCTTTTCTGACTCTGAGTCACATTTCATCTGTGACTTCTATTCCTGGCTGTCCCCGGCTTTCTGACCTCCATCACTTGTTCCTCTCCACCACGTGGTCTGCAGTTCTCCTGTACATAATGTGTTGTGACGTGTGCACATATCCTTAAATTGTCCTTGAACACCAGATACTCAGTTCCACTGGTATTTCCCTGGGCCTGGGCAGAACCATCGTTCTCAGTAGCATGGACTTGTCCCCAGACAACAAGTTCCTGCTGAAGGCTGTTGGCATAGGAGTGAATTAGTGATCCTGCCTCCCCTCCCTGTGTGGCACCCCCTAGTTGTGCCCTTTGTCCCAAAAGGTCTCCCTCATTCTGTCATCTTTAGAGGCCCAGTACTGCAAAGCAGCCCTCCCTTCCAATTGGTGCCCCATTCTGAAATTATACCCGTGGATTCTGTCTTTGGTTTGAATGTATATTTTTGACACACATTTTTGATGGGACTTCCCTCTCTTCCTCAGAGGTAAAGTATACTTTATCAGCATTTCTCTGCTTTCAGATTGTTGGTGTGGAGCAGAGAATGAGGAAGTACCTTCTGAGCAGAGTGTTTCTGTAGAAAGAGTGTCACAGGTCAGGACTTCTAAGACAGGTTCGTCAATCCAGAAGACTCACCTCTGTGAGAATTGTGTCCCAGTCTTGAAAGACAATTTGCAACCTTCTGAGCTCCGAGTGGCATCTTCTGGGCAGAAATCATACTTGGGTGGGGCGACCAGAGGCTTCTGGTTTGATGCAAACCCTCACCAGTATCAAAAGCATGACAGTGGAGAGAAAATGTTCAAAATGGATATGGACAGTGCCTTGTTAGTGACGAGCTGCAGATTCCACGTGTCAGCGAGGCCCTTCGCCAGTGGGGAAGGTGGAAAGGACTTTCTAGCTCCCTCAGGTCTTCTCCAGCACCTGGATATGCCCAATAGCGAGAAGCCCCAGAGCAGCATTGAGTGTGGGGAGCCCTTTACCAGCGGAATAAGTCACAAGTGGATCAAATGCAGGAGAGCTTCCAGCAACACTCACACTCTTGACCACCAGAGATTCCATGATGGAGAAGGTCTTGACGAATGTAGCAAATGTGGAAAAGACGTCAGCTGCGAATACAGACCTTTTCAGAACCAGAAAATTCACACCGAAGAAAGATCTTACAAGTGTAGTGAATGTGGGAGGTTCTTTAGTCGCAAAACCCATCTCATTCGACACTGGAGAGTTCACACTGGAGCAAAGCCTTATGAGTGCATAGAATGCGGCAGATCTTTCAGCCAGAAATCTGACCTCATTCAACACCAAAGAGTTCATACTGGAGAGAGGCCGTATGAGTGCAGTGAATGTGGGAAGTCCTTTATCCAAAAATCTATCCTTATTAAACACCTGAGAGTTCATACTAACGAAAGGCCTTACAAATGCATTGAATGTGGGAAATCATTTACCCAAAGTTCTGGCCTTCTTCGCCACCAGAGAGCTCACGCTAGAGCAAGGCCTTATGAATGCACTGAATGTGGGAAATCATTTAGTTGTAAAACCCACCTCATGAGACACTGGAGAGTTCACACTGGAGTAAGGCCTTATGATTGCATTGAATGTGGGAAATCTTTTAGTGAGAAGTCTGTCCTCATTCAACACCAAAGAGTTCACACTGGAGAAAGGCCTTATGAGTGCAATGAATGTGGGAAATCCTTTAGCCAGAAATCTGTCCTCATTCAACACCAAAGAGTTCACACTGGAGAAAAGCCGTATGAATGCAGCGAATGTGGGAAATCCTTCAGCCGTAAAACCCACCTCGTTCGACACCAGACAGTTCACTCTGGAGCAAAGCCTTATGAGTGCAATGAGTGTGGGAAATCCTTTAGCCAGAGCTCTGGCCTCCTTCGACATAGGAGAGCTCACCTGCAGTGAATATGAGAAATCCTTTAGCTGCAAACTGAGCTCAGTCAACACCAAAGAGTTCACACAAAGTGAAACAGAGATGCAGAGAATGTGCCCTTTCCTTACTTAGTTTAATTGTGGTGGAGGAAAGCCTCTTGAGCCATCTGCCTGAACTGAATTTTATAGATCTGAAAACATCTACAGACTGGAGATTTCCCTGTACGTTTCAGTTATGCGGGAAGCATGTACAACCTGTCCAAGCTCCTTGCCAGGTTGATGTCACTGCCAGTTTCGGTGGCAGCAGCCACTTCAGCTCTACCACGTGACCAGTCCCCACGGTGTGTGTCAGTCACCTTGGTCTGCTTGTCAAAGCTGACCTCTGCTCTCCCATGTGCTAGAGGAAATCAAGAGTATCCTGAGCCTTACGGGATCTTCATTCCCTTCTCTCTTGACAAGTTAGCACATGGACTTGACCCTCTGTTGGCCTCTAGAACACTATCTGGGTTCTGCTGATGGCCTGCGCAGAAGAACTAGCTTTTTGAGAGATCTAACTGGTCTCAGGGAGTGCTCTTGATGAGGTTTTCCAGCTTCCAAGTCATCGAACCGGAAACTGTTGCACAGCTTTGGCTGGTTTGTGCAATAATAAAGGCCTTTCTGTTTAAGCACCTTTAATCTTAGAAACTCTGTCCACAGCGTAGGGTAGCTTGAAGGACTGCCAACTTGAAGTGGAAAGTTGTGAGGGGATGCAAACGTTGGGTGCCTCAGAGGGGACAGTGTGATGGTGGAGTGTAGTGCTCTCCAGTTGTATCATAGTCTGCGTTGCTGCCAGGACCTCCTAGGAAAGACTGCTCTGTGGTCCAGAGTTTTTGCCTGGATGCCAGAGGTCACCCTGAGTAAGGGGCAGTTGTGACAACACCCGTGCTTTTGGAGACAACATGAATTTTTCCTTGTTCACGGGATACCTCAATGCCCAGCAGTGCTGAGGAAAATCAGCCCCAGGTCCTGCAGAGGAGCTGTGCACCCTGATACCCAGAGCTCAGTAGGCCAGTGTCGCTGGCTGTAAGACTGCAGGGGCAAGGGAACCCATAATTGGCACAGAAACACTATCAACAGAGCGTGGGGGAGACTGCCGCGGGGTACATGGAGTGCGCCTCTCCCGGGTGTGCACCCACAGGCGTTTGGGTGACTGACTGCAGGCTGCGAGTGTACAGAAATCTCAGGATCTCCAGGTGGGTTTATCTTGTGTAGCTGAAGTCACTGGCAGACAGGGGTTTCGTGGGTTCCTGTAGCCAATCTGAGCTGTTAACCTCAAGGCTGTTGCTGTACAGGCAACAGAAGAAGGCAGGGGAGAAGGGAGATCCTGTACTCTGGGGATATGGCTATTGTGACCCAGCTAGCAATGCCCTTACTCGGGTGGAAATGGCTTTCACTGTTGGCCAGTATTAACTGCCACTGAGGAAAGGCTGACCCTCAGGCATGAGTGAGACCGTGGAGTCAATACAGAGTTCCCAGACCTGATGTTCTGAAGGGTGGGAGATTTGGATTTTTATTGTGAACCACTTCTGAAAGCTGTATTAAGTTAAGGCATAATAAACATAGACTAAATTGAACGTATTTAAAGCATTACAACATGGTAAGTTTTGACCTGTGTACACTTAGGAAACCGTCACTGTTAGCAGTGATAATGAGCATGTCTGTCACCTGCATGTTTTCCTTTCTCCCTTTTATAATCTCTCTCTCAGGCCCTCCAGGCAACCATTGATTTGCATTCTTTTAAAATTGACTGCATTTTTTGGGGCGCCTGGGTGGCTCGGTCAGTTAAGCGTCCAACTTCGGCTCAGGTCATGATCTCACGCTCCATGAGCTCGAGCCCCACGTCGGGCTCTGTGCTGACCGCTCAGAGCCTGGAGCCTGCTTTGGAGTCTGTGTCTCCCTCTCTCTCTGCCCCTCCCCTTTTCATGCTCTGTCTCTCTCTGTCTCAAAAATAAATAAACGTTTAAAAAAAAAAATAAAATAGAATTGATTGCATTTTCTAGAATTTTATGGTTAACCGTAAAGTGTTTGCTCTTTTTTTCTGTTTTCTTGACGCGGCGTTGAGAATCCTAAATGGCGCCTGTATGAATCATTTATTCTAATTTCTGAGTAGCTTTCTCTTTGATGTGTCATCAGCTGCATTTATCCGTTCATCTGTTGATGGATATTTGGATTATTTCCAGTGTTGAGTTTTTGCAGATAAAGCTGGTGTAAACATTTGTTTATAATTCTTTATATGGATATGTGTTTCATTTCTCCTATTTTAATGACTCCTAGTGCACTGCCTGAGTCATGGGGTAGGTAAATATTTAACTCCTTTTTAAAAATTGCCAAGCAGTGATCTAAAATGGTTGTGTCTTTTTGCATTTCCACCAGCAGCGTGTGAGACTTCCAACTCCTTCACCCTTGTCAGTGCCTGGTAAGATTGACTTTTTAATTTCACCTTTTTAAAATAAGTATTGTTATCTCATTTGTTTTCATTGTATTTCCCTAAGGATTTATGGTGTTGAGCATTATTTCATGTGTTTGCTGTTTATCTTTTTTAGTAAACTGCCTCTTCTTACCTGTGGACTATTTTCTTTCTTATGAAATTTGGTTATTTTCCGTTTAATAACAAATAAGATGAAACAAAACAGACTTAGGTTGGAATATTCTTTGTTCTTCAGTAATGTGGGCAACTTCTTTGCTGCATGGAATAGTTGTTTTTGAGTACTCGAAGAATATTCTGTCATTTTTTCTTTATGGGTATTCTCTTTGGGGGGATATGCACAAGGTAGTGGCCACCTATACGATTTATTAGCATACTTTCCATCACTTTTTAAAAGATTTATTTTATTTTTATATATATTTAAAAAAAATTTTTTTTTTTTTTAGCGTTTATTTATTTTTGGGACAGAGAGAGACAGAGCATGAACGGGGGAGGGGCAGAGAGAGAGGGAGACACAGAATCGGAAACAGGCTCCAGGCTCTGAGCCATCAGCCCAGAGCCTGACGCGGGGCTCGAACTCACGGACCGTGAGATCGTGACCTGAGCTGAAGTCGGACACTTAACCAACTGGGCCACTCAGGCGGCCCTTTATTTTTAAAATTTTTTTTTTTTTTTTTTTAACGTTTATTTATTTTTGGGACAGAGAGAGACAGAGCATGAACGGGGGAGGGGCAGAGAGAGAGGGAGACACAGAATTGGAAACAGGCTCCAGGCTCTGAGCCATCAGTCCAGAGCCCGACGCGGGGCTCGAACTCACGGACCGCGAGATCGTGACCTGGCTGAAGTCGGACGCTTAACCGACTGCGTCACCCAGGCGCCCCTATATTTTTAATATATTCTCGAGAGAGAGCTCATGCACATGTACAGGGGAGGGGCAGAGAGAGAGTGGGGACAGAGGATCTGAAGCGGGCTCTCTGCTGACGGCCGGCTGACAGCAGAGCGCCCCGTGGGAGGCTCAAACTCACGGACCGCGAGATCATGACCTGGGCCGAAGTGGGACGCCTAACTGACTGAGCCACCCAGACGCCCCTCCGTCACTTTTCTAGGCGTAGACATTCCATATATTGTATTCAATAATATGATAAATTAAGCCTTAGTTTCTAGCATTTGCTGACTTTATTGGTGTAAGTTCTCCCAGGATGACCAATTTCAAACTGCCGACATGATGTCCCCAAACGGGGTTGGGAAAAGTTGGCAGTAGCACGCCATTCTATTTCTACCCTACTGATAGAGTACCCACAGATGGCCTCCAGACCGTATATGATACGAAAACAGTAAAGTGATCAGGGAGTGACACTATTTGAGTATTTGTGACTTCAAGTTTGGCTGATGTATAATTGACTAAAATGCGCATGTTTAAAATGTGTATTTGGACGTTTTGATTCATAAAAACAAAAGCTTCCTTGTGCGCTTTTAAAATTCATTCTCCTCCTCTCTCTCTAAAAAAAGGAAAAAAAAAAAAAAGATAAACCAGGGGTACCTGGGTGGCTCAGTTGGTTGAGTGGCCAACTCTTGATTTCAGCTCAGGTCGTGATCCCAGGGTCATGGGATCAAGCCCCTCACTGGGCTCTGTCCTGAGCTTGAAGCCTGCTTAAGATTCTCTCTCTCCGCACCGCCCCCCCACCCCTCTCCCCAACTCACATGTGCATGCTCTTTCTCTATCCCTCTCTCTCTAAAATAAAATAAATTAATTAAAGATAATCTTCCCAACATAGAATTACTAATACAAGGACGTATTCAACCCTTTTTAATGGCTACTTTCAAATATACACAGAATGGAAAAGATTATGGACCCTTAGTCTTCCATCATTATTTAGGGTCATTCTTGTTTCATCTCCCTTCATGTATATCAGTGAGTTATTTTACCCACTAAACCCAGACATCATGGTGGGGTTTTTTGTTTTGTTTTTAATGTTTGTTTATTTCCGAGAGAGAGAGGGGCAGACTGTGGGCAGGGGAGGGACAGAGAGAGAGACAGAATCCAAAGCAGGCTCCAGGCTTCGAGCTGTCAGCACAGAGCCCCACATGGGGCTCAAACTCACAAACCGTGACATCATGACCTGAGCTGAAGTTGGACTCTTTTTTTTTTTTAATTTTTTTTTTTTAACGTTTATTTATTTTTGAGACAGAGAGAGAGCATGAACAGGGGAGGGGCAGAGAGAGAGGGAGACACAGAATCTGAAACGGGCTCCAGGCTCTGAGCGGTCAGCACAGAGCCCGACGCAGGGCTCGAACTCACGGACCGCGAGATCATGACCTGAGCCGAAGTCGGCAGCCCGGTTTGGAAGGAACAGCTCCCTCCTCTGTCACTGCAGGTCTGACAGTGCGCTGATGGGAGCACAGCAGGTGCCTGTACAGTCATCCCTGTTTCCTTAAGGCCCGGGCCACAGTCCTCCACGGGTACGGGGGGTGCTTTTAGAGGGCGCACGGACATGTCTTCACGTGGCATGGGTGGGCACTCCTGCAGCCAGCCCTCTCCGTTGTCGTTCCCCCGATTGGCCTCAGGAGAAAGTCTGGGTTTAGTGCTGAGTCTGCGTACCCCTCTACACATTACTAATTTCCGTTTCTGCAAGCTGGGAGCAGTCCCGAGGAGACCCCATGAGCTTGCTGGGACATAGTAGCATTATTTTGATTTTATTGTTGTGTTTTCATGGCAACTTATTCTTTATGGCAAGGAAAATTTTTTCCCATTTACCAGAGCTCTGGAAAGAATATAATAATTTAGGAAAAATAAAATATGTGTCACTTTCAAGAGATAAATTAGTAAACACAAAACAATAAAACAACAGCCAGAGCTAACATGTCCTAAACACTGACCACGTGCCTGTCCTGTTCCAGGCCCTGGGATGTCTCGCTCAGTTTTTTCTCCCCATATCTGCTGCTCAACAAAGTAAGCAAAATGTGCCCGCTGCAGGGAGTGCCTCACAAAGCTGAGCTCACTCACAGTAGGTGACCTGCCTACTTGGTGGCAGCTGTCCTCTGGCTTTGATGGTCAGGATTCTTTAGGACTGTTGGAAATGTTTTTAGAAATGTTGGGGAGTGGACAATACTTGGCGTCTGGGTAAATGTGCTTATTTTATTCAGTATAGAGGAGTTTACCTTTTTTTAGAATTTCATATAAATCGAGTCCTTTCTTAGGTGGTTTCTTTTATACGGCACAATTGTTTTTTGATGTTTATCTCTGCTGTGTCAAGAATAGTCAGATTTTGCTTTTCTTTTAAAAAAATTTTTAATGTTTATTTTCGAGAGGGAGGGAGAGTGTGAGTGGGCGAGGGGCAGAGAGAGAGGGAGACACAATCTGAAGCAGGCTCCAGGCACGGCTGTCAGCACAGAGCCCGACGCGGGGCTCGAACCCACGAACCGCAAGATCATGCCATGAGCCAAAGTTGGATGCTCAATCGACTGAGCCGCCCAGGCGCCCCGGTATTGCTTTTCTTTTGAGTCGTGTAGCGTATAGGTTGACATTTTGTACTCTGCGGATATCACGCCATTTGTGCATTCGTCTGTTCATTAGCATTTGGATTGTTTTCAGTCCCTGGCTCTTAAGATAAAGCTGCCACAGACATTTATGTGAAGTCTTCATGGATATATGTCTCATTTCTTTTGAGTTCATACCTAGGAGTATTGTGCCTAAGTCAGAGGGTAGTTGGATATTTGGGGTTTTTTTTTTAGGAAGCTGCCGACTGTGTTCTAAAGCGGGTATGTAATTTCACACCCCCACCAGTAGCGTGAGTGTCTTTTCCCTACAACCTCATCAATATTTGGTATAATTAGTCTTTTTAACAACATTAGCCATTCTAATGTTTCTTGAATCCTTGTAAAAGGGGAGAGGGGGAGAGAAGCCCAGGGCTTGTTAGGCTTCTTTGATTTTGAGAGAGAACTTTTCCTCCACCAGGAAGGAGGACTCCTCACCCACTGGGGCCACGAGAGGTGGCCAGCATTGGGATCCTAGAGTGCCCATTCCTGCCGCTTGGGCCACAGCATTCGGCGGACCTTTGATGTCTCCTCATGTTCCCTCTGCAGGCTGGGTGGATTGCCCTCCCTCTTTGCTGACCAAACACACTGAACTTGACAATGTCCACTCGAGCTTTGCTCCCTGTGAAGGACGTGGAGACTTGTACTCACAGCTTCCCAGCGGGCACTAAGTGTCCCTGTAGCTCGTGTTTCTGTGTGCATGTTTTGTGGTCTTTTGCGTGTGTGGTTTGCAGTGGGATGTGTAGGAGCATTTCACTAAAGCGGACTGTTCTCCTTCCCCTCAGATAGCATTCTGTACCCGAATTTTCCAAGTTTCTCTGGAGATATGCATACTCAGCATCACTGTGAAGGCTAAAGGAGTGAATTTCGGTGATAAAGTTTATCCAAGAGGAGTGACGCTGTTGTATTAATCATTATTTTCTGTACGTTTTGATATTTTTATGTCTTAAATAACCTTTTGGCTGGGGCTGGCCAATTCTTGGTGATTCCAGAGGGCCCAGCCGGGAGCGTGTCTCTGCTGTGCAGACGGACCAGTCTAGAGCCACACCTCCTCCGTGTGGCCCACGCACCCCACCAGGCAGTATTCCTCGGCCTGGGTCACTCCAGGACCAGGTGCCAGGCAGGTCGGGACCATTCCTGGGCCTGAAGCCTGCTGAGGTGACTCCAGCCAGCCAGTCCTAACCTGCTCCCCTGGCCTTGCCTCGCCTTCTCAGAAACCCCGGGAAAGTCTTCTGGCCCAGGTTCTCCCCTGGCTCGTGCTTCTTGACCCAAACCTGGTCTTCCTTCTGTGGCTCTGCCTGGCTCTTCCTTCAGTGGTGCTGACCTCTGTCACTACTCGGGCACCTTTGTACACGGAACAGGTGCAGTGAGGGCCGTGGCTGCCCGCCTGGACATCCCAGGCTGCAGATGCTTCCCTCGGGAGGGCGCAGCTAGTCGCCGCCACTGCTGCCTTCTGTGCCTGCCGTGTGCCGCCGTGACGTTCCAACCTGAACCGTAAGAGAACCTTGGAGGCGCGCGGCTCTGGGGTCCGCTCGTGTCCTAGGTGATGGGTCCAGGTTGGCGGTGGCTGTAGTTCCTTAGGTTGGCGCCTTACCTTGAGCATCATGGTCTGCTGGGCCAAACCTCATTTGACCCTGAGTTCCTGGCAGTGACCTGGGGTATTTGGGTGTCTGGCAAAGGCTCCCACAAGGAAGCGAGGACAGGCTTCCTCCAGTGGGGCTGTGTTGGGGTTGAGTCTGGTCAGCCTGCCCACCAGTGCTGAGGTCTGCAGAGGGCTCCTGGGCTTGCCCTTCTCAAGGGCATTCCTTGCGGGGAGTCTGGGTATTGGTCCCCATGAGCTATAGATCTGCTTTCAATCAGGCATGGGTCCCTGGGATTTGCAGGGGTCTGCTGGGGCTGCCTAGCACCGAGGGCTGTCCTCCTCATGGGAAGCCAGAAGTAAATGTTTCAAAGGCACATCCCTTGTTGCTTGCTTTACTGTTGTCACGATCCGTCCCCCAACCAAGTAGGATATAAGGGATCCCATCCTTGGACACTCGTGACTCCTGTTAAATTTTCAAAAGGTAAAAAGAAAAACCAGCACTCCCCCTTAAGCACCTGAGGCTTCTCTGCTTGTTAGAGACGACAGATGTCCCTGTCACTGCTGGGGCCCTTGTAGGTGCCGCTGCCTGGTAACGAGCTAGGAGTCTCCGTAAGCCAGAGGTCCCTGAGTCAGGATGCTGCCCACATTGCTCTTTTGCATGTAGACCCCCGGCCCCTCTGAGGGCGATTGGGACCACCAGGAGCTGGGCCGATAGACACCCAAAAGGGAAAAAAGGCAAACACTGGGGGACATACAGGAGACAAAAGGGGAAATTGGGTGGGGAGTATAGACAGCTGCCTAGAGACAAAGTCATTCTAAAAGATTTTGCCTAAGGGAAAAAAAAATGAGGGGGCACAGGATGGCTCAGTCTGTTAAGCATCTGACTCTTGTTCTCAGCTCAGGGCTTGATCTCAGGGTTGTGAGTTCAAGCCCCGCATTGTGTTTGTTCTGTGCTGGGTGTGAAGCCTACTTAAAAAGAAAATGGGGAGATGAGCTGTCCAGGGGAGAGTTGGCCTGGGAGCACCAGGCCCCTTAGCTTACCCCCATGCCCCCTTTTTTCTTGTAAGCCCGAGACACAAAGTAAAGAAGTCACCTTCAGGCAGCTCAAAGCGTGAATCAGAGGTAGAGACAAAGGAAAGAGGAGTAAAGATTGCTCTTGAGGCAGCTGCAAGCCCGAGTTCGGGGGACTCAACCCTATGTGCTGAGCAGATGCCAGGACTAGTAGCAAACAGTGCCAGCCCTCAGTGACTTGTTTAAGAAACACACCCTGAGATAATGGGGAAAGAGAGTAATAATGTACACTTATGTTTAATACTCTAACATTCATATATAATAAGTTGTGTGTTCATATATGTTATAGCAAAGTGCTGCAATGTGACCCCATTTAAGAATTAAAAACCTCAAAAAAAAATTAAAAATCCAGAATTTATACACTAACAAATTTCTGTAACAAAAAGGTAAAAAAAGAGACTGGGTTTTGTGCCTATAAAACCTAGATTCTTTTTTTTTTTTTTTTTTAATTTTTTTTTTTTTCAACGTTTATTTATTTTTGGGACAGAGAGAGACAGAGCATGAATGGGGGAGGGGCAGAGAGAGAGGGAGACACAGAATCGGAAACAGGCTCCAGGCTCTGAGCCATCAGCCCAGAGCCTGACGCGGGGCTCGAACTCCCAGACCGCGAGATCGTGACCTGGCTGAAGTCGGACGCTTAACCGACTGCGCCACCCAGGCGCCCCTAATGCTTTTTATTTTTGAGAGAGACAAAAAGTGTGAACAGGGGGAGGGCAGAGAGAGAGGGAGACACAGAATCCGAAGCAGGCTCCAGGCTCTAAGCTGTCAGCACAGAGCCCGACGTGGGGCTCAAACCCACGAACCGTGAGATCATGACCTGAGCCGAAGTCGGACGTTTAACCCACTGAGCCACCCAAGCGCCCCATAAAACCTAGGTTCCGAAGGGACTTTAACATTTGCTAAAATGCACCAAATGACAACTTCATGGACTTAATTGATACTGTTATTTAAGAATATTCTGGTTACATCTGAGGATCCCACTAAATTTAAACGTTGTGCCCTTTGTCGCCTTAGAAAGTCAATAAACAAACAAAAAGTAACCATAAAATTGGAGGAAAAGCGAGTATGCCTTGGTAGCCTTGCCTCGATTTCCCATAGTCATAGGACCCATTGCTTTAAAATCGGGTATGGATGCTCTGACAAAATAATGAATTAAAGCCTTTAACAGTTCCAAATTGATTTGATAAAAGGAGACACCATAATGCCTATTTGGAATATTAACATGGCCCAATGTAAGTTAAAATAAGACCTTCAAGGGTTAAAACTTACTGTGTGAAGACTAGTTGATAAGGGGGTGGTTTCCCCACTGTTCCACCACTTGACAGCCCAATTTTGCTTTTTCTGGATTCTGGAAATAACCGGGTTCCTCGTGATTAATTTCTACGGCCGGGTTGCTGTGGTCCCATCCGTGAAGGCCCCATGCCCAATATTATTAAAATTACTGATTCTGTTCATCGGTAACTGATCAGTATTTTGTGCTTGTAGAATTGGCTGACGTGTTCTGTTTATTTCAGCCTATTTTAACCGCCTCTCAAACGCAGTTTGTTTCCACTTGCAACGGGGACACAAGACTCTTTTCCCAGTTCACACACGGGCTACAATGACAGCTTTGCCATCAGTCTGCACACGTCCACCTTTCTCCAAAAGCACAGGTGTGACACTGCATTGATGCTGTCCTCCTCCAAGGAGACTCACTTGACACACTTACTGAGACATGGAAGTCCAGCGTTGTTTAGTCCTTTGGGTTCTAGTGCTGACATACTCCTCGTTACAGATCTCACTTCCAAATTCAGATCAGCAGGCATTCCTGCTGCCGCCCTCGTAAACTCATTTCCTTAGAGGCTTTGGCAGCCTCGCGCCTCCTGGGGTCTAATACTTTGGATGGGCATTAGTTGTTCGAGGGCTTCTGCCACAAGAAACCCCCTCTCCACCTTGTGCTGTACACCATTAAAACCACAACGGGGGTGGTGGGGGAAGCCACAAGTGACTGACTATGTACCGGGCCATTCTGGAAGTGGAGGTTCACATAGACCCTGAGCTTGTGACCCTTCACACCCAGTTGCCCGTTGCATTTTGGGTCATCGAAACACCACCCCACAGGCTCCTCTGTTTGTATGTGAACACCAGGAGGCCATGTTCCTCAGCCTCGGTCATCCCAGGGCCAGTCCGCCTGGCAACTCAAAGACCACCCTTATGATTCAGAACCCGCCAAAATTATGCAGACTAGTCATTCCTAAGGTGTTCACCCTGCCATGCCTTATGTTTTCTTCAGAAACCCCCAGTAGAGTCTTCTGGCCTAGGCTCTCCCTGGGCTCCTACTTCTGTTTTATGACCCAAATCTGGTGTTCCTTCTGTGAATGCATGCCCTGCCTCCCACTTCTAGGGGAGTTGTGAGGGACATGAACGTTTTCTTTCGGTGGCATTGACCTCTCGTGTCATCACTTATACATTATGCTTTTATACCTGGCACAGAACTACTGTCAATAGGTATTTTATTAATCTCTATAGAGTTAATGAAATTACAGTTAAAATTCTTAAATTTTTTTTTTCCCCAGGGGAGTTGAAAAGCTTACTTGGAAACTAGTATTAAAAATAAGCATATGGCCAAGAATAGTCAAGACATGTAACGAGGGCTAATCATGTATTTTCTGTGGTTTGTTATTATGACAGGATATTATATTTATATCCATTAAGGCAGAACAGATTCTTGGGTCCTACTAAATGTACCCCTACCCCTTCCCACCTCCCCGCCAATCTAAAAACTCCCTTATTCCTACATAGAGATAAGGGAACATATTGAACTTATACCAGAGTATCCTGAGGAGTAAACTGAGATACTTGAAGAAACTAGTGATAATAGAAGCAGAAGATTAAAGCATTTTAATACTTTCTTGCAGGAAACATTGTTCTTATATACTTTTTAATGTTTATTTATTTTGAGAGAGAGATTCCCAAGCAGGCTCCATGCTGTCAGAGCCCAATGTGGGGCTTGATCTCATGAACTGTGAGATCATTACCTGAGCTGAAATCAAGAGTTGGACACTTAACCAACTGAGCCACCAAGGCACCCCTGTTCTTATATTTTCTTCTAGAAAAGTTTCAGACATCTAGAAATGTCATAATACTTCAGTGAACACCAATATGCCCTTGAACACCCGTCACCTAGTGTTTATACATTAGTAACATGCTCACTCCCATCTAGCACCGCATAATACTTTTATGTTTATCATCTAAGCATCATAGCAACCGTGTTGCTATCAAGTTTAGGAAATTTAACATTGATAAATGGTATCAAATAAACACTTCCATTTTTACCAATTGCTAGAGATATTTTTGTTGTAATCTTTTCTGATCCATGATCCATTCTAGAGTCATAGATTTTGTTATGTATCTCAGCCTCTTTCAATTTGGAGCACTTGAACCTTTGTCTTTCATGGAACTGCCTTTTTGAAAATTAATGGTTATGGGGCGCCTGGGTGGCCCAGTCGGTTAAGAGTCCATCTTGGGCTCAGGTCATGATCTTGCGGTTCGTGAGTTCAAGCCCCTTGTCGGGCTCTGTGCTGACAGCTCAGAGCCTAGAGCCTGCTTTAAATTCTGTGTCTCCATCTCTCTGCCCTCCTCCCACTCACATTCTGTCTCTCTCAAAAATAAATAAATGTTAAAATTTTTTTTTCAAAGGTACAGAAAGAGTACCATAAAGCCATCTAAATAATAGTCCAGAAGGGACATCATTGAGCACCAGACTAAATGAAATGAGGGCAAAGAAAAGACACTCATGTTCTAAATTTCTATTATTTTCCCACTTTTAATCATGTTTTATAACATCTCCTTTTCATCCTGAGATGCCATGAAAGCATGGTGTCCACAGGACCCGAGACGGCTTGAGTCCAACCGTTCTATACAAGCTTCACCAAGACTCTGGAAAAATCAAGGTTATGTGAAATGATTTTGGGAGAAGTTGACCATGCAAAGAGAAAGACATTAGGTGAGGCAGCCAGAACTGCAGCCAGTGGAGAGAAGAGAGAAAAAAGGGAGAAAACCATGCTGGCCAAGAATGAGTCTCACAGAAGAAAGAGCTCATGAAAATGGTCTGACTCTTACAGAATCAAAGAGTGGAAGAAAAATAGGAATGCTACACACCACGGAGGGTACTATTGACACATATATACTGATTCAGTGGCGTCTTCAGTCAACTGAATAAATAATAAAAGTGAGATTCTAGTGATTGATAACACGGTTATCAAATGAAGATTCAAATACAGAGACCAACAAGACTTTAAAGGAGGAAGAGTAAAGGTCAAGTGAAATATCCTGATTCCAGGATGGAGAATATGAACAAAAGACCAGACGTGGACAGATGAGGAAACAGACTGAACAAACAGATGACCGTCCACAACAGCAAAAGACCTCAGCAGTCAACACAGAGCAGAAGATGGATGTAAAATGGACACATCCCGTGTGATTCTTAGAAGGAATGAAGTATACAGAGGAAACCCTCCTACTAAAGGCTTCTTTTCTGAGGACTGATTCTGAGAGAGCTTAGGTGAGGAGCATTAAGGAGGAGAGAATAGGTTCAGAAAGAAAAGTTGCAGAAGAATTGAGACACATGAGAATCAGCACAGCCGCAGCCTCCTTAAGGGGGTTACAGTAGCATCACTATCTTTACTAGAGTTTGTGATCCCACGTACCAGAGCTCTGACATCAGTCACCCTCATGAAAGCTGTTTCTCATGCACACTTCACAAATTGCCCAGTCCCACCTAGCTCAGCACCAGGTTTAGGTGGCCCCTTTCCCTTCCAGCCATCCCAATCCCACTGGAGCACAGGGAACATTGCAGGGACACATATATGGAGTTTCTGACTGGATTGCAACCACGAGCAAACCCAACTTTGAAATTCCACTCTTCTGTTCAAATATTGTGTGATGCCCCATGACTGTTCTGAAGGTATCATCAAACAGCTAGCTTACTTCTGCAGTTGTGTTTGGAATTTATTTGAGGGCATCCAAGTGGCACCAAACACTTCTGGACTCAGTGGCAACAACTTGAGACCCAAGTGACTTAAGTCTTCTCTTAGTGAAACTGCAGGGGGAGTGGGGGGGAGAAGCTTTATCGTAAATGTATTCCAGGGTTCAAACAAAGAGCAGTAATGTCTACATTTTGATGACTGTCACTCAAGTACATAGCGGGTGCCTGTGATCAGAGAACTTACCAAGTGTCGTATCCCTCATCACACACATGGAGGTAACAATAGTATGACTCCTGCTGATCCTTAAAGCGGAGACTGAAATTCTAACTACAGAATTACCATCTAGTAACTAGATGCCTTCCTTGCCAACCAGTGACACTGATGATCACACCAACTGAAAGAGGAGGAGTCAGAGATGGACGTAGGATTTCTTAGCTGCCGCTGTGTTCAGAAGTGTGGTTCATGCCTCAGAAAATGTCCTATCTCTATGTGTGGAAGCGTGTGTCAATACCAGTACCTACCCTGATAAGCAGAGTTACTTTGCAGACGTTACACGTTGATACTCCAATACAGAGACCTTTTCTTCTGAGCCTCCGTCTCAGACTGGTATACAGAGAGTCATCCACAGTGTTGCCTTTTTTTTTTTTTTTTTTTTAAAGGAGGCTGGACCTGTGGTCTGTGGTGACAGTCACAACAATCAGAGGATGGGTGGTGGGGAATCAGTAAATCCCTGAGGCATAATTTGAAATTCTCTGATCTCACTTCACGTTATCCAATCACCTGGTGCAGTGACGGCAGTGCCTGTCTGGGAAGTTGAGAATGACTCTGGAAAGCTTTTTGTCTGTTCTGTCAATTAACAGGGACAATTCATAGTGGTTAATGCCCTCCCGAGAAGGGAAAGACATTAGTGAGAGAAACTTTCCTGTGATCTGTGGAGACTGACAATCTGTCCCCAGAGGGGGGGCAATGAATAGTGAGATCTAGGTCAGGAGATGCTGCGGACCGAGGAGAGAGTCTGACTGGACTGTGTCCTTCCATGATAAAGTTTGTTCCAAATTTATCATTAATATTAACCATTCTTTGGACCTCAGAGAAGCATCCTTATTCATGATGTGAATAACAGAAATAACTTACAAAAGAACCAGAAAATGAGTTGTTGATAAGGGGAAAAAGGAAAAATGAGAGAATATGGGATTGATTTCAAGAAAAGAGCCTAAGGCATCAAAAATACTAGAGTGGCTGTAGAAGATACTAGAAGGCTGGGAAGTGACCATAAACGTTCGCCGGCTGTGCTAACACTACTGCCACAGGAGTTGTAGGTAGAAGCCTATTGGCAGTAGGCGGCCTGCAATGAGAGAGAGAATGGAATGACAGGGTGCAGGAAACCATTCTGGGTTACTGAAGGAAAAGACCTAAAAATCTCTTCCTCTCCTTCGACCCCGCCCATACAACTAATTCAAGTGCACGAGAAGTGCAGAGAGAAAAACAAAAGGGCCAACTCTCTCAACTCCTCAGTCGACATTACTAGTCAACGTATGAGTCAGAGCATGTCAGTCTTTTGGTTAAAACCCGGCAGCGTTTCTCAGTTTTTCTGAGAAAAGGCAAAATGCTTGCAGAGGCCTGGAGAGCCTCGCGGGACCTGGCCCCGTGTCGCCCTGTGACCGCTTCCCCGACCGGCTCCCTCCGCGCTCCCGGTCCCGTGGGCACGGGCTGCCGGTTCCGCCCAACACACTGGCGCCCGGTGCCTCTGCTTTGATCACACCTCCTCAGCTGCCCACCGGAGCACCCCCTCCTCTCTTTTCGAGGCCTCCCCTTACCACCCTGCTGAATAGCTCGTCCTGTCCCCACCCCCGCGCTACTCTCTAGCTGGTCGGGGCCGGTTTCTGGTTTCCTTCTGTGGTCTTTCTCACACACACAGAAGAATGGGCGACCTGTTAGGTGCTTCACAGAGTTGAGTGAACCGTGCCTGAAGGTTTCTCCACTTCCTCCTGGCTCGTTTGGAACACTGGCAATTCCTTCTCCTCTCCCCCTCGTTCTTCTCCTCTTCAAACCTGTCACTGTATGTGGTTCCCGGAAACAAAAGGTAACCGTAGTTGGGAGATGCGACCCTCAAGTTGGCTGCAAACGCAGCCCTACCTTGTTCTCAGCGTCCATCCCCCCTGCCCAGACCTCACTGCCCTCACCTCCCCTGTCGTCTCCTTCTGGCCCTTTCAGGCCTTGTGGTTATGCTTGCCCTCGCTGCTCCCGCCTCCACTCTCTCTGGACAAATTAGTACTGATTAACAGGGTATAGCAATTGAAACACTTCACAAACTTTCTTCGGAGACAACCTCAAGTCCCTGTACAGGCAAGGTCAGTGCAGTTACGGATGACACGAGTCACTTCCCAACAAGGGGCTGACCTCCTGGAGGCCCGAACCTTTACCGTGAGGGTAAAATGCCCCCTTTCCGTATGTGCCCTATGACCGTGATGGCCACTGTCCCTCCCAAGGAAATGATGTAATTTGGTAAATAGATTTTCTTTTTTGGCAAAACACAGAAATAGAAGAATATTTATTAGAAAACCTAATATACCTGAAACTAATATAATACTGTATGTTAATTATACTGGAATTAAAAAAGAAAACCTAATAAATACCATGCGGAAATTTAATTATCTTGCTTCTCCTGAGGTTATAATATGAGCCCTGATAATTATGGATAAGAGGCATATCTTCTGAGGGTTCCTGAAATGTTCAATCTTTCTCACCTTCCTGTCCCAGGGGTGCCTGATATTAACCCCTGTCTTGTCTTCTTTGCTGCATCTGGAGTCTTCTTCCTAAGTAAATACATTGAACTCAGTGTTTTCATCTTCTTACATGTAAGACATGTAAGAACGTGCTCAGCTCATAACTTCTGAGTATACACCTATTATCTCAGGACAGGTGAATGATTCATTGTGCGTGTGCATGTTGTAAATGGGGGAATGAGTTCCCTTGTGGGAACTTTAAGAATCGCTCAAACAGGGATGCAGAAATTACACTCACGGAGGCATATGCAATAAAGGGTTTGTTATATTCACATATCCTAGACAAGGGAGACCCCATACCCCACTCAAGGAGCCATATTGGAAGTGTGCCCAGGGTTAGGGCTCAAGCAAGTATGTGGGGAGCCCAGAAAGAGAGTGAGGACCGCTAGGCAAGTGTCTTTACTGAAGGAAATGGGGGGATACAGAAGCAAAAGGCATGAAGGGACTTTATTGATGTGATTGAATGTCCCTAGGTCACAGTCAAGGGAGGGCAAGAGGAGGGACGTGTGGCAGTGACCAGTGATCACACTGTATGTACAACTGGTCATCCAGTGGGGTGCTCATAGTCTATTTGTAGGGATGATGAGGCATCAGAAAAATTTGAAGTTTTATCAGTTTACAACACAATCTATTTTGTGATGCCTCAACATCATTAACAATACTAACTAGGATGGGTACCGCTTGTCATCTGGGTTGTGGAGATATTAAGAGTCAGTGATATTGCTTGACTTAGCCACATAGACAAATTTATTGATAAGGGTGACAACAAGGAAAAGTCCTATGAGGCATCTGAGGAAGGTTTGGAACCAGTGGATGAAGAACTGTGGAAATCCTCAGTGTAACCATTGCACACTGGTGTATGGTTTCATTAGGGAAAATATATTGGGGGGGGGGTGTCAGTACATAAATAAATAAATAAATAAATAAATAAATAAATAAATAAATAAAATAATCTTTTAAAACAAAGTGCTGTGCCTGGGGTTTGGGGCTTAACAGAACCCACAGTTGCCATTATTAGAGTATAATGTACCCATGAGAATGTGTTGTTGTGCTTAACCAAAGGGAAGGAATGGTTGTGTGGTCATGGTTGTAGATTATGGTAGAAAACTGAAGGAGTATGGTAGGAAATACATCAAAGAGTGGGGGACTTGTTTGAATGATATGAGGCAGGTACCTCCTAGGGGAAGCAATAATTTCTCTTAATTTTAGGAAATTGCGTATGTAGTAGTAATCTCTACCAAATTTCCCATTGGGCACAGGAGCATAGGCATGTACACTTTAGTAGAGAGCAAAGAATATACCAGGACCAAGGGCCAAGTGGATAGCAAGCTCAGAAGATAATAGCATCCCTAATATCAAAGAAAGGAAAGCAATAAATGTCTTGTGTCTAGTTTGTGCTCTAGGAGATGCAATTTCTAGGTGTTGCTGGAGGTTTTAGTGCCTGGGTGTAGCCATCTTTGATGCAGGGGTGAAGTCATTTCCAATAGAGAGGCCTTAGTTTTGGCCCATGTCATCTGAGACAGTGTCATCTCAAGTGATGAGATTTGGGGTCAGAGTGATGTGGGATGGGGGTATCATTTCCCAGTGGGTACCCACTCAGTAGATGTGGGTCCCAGCATTTGCCACATTGAGCTGAAGCAATGGCTTGTTTTGTGGTCTTGGGCCTCTGGCTTGTGAATTAATGAAAAGTAGACCAGTAATGATAAGACCGATGTCACAAGAATGGATTGTAAACAAATGAAAGCACCCAAAGCAGAGTAAGAGGATCCATGGTTAACCAGTGATGCCCATCTGTACCTGACAAGGTTTTGTAGTGGACTTTTAGGTTCAAATGGGTCCCATTTCTAATGGGAATCTGCCTGGCCTGTGGGATCTTCTGTGGTTAATTTGTCCCAGGAAAGTATGGGTCCTCCATCTGGCCTTCAATGCTTATGGATAAATAGGTTAAGGACCAGAGCAAGACAGAGAATATTAGGGGTGTAAACCTAATATTGGGTTGGACTGGAATTTGAAGAAGAGTTGTCTGAGGAGACCACTCTGGCTCTCAGTTAAGCCAGTTATCTGGGAACTATTAGGGACATGGAAGTTCTATTGACTGTCTGTTACAAGAAGCCAGCATTACGTATTTTGAGAAGTGAAAATGTATGTCTTGCTTACAAGTAGTACAGTGATGGTTTTAACTGTGGATGGAATAAAGTATTCTGGCAATGCCTTGTATTGTGGCCTTAGGATATATAGAGGCATGTGTGACTTTGACTTCTATTTTGGGCATCTGTGAGTCAGGAGATAGCCAGAGTTATTTACCTTGAAGGGAACATTTTTTAGGTAATAGCCCAATCATTTATAATAAATATGAAGAGGGGCCATTGCAGGCCAGGGCCGCTGGTACTGAGATAACTACCTGATATCTGGCCAGATGTGCTGTTTCTTGGGTCCCACCCTCATCAGGGACATCCTAGCTAAGGGATGGAAAGCAGCAACACTCCATTGGGCTCATCACCTATGATGGTTAGCGATGTCATTTACTCCTACATCTGTTCATTCAGTTAATCCCAAGGGGTTCCCCGTGTAGCCAAGGGGTCTGGGGGAGGGTTAACCACCTTCACCCTGGCATCCGGAAAGGGACTGAGGGCAGCAGAGGTCACCTCCTCCAACAGATGGAATATGCCATAGGGCCTCGGTTTGGTTCCATCCTGTCTTAGGGAGGCCTCGGTAGCTGTGCGATGCCTTTGGGGTGCTGTTTCCATGCCCCACAGCATAATGGGAAGCTGGAGGTGGAGGGCCACAGGCTCTCTGCTGAGAGTCTCCCCTTCCAGCAAAGCTTGGTGTGTGGCTAGTTATTTGTTGTTTTAATGATGCACATACCAAGGCTGAGAGGGGTAGTTTTTTGCATCAGAGGCACTGGGGCAGCTAATGGCTGTCATACTGGTCCAGACACACCAGGAGGCAGGAGAAGAGGTTGCCAAAGCCTCTTAGTGAAGGAGTTTCTGAGGACACCAGCAGAAGTGGCTGTTGAGTTTAATTTATAAGTAAAATTTGTAAATGAGGACTATGTTGCCACCAAACCCCAAGGACTAAATGTTGGACTTTTTTTAAACTTTTTTTTTAAGTTGATTTATTTATTTTGAGAGGGAGCATGAGAGGGAGTGGGGAGGGGCAGAGGAGAGAGGAATAGAGAGAATCCCAAGCAGGCTCCACACTGTCAGCGCCGCCCCACGTGGGGTTCGATCCCATGAACTGTGAGATCATGACCTGAGCCGAGATCAAAAGTCAGAAGCTCAACCCCCTGGCCACCCACGTGCCCCTAAATGTCAGACTAAATATGTGCATCAAATGAATCTCCTTGAAAGAGGATGTCATCAATATAATGTCACAACCATGCTTTTGGAGGGAGGTGGATGTCGTCAAGAACTGTGTGCAAATTGTGTGTGATGGCAAAGCTGTTGGGATAGCCCAGGGATGGACTAGCAAAGATTTATTGTGTCCCTTTGGAAATAGAAGCAAACTGCATTTGGGGGCCTGTTAAAATAGGCTGAGCTGAACAGAACATGTTAGCCAATCTATAAGTGCAAAATATTTGCCAGTTATTGATTGAGTAGAATCAGTACTTTTCATAATCCTGGGTGTCAGATATGGGGTCTTGATGGATGGGACCACAGCAAGAAGGTTGTAGACATCCACCAGGCGTTGTCTCACCACCCCCAAGATTTAAAAACAGGCAAAACTGGGCTGGAAAAACAGATGATCACCCCTTTGTTAATTGGGTTTCATATAATAACGTTTTTAAAATTTTTTGTTTATTTTTGAGAGAGAGAGACAGAGTGCCAGCAGGGCAGGGGCAGAGAGAGAGGGAGACACAGCATCTGAAGCAAGCTCCAGGCTCTGAGCTGTCAGCACAGATCCCAAAGCGGGGCTCGAACTCACAAACCATGAGATCATGACCTGAGCCAAAGTCCGCCGCCTAACCGACTGAACCACCCAGGTGCCCCTCACGTGATACGTTTTAATATTGAAGGTCCTGGTTTAACTTATACTGGGCCATATTAACTATTTTAGCTGGGTGTTCATGGGGTCTCATTTATCAAACCAATGTGCAAGTGTCAAAACTTCTTTAATTTCATTATTTATTATGTAGAGCATCTCTGCCTAATATGAATATTTTAGGGCAACAGCTACTATAACTATGGGAAAGACTACAGTTAAAGTGAGGCATAACCATTAAAAAGTTTTCCATTTAGGGGCGCCTGGGTGGCGCAGTCGGTTAAGCGTCCGACTTCAGCCAGGTCACGATCTCGCGGTCTGTGAGTTCGAGCCCCGCGTCAGGATCTGGGTTGATGGCTCAGAGCCTGGAGCCTGTTTCCGATTCTGTGTCTCCCTCTCTCTCTGCCCCTCCCCCGTTCATGCTCTGTCTCTTTCTGTCCCAAAAATAAATAAACGTTGAAAAAAAAAATTAAAAAAAAAAAAAAAAAAGTTTTCCATTTAGTCACTTACTTTAGGTTATAGGGGGGGGTGCATAGATAAATTGAACGGGGTCCTCTGTTGAAACAACGCTTTGAGCCCCAGGATTGATTAAGTGCATAACATTTTGTCTGTTGGTGCATTTCAGCACATGTTCATTTTGTAGAACTAGATTGCACAGGCAGGAAAGCCAGTTAGTGCCACTTTGATCTTTTTTTGTTATAGAAATTCTTCAGTGTATAAATTTTGGATCCTATTGGATCAGATTACGGAACTTGTTATGCGTATGCACACCAACACACACAATTTGTTTGATCGCCTTTTCTCTTTCTTCACCTGTATCTAGGGGTCTGTTTTTAAAGCAGTTAGTAGTCTAGAGCTAGCATTAAGTTTGCCACACCTGGCATTTGCTTAGTGCCTAGGGTTTGTAAAGTTCTATTTTCCCCTCCATCTTGGGCTCATAGTCCCTAAAGTGGCACACACACCAGCACCCCCACCCCCCACCCACCCCCCTTTTGGTTTTTTACTCTGCTCCTGTCTCTGGTTGATAAGCTGAGAGGGGAAGAGGGAGGAGAAAGGGCCCCAGTCTCTCTGGGCAGCAGCCTTCCCTGGGAAGGCCCCAACCGCAGGATAATCTGCCCTTTCTGCCTTTTTTCTTTTTCTTTTTCTCTTTTTCCTTTTCTCTTCCTGCTTCTCCTCTTGGCAAAACCTTTAGAATGGCTCTTCTCTGTGGGTGGCTAATTGATTCCCCCCTCGATGGCTGTCCACCTGACCATGTTCCCTTGGTTCTGAGTGGCTCCCCCTCCAGCAGGGCGTCCCCAGCAGCCTCAGAGGTGTTGGGGGCCACGAGCGACCTTGGGAGGGATGCGGGGTCGGGTAGGGGTAGTCTGGACCCTTTCGGAGGGGCTGGGGAGGGCTGTCCAGGGACGGGCCACCTGTCCCCGAGGGCTGCTGCAGGCACCGAGCTGGGCGTACGGGTCCCCCGCCCTGCAGCGCTCTGGGGAGGTGCGTGGCTCAGTGGCCGGGGACCTCCTGACATCGCCGTCACCAGAGGCGCGCTGAGAAGTATCGCTTCGCAAGCCGGGTGGCTGGGCGTCCACATCCCGGTGCATTGTGGGGACAGGGACAGGGCGACTTGGCTGCATGCGGAAGGCAGGGGCAACAGGGCAGCAGAGCAGCCCCGAAAGCCAACTGGGGGATCTTCCCGGGGGGATGGGGGTGGGGGGAGCCAAGCAGTAAGTGCGTGGGCAAGGGCATCTCTTGGGGACTTCTCCGAGTTCCGATCATCCCCTCCTTGTGGGCCAAGTGGAGGAGTAACCCCCCCTTGTGGGGTCTTCAAGGCTCACTCCCACACGGCAGCAGAAATTACTCTTGGGGAGGTACGAAATTAAAGAATTTTATTATACTCACAGGTCCTAGAAGAGGGAGGCCAGGTGCAGTGGCAGAGGCCAGATGGGAGGGGAGCAGAAAGGAGACAGAGACTGAGACACAGAACGAAGAGAGACAGACAGGAGTCAGAGACAGGGAAAGCAAGAAGGGGAACTTGTGGCGCAGGCCACTCTGGTGCATTTGGTCACCTGGTGTTCACCTGGTGTGGGGATGTTGGAGCATCAGGAAAATATAAAGTTTAAAAATGTTAGCGGATTGTGTGTGTGTGTGTGTGTGTGTGTGTGTGTGTGTGTGTGTGTGTGTTGTTCTTGTTTGATGGTTTTATCTTATGGACCATGCTCTGTTTGGGTGTCTGTAATAGCATTTCTCTAAAAACAGTGAGTGATAAGCATGAAACTGAAAACCTCCACCTTCTTTCTGTTTTATTTCTGGGTGCAGGATTCTCTTTATTGGGCCTGTGACATTACATT